>NC_090445.1:809053225-809359702 GCF_031143425.1 Pleurodeles waltl | reverse complement strand
GTTCACCAAGAGGATCAATGGGAATATGTTTGTTGCTTTTAGACCTTTTTCCTCACAAGTTCTCTGTGGCTTTTCTCTTTCCCATTATAAGAAAATCCACACAACAATACTTATTAAAACACAGTATAGGAGCAATGGAAATAAATTTACCTGCTAAAAAAGAGACTCTCAATTGGATGTGCTGTAGAACCTCAGCTTATGAGCAAATAAGCCCGGTAGAATGTCTTATCAATGAGTCCAGCCTTCCTCAAAGAACCCCAACTGAAGATGCACAAAGCTCCTACAGTAAAAAAAATCCTGCAAATACAACACACAACATGATGAAGGATAATGAACAAAGGTAAATTCATTACATGAAGGTCACCAATAAACATATGAAAAATAGAAGTCCAAAAGTCCAGTGCACTTCCCTGTGGGTGAACTTTAACACTGGAACCAGCCGCCTTTCTGAGACAAAACAGGAGACGGCCCCAACAAGGTTACTTCAATCCTAATGAGCATCAAAGAAAGACAAGTGGGTTCCCACTACAGAGACACACAATCACCAATGATCATCCTTTCCCAAGTCACTGTTCATCTAGGCCCTTTGAAAGAGACCAGGCACTCCAGAGGACCTCTCCCAGGTAGTCAGCCCACCACAGGCAACTTCCCACATTCAGAAGGAGGATGGAAAGCAGAACAATCCAAAAGGAGGACAAAGGTAGATCTTGGGGATAATGCTCATTGGAAAAACCCTTGCTCTTTATGCTGCTGGCTCTTTCTGGCACTGATGGATGCAGGACAGGCCCACCCTTAGCTCACACCATGAGAGGAGGATGGGTGCTATATAGCATGTGGCAAGGGGAAACTAAGTGCAGCCCCGCCTCCAAGAACAACTGTAGTATGGGACACAATGTCCTGCTGGGCTCAATACAGCTTCCAACACTCCCTGGGCTTCTGTGTTATGAGAGAATAATCTAGCGCATAGGTAAACCAGATGGAGCCCTGCCTCCAAGAACAACTGTAGTAGGGACACAAAGTCCAATTCAGGCTCAATACAACTACCAGCACTTCCTGGACATCCAACCCCATGGAAGAAAGATGGGTACTATATAGCGCACAGCATTAGAGCACCAGTGCAGCTCCACCTCCAAGAACAACTGTAGTATGGGCGACAAAAGTCCTTCCAGACTTAATACAGCAACCAGCACTTCAGCTTGGATACCAGCACTCCCTGGATATATTCCAGCAATATGTCCAACCCTTATAAGGGTGAACCACCAAGGTCACTAAATATACCTGAGCTTAACCCCCTGTTAGCTATGGCAAAGATTGACCTTTTTATTGCAGCACTGATGTTAAAAAGCCATTTGGTGGTAGTTGTGGGCTATCAGGAGGTTGTGGAAGACTCTAGGCGGTGACACGAGTACTGCAGAAACTGCTTTGAGTCCATTGGTTCAGAGAAGAGGAAGGTAATGGGCATTTGTATTTCTCCAGTACCTGTTGTGGTACTAGGTAACTTCTACATCAGCAATCCAGTCTGGTATCTGATTCCAGATTCCTACAAATTCTGCAAGGAGGGTTCCCTGTAAAAGAAGGCTAACTTGGCACACTCAAATGCAGACCTTTGGGTGCCAGAATCAGGGGTGTGCCCCAGCCCCACCTCTGCCAGGTGAAGAGTAACCCGGGCTTGCCCTGGGCTTTGTGGGGTTGACCATGTATTCCATTATAAAATATTGAGGTAATCAATGGAATTTAAGAACCAAGAGTACAATAATTCTTATTTTGAGCACATACATTTTCAAAGAGGTGTTTAAGACTACACATTGTACTCAAGGCGTAGCTACACAAAGAAGCTCTAAATTTAAATTAAAATTAAACAAATTTTGAACAGAATTATAGTTTTGACTACACTGAGCATTTCTAAAGGTAATATAAGATTTTGAACTGTTTACGTCTTCTGTTTGTTATCTGACTAATACTAATTTAACATGGTGTTTTATTCTGTTCTGTGATTCATGGGAGATACATTAAATAATAATTGCTTTCTCATACACTTCCTTTTCCTGTTTCTTACTTAATGAAATTGATCGACCCCCTCAAGGCAGGACCATCTAAAAAAGCAGTTTGTTTTCCTAATTGAACTTGAGTTTTGCTTCAGTGCCTTTCCCTAACCACTCCCTCTACATGGACATAAAGGTTAGACTCACCCACAACACTTCCTGTTTTTATTCATGCATATATCTCTCTCCATACCTTCCTTCATTTGGGATGTGATGATTTTTCCTAGATACAGAAGCATGTGGTCAAGGCAAGGCAGAATGGGTGTCACTTAGGGTTCACCAGAGTTCAGACAGCTGGCTTGTGACTTGCAACCACTGGCACTGACCTTTAGACCCCTGCCCTCATGTTGTGAAGACAGTGAAATGTAAGCCACGTTTACTTTCTGCAGCATTCTTGAACCTGGGAAATGTGGCTGTCTGTTTTAGAAAAGACAAAATAATTCAACTGAACTTTGCTACCCCTATAGGAATCCACTGTAAACATTTCTCCCTTCCTGCCTCGATCTTTGAAAGGAAGTGCTGGTGCACTTGCTGAAAATAGTCTCACAGGGTTCAAATAATTTCTCCTATGATAATAGGCCCAGCTTTTTTTTATGTAAGTGTCATTATTGAAACTTGCAAGTTGACTCTAAGGAACCCTTGTTTTGGGCACCTTTTTTTCTGTACCTGCGACATGACTCCTCAATCATCTCAATCACTTTCCCCCAGATTGAGTGGCCAATGGTCAGAGAATTGAGATGAAGTGAAAAAGGAACTGAAATATTGAAGGCAACAATGAGTGCAAATAAAATTGACAGGTGAAAAGCAGACAATATTAGTCACTGGAACAAACCTTCTTGACCTATTAGATGTTTCTCATAATGTGTTTTAATATGGTGCTTCATGTAGCACTTCTCTGTTTCAAAGCACTGGTAATAAAGTGTGTTTTGACTATCTGAGTCAATGGTACTCAATTTATCAACTTCAGAAGGATGGAAGATTAAGTTGGCCTTGTGGCAAATTGAGCAAGTGACCAACAGTTTACTACAGAAGGAGGTTGAAAGTATCTAACACACTAAAAGCCTCAGTTACAAGCGGATTGCGCAACAGGTGGATTACTTTTTGTGATGCACAGGTGGCGCAGGCTGCAGGCCAATACCTACAAGGCAGCGCAAAGCCACTTTGTCTAGCTTTTCATGGCCGTGTGGATATGGAGAAAGGCAACGCAGCACAAGTCACTGAATTGCTTTACTTTACTTCAAAGAGGAGCTCCATGAGTGTTGCATTTGATGTTCCCACGCAACACACATGAATTTTGACGCATTCCCAGATTTCCAAGGTTTCGTAAACCTAGGAATGTATTGAAAGCCTACGCCACACCGTGGTGGCGGAAGGGTGGCCCAACAGGGAGAAATAGCATTATTTGTTCTGTTTTATCTCTTTCTATGTGTACTGCATTTTGCAGCACACATAGAAAGAGGAAAACACCACTAGTGATTGTTTTTGTGCAGGAAGGTGGCTCTTCCTGCACAAAAACAATCATTCCCGCAACAAAGGCACCCTTCCACAATGGTGGAAGGGCCCCTGCTCTGGTGCAGAAATCTGTGCAGGGGACAAGGACAGGAATGCACCCAAAATCTGTGCCAATGTAGTCCGAATTCTTTACACTCATTTCTGAAACAAACAAAATTATTCTACTTACAGGTGCCATTGCCACCCATTTACATCCACTGGATAATTGTACCCAGAAAAAGAATGTTAACCTTTGTAAAGGGCAACAAATGTGCTAATAGGCCCTTTTGTCTAATATTATGAAAATTGGCCTTATCTGCTTTCACATAATTACTCAAAATATCAGCAGAATTAGGCAAAATTATGTGCAATTACTAGAAATGCAAATTCATCATGTGGGCCTATATTTACATGTTGTGAATGAACTGTGTTCTGTTGTCAATCTGAGATGCAAGGATGCATTTTGCGCTAAAAACTGTGTGAAAAACAAATGCAATGTGAACAATAGCTACTTATGTTCTGTAAATTGTTAACAGGAATGGTGCATTTTCAGTACATTTTTAACATAAACAGTGTGCAGTTACACAATGTGGCATAATACATTAATTTCAGGAATTTATTGTAACAAGAGTAAAACGCAATGTCCTCAAAATATGTGATTTACACATCATAATTATACTCCACCCATACCTACCTACAGCTTAAATCCAAAAACATATGCCATGCCTGCATTGTGCCATGTTTTGCTAGGAGTAAAGTCCAACCTCCAAATGCTATCAAGTGAGTGTTACTGTCACTGCAATCTGAGTTTATCTAGCATTGCCAGGATACTACTTTGCAGGTTAGTCCCCTGAATCAGAATGACTTTCTGAGAACTTTGAAAGTGGCAACTATCAAGATAAGTCATCAATGAAGCATCAAATAAATGTGTAACTTTGCAACCATGAATGTTCTTTATTAGATCTGACTTCAGTTAATCTTCTGTTCATCAGATCCAAAGTACTGGAATTTTGCTTGGAAAAGTTTACTTGGCCTGCATTCTCAAAACCTGGGTTAACTCATACTTGATAATAAATACTATCTGGCTCATTCACAAAATAATTTATGAGTATGGGAAATAATATCCTTGTGCATGGGTATCTTTATGAATTGGTCTGAAATAGTCAACTCATTAGTAAAAGTGCAAACACAGGTCACAGTACTTTCTGCTGGTAGTATATGTCTATGTATAGTCCTTGCATATTCCCATTTTAGGTACTCTGGGTCAATTTATAA
This sequence comes from Pleurodeles waltl, assembly GCF_031143425.1. Lineage (NCBI taxonomy): Eukaryota > Metazoa > Chordata > Amphibia > Caudata > Salamandridae > Pleurodeles > Pleurodeles waltl. The sequence goes on along the minus strand of NC_090445.1, from coordinate 809,354,894 downwards.
AGGCATGTAAACATGTGTAAAAGAATAATTCACAGGTACTACTTCATAAACTTCAAAATGCTTTGATGTCCATTTAGCCAAAAAACAATATCCCTTACTGGTATTCATCTGAAGTTCTGTTCAACAGTGTGAACTCATCCCTCAGTCTCAACTGAGCTTTAGGTCCAGTTGGTGGTCTCATAAGCAGATTTCTCTGATATTTTATTAGTCCCCTTTTACTTCAATTTGAAACGTTCTTTTCATTGGCTTCTATGTGAATGGTTGAATGAGTTTCCATCCTTTGGCCTGCACTTTCAATTTTAGTTTCTACTTTGTCATAAATGCATTTTTCTTCTGCAATATTGTTACCTTACTTCATTCACCATTCACACATTTTAAATTATTTTTGGACACCTTGAGGTTAATAAAGGGAAATATACACTTTCAAAACAGTTAGTTTTCCCTATGATGTCCCACTGGCATTTGTGTATGGGCACTATGTCAAACCCCACAAAATGTCCTGATTTCACTAGCACTCATCCTACTAGAGAGATTATCTGATCTGTTTCACCTGAAAGAAAATGGGGAAACACTTTTATAGTAATTATGATTTTCAACTCTCATAACCAGAATGCAAAAAGGTAGAGACATCTATTGCTACACCACTAACTAAAATAATGTGCGGTTATTGAGCAGGAACTGGCAATTAATATTAGAGCAGTAAAAAGTAAACTAATTTCAACTGCTTCTAAGATATACTAAAGCAATTCAAGATGCTATAAAAATGATATACTAATTCCTATATTTGCAGAGGAAATAGTATATTTGTCAGCTCAATATGATTATTTTACCTTTGTTGTGCCAGATGAGTAAGGACTTGATTTATGTGTGAGCAGCGTCAGACTATGCTTTGATTGTTTTGGAAAGCATTTAGTCATCTGTTTTAGGACTTTCCACTAGTACTATTCCCTCTGTAGGGATTGCATGATGAAGGAAAGTCCTCCAGTGGATTCCCCACTACCTGAAATGCCTCTAGAATATGAGTAATACATTGTCTAAACCATGTACTTTGGCAGTTGTTTAGAAGAGGGTAACAAAAGGAGTTCTACTAAAAAAGGAAGGTTTGCTGTCTGCCTTTGCACGAGCATGTACTACTGATTTTTGTTTTGGCAAATCCCCACTGGCTCCACCATCCAGCCCACTAATATGTCACTGGCCTGGTATAAATTAACTGATTTGGCAGTACAAGTGACAAAGAAAGCCCCGAAGTATGTCAGGGAGATTACATTTGTGACCACTGATACTGAGTCAAGTAAAATTTGATTTGGCTTTCATAGCCATAAAAGCCAGTCATTATTTTATCTTACATAATTAAAATCAAAATTCTTGATGAAAGCAATGTATCTAGTTCCTTAACACTGATTTCGTCTTACAAACATACTTATATAACTCCCCTGGCACCTACACTATTTGAATATAAATATTAATAATTACAATATTGTAGCTACCTAAACATACAACCCCAAAGCAAAACCCAGTTTCAAATCCTAATATCATCAGTGACATAATAAATACACATAAGTAAAAACATTACCAACCCACCCTAAAGTACAATACCCTTCTTCCTAATTTACTTAACTTGCATAAAAAATTCACAATAAAAAGCAAGTGTGACAAGAATTAAATTGTTGCAAAGACATCAGGGCCATCCTACATTGTACAAAGTTTAAATATCTTATCAACTGTGTAGTATATCTTTCCCTTGGAGGTGTATAAAAATCACAAAAGAAAACTAAATAAAGTGAGCATTGCTCTGAAATGGTATCACATGGGCAAGGAGGAAATTGCATAATAAAATAGCTTTATTTGCTATAAGCATATAAATAAATCTAGTGAGTGAAAGACTGTGTTCCGGGGGCTATTTTCAGAGTACTATAGGCTACCAGTGAAGCTTTGCTTAATTCTCTAGCTTCCCTCTCATCTGTTCTCACCTAATAGTCATAACAGTGAGGAGCCTTTTTGCTATTCCTCTCATGGATTTAGGGTCCTCAAAAAAGCTGAGCATACCTATACTCTCACATGATTTCTTGAACTAGTTCAGTCACGGAATTTTAATGCTTCCTGCAGAACCAAGCAGTTTCCTATAATTTTCCCATTTAGTGAGGCAGCATCTTTTATCCATATATCTCTGTAACTGAAGATGGGTTGCAACATTTTATCTTCAAAGAAAAACATAGTTCAGCATGACACTAGAACAACCGGAGAGAACTGCAAACATATTTTGCAAGTGCCTGTTTTCAGCTTTCTATATTATATTCACAATAACGTATCAACAAATGCCAACCCCCTAGGTTATCCTAGTAACACACTTGCTTCTACACTTAAGTGGCTGTGTGCCCAAGCTGGCAGCAAATCTGAAAACAGCTGCAATGGCTTTATCTAAATGCAAACTTATAATCTCCAGCTAGAGCTTCCAGTTATTTCTAACTAGAAAGCAGATCTAGGAAGGAAATCGTATTTGTTGACAATATCTTTCTGAAATTCAAGAAATGAGTAGCAGTACTTATCTTTCTGAAATGAAATGAAGATTTATATAGCACAGTTTATCACGGTCTCAAGGCGATGTCCATGGGTACAGAGAGATTAAGTGATGTGCCCAGAATCACAGGGCGTTGTGCCGACGTCAAGACTCAAACCCAGATCTTAAGTTCTCAAGGCAGTCACTCTGACCACTACACTACATCCTCTCTCTTCCATTTTTAATCCCCTGGTCATGGTGAATGCTTTTCCACTATTTACTTTCAAACCAGATTATCCATAATATGAGAAAAATAATCAATTAAACACTGAAGAGTGATTCCCATCAAAATGGCATCATTGGCCTAAAGCAGCATTGGAGGGGGTGGCAACCCACCTGCTGCATGTCTCATGCTCTTTCCACCAAAATTCTTCCTATGTTATTGTTATTGTTATACAGTGTAGGAGCTAAACTGCACCCTTACCTTACTCCTCTACTATCAACAAACAAGTCTGTGCATTTACCTTATCTGCCTTAGTGTCACCATAAAATGAACACAGGGATTCCATTAGTGGCTTATCTCCTCCAATGACCAACAAAAGCCTCCATTAGATTGACTGATTTACACAATCAAAAGCAGATAGCAGGTCCATAGAGGCCATTCAAAATATTCCTTTTTAACAGTAGTGTATTTACTTGCCAACTAGTATTTCCCATAGGCTTTATGAAATGCCTGTTGAATGTTGCTCTAGGTGGCACCTCTCATGTTAGATATAAACTTCTGTTGCAGAATGCTGCATTTGCATAGCACTAGCAAGTCATCTGTAGAGCCTGAAATTTGACACACTCTTGAAATGTAGATATCTGGTGAGCAAACAACCTGAGTATTGATGGACTAGAAATGTTCTCTATTAGGAAAAACTCACTCCTGGTCATGATGTGGAAACAATGCTATGTAAGCTCTATCTATTTTACCAACTACACAGGAAAAGCCTCCCAAACCATAATTGCATTGTCCTTTGGAAATTGGAGGTAGTCATTCACGCAGTGGAGCATAGTATTAATGGTGTGGCTGAAAATCTTGGGTGTAGCATTCCATTTGCATTTCTAACAGTATATTGGAAAGAAACATTTGCAGAAAAAGGATATACAGACATTGGGCCTCATTCCGACCCTGGCGGTCCGGGCACAGAGGAAGCACCACCAACAGGCTGGCGGTGCTTCATGGGCAATTCTGACCGCGGCGGTAAAGCCGCGGTCAGAAAAGGGCAACCGGCGGTTTCCCGCCGGTTTACCCCTGCCCCAAAGAATCCTCCATGGCGGCGCTGCTCGCAGCACCGCCATGGGGATTCCGACCCCCTTCCCGCCATCCTGGTCCTGGCCGTAAAAACCGCCGGGAACAGGATGGCGGGAACGGGTGTCGTGGGGCCCCATAATGATTTTCAGTGTCTGCCTAGCAGACACTGAAAATCGCGACGGGTGCCACTGCACCCGTCGCACCCCTTCAACTCCGCCAGCTCCATTCGGAGCCGGCTTCATTGTTGAAGGGGCTTTCCCGCTGGGCCGGCGGGCGGCCTTCTGGCGGTCGCCCGCCGGCCCAGCGGGAAAGTCAGAATGACCGCCGCAGTCATTTGACCGCGGTACGGTCTTCTGGCGGTTCCCGCCAGGCGGGTGGCTTCCACCGCCCGCCGGGGTCGGAATGACCGCCATTATCTTCACAATTGGAGGAATAGCTGTTGGACTTCTAAGTTTTGGCATTAAGGCCCTCATTACAACCCTGACGGTTGGCGGAGAAGCGGTGGTCTTCCTGACAACAGGCTGGCGGTAAAACAAATGGAATCATGTCCATGGCGGTTACCGCCATGGTCATCCGCCACTTCTCCGAACCGGCTGCCAGGGCGGAGACGACTGCTGGGCTGGAGACTTGGGTCTCCAGCCCGGCGGCCATCACAAGACTGCCGGCGGTATCATGAACCGGCTGACTGCCATGGATTTCATGGGGTTGGGAACCGCCATGAAATCCATGGCGGTAAGCACTATCAGTGCCAGGGAATTCCTTCCCTGGCAATGATAGGGTTCTCCCCCACTCCCACCCCGAGTCCTTCCTCGACACCCCACACCCCCGTGCCACCCCACAAAGGTGGCAGAACACCCCTCCCCACCCCTACCCCCAAAATCACTATACAGACTCACACCCGACACACACGCAGACACCACCAACACACATACCTGCACACACACCAACAAACATGCCAACAGCCACACACACAGTCATACACGCACACCCACATTCAGACATACATGCACACATCCATACAGACATACATACAGACAGACGCACACATTTACAAACACACAACACCCCCGCATGCATACATGTACTCACACACCCCCTCTACATACTCACACCCACACGCCCATGCACGCACACAACACACAACACCCCTCCACCCCCTCCCCTAATGGACGATCAACTTACCTGGTCCGTTGATCCTCCGGGAGGGGACGGTAACCATGGGGGCTGCTCCGCCGCCAGCACCCCATCAACAGAACACCGCCACGCCGAATCAGGTAACGTGATTTGGTGGGCGGTGTTCTGTTGATGGGGCGGTGGAGGTGGTGCAACCTCCACTTCCCCACCGACCGCCAATATGGCTGCTGGTGACTCTCCATCAGGAAAAGGATGGAGGGATGCCAGAAATCATAATTCGCCGGGTGGAAAACCGCCAGCACTGGCGTTCTTCAGCATGGCGGTCCCTCAGCGGTCTTGTGAAAAGACCGCCAAGGTTGAAATGACCACCTAAATCTCCTTCCAATTGTTGGCTTAATATTGGTGGCTCAGTTGCATGGTATCTAAATCAGGAAAATATTTGCATACTCTTTGTCTCTATTGCAATGCTTTACGGACATATTTGCAACAAGAACTTTCTCTTCAATTTTGTTCATTATACTGTCAGGCAGCAAAATTAAGACTACACTGTAGTAAAGATACCTGGTGGATGACAGATATGTCCGTCATTGAGGATGGATTATCAACATCAGTACAGACTTTATTTTTTTGTACGTCTTTAATTTTTCATTTTATACTTCTGCCCGTCAAATAGGCATACATGCATTCTTCCAGTCATTTTATCACTTGCTGTGTAGACTAGAACAGAACACACCCACATCAATCCTTACTGCTCTTTGAAATCTGCTGATTCACAGCATTGCCCAAGTCTACTGCTGCAAGGACCCCATCTTCACAGAAGAGGAGTTTATTATTATTGCAAAGGCAGCCCGACAAACTATAGCCATTTATATGGTCCAGCAGTGAGTCAAATACATTGTGTTTATTCAAATGTGTAGCATTTAAAAAAAAAAATAGAAAGAGTACAGCGTCAAATTCATGTAACTGTTTTTGTCATTAAGTAGGATTACTGATATGTATGCTAGAGCAATGGATGCTTATATTAATTTGGATTATGTATAAGTAAAATAAATTACTATGGTGTCAGAACCTCTTTCAGAGGGCCAGGGGACACCCAGGAGTTACTAGGCCCAACCATGTTGGTTGAGGCCTTTTAATCATGATATCCTGGGCCCAGACACTATAAATCCTGAGCAACTGGGTCCAGTTTCCCTTCTGCAGTTGACTCTCAGTGGCAACTGTGAAAGCAGTAAAAGCCTCCCTTGGTGAAGTATAGATTGTGGTTAGTTAACACGACTCATTACTCAAAGAGCACATAGTAATGTCAATATCAAGTCAAATACTCATTATCATATTTAAAAGAAGTATTTTATTTCTAACTCTGTGCATTCAAAAAAGTATTACAAAATTCAACAGCAATAACACAATCCACTTGAACATGATACACTGATAAATCCCTCTCCCACATTCTCTGGATGTGGTCAGGGTTATTCCCCATTCACTGGTAGCCACATCTAGAGAATGATCACTAGTAGGCCTAACTGAAGAGCCTACCCTGACTATTAAAAAGTAGTCAAAAGTGTCTTTGGCACCACAGCACCTTTAGCCGTGCGTCCCCCGGGAGGTTCAGTAGGCCTGTGACAAGTCTTACCCGCTCCAGCAGCAGGGAAGCATTCAGCATCTCAGCTGTTGTTCCGACTCCGGGCGCTGGCAATACTCCAGTCCTGCTCAGGGAAGTTGCATGAAGGAGGAGTGGCAGCACCCAAAGCGTGCAGTTTTCATCTCTCTATTCCTCTTGAAAGGTTGTCAGTCACAGTAGGAGAGATTTTGCAGCTGATAGTCCCACAAAACAGGCCATGAGAAGAACTAGAGTTCACACCTGAATGTCAGCCACAGTGATATGTACAATAAAAACTTAATCATGGGCTCTCAGCCATACTATCTATGATTCCCCTATTAACCCTGTTTCCTTTCTGAGATCCATCCAGGCCCCTTCTTGTCAATTCTCACTGAATCAAAGAACACCATTTGAAACGTGCAGGAGGAGTTTCCCTTTCCCTTCTCCAGTGTGTCACAGTCAGCTCATAGAAATGCAGCAATACATAGATCTGTCTCGGGGAATTCCTCTACTCCTCATGTCTTCACCATGCCAGCCTGGACTTTTCAAAATGGAACCCACTGTCCGTCATATGATGTACCATTCAGGAACGTTTGTACTCAGTGTACGTGCACAGCACATACACTGTCCATTATTGTTACTTCCATGTGTTGTGCCACTCCAGGTGCACATTCATACAGCACACATATTTTGTAGGAGTACACTGATCAGCACTGTAGACTTTCTGCATTGTGCCATGGTCTGATACATGCAAACAAACATGCTGCTGGTGCACATATTTACAATGTGTGCAGTGCAGAATACATACTGTACTCCTCACAAGCACATGCACTGAAAAACACAATGGGGATCACGTTGGTGGTCGGACCACCGCAGTCGTGAGTGTCTGACTGCCACATTATGACCGTGGTGGAACCGCCACAGTCCAACCACCAACACCACCAGGCTGCCTCGAGCCTGCAGTCTGGTGGTCCCGGCGGCTGTAATCCGCACTGTGCTGGGGATTACAAGTCCCCATCGCCAGCACTGTTCATTTTCTCTACTGTACCCTTCCCAGGCACACATACAACCAGCACAAAGTCACCACTCCTGTGCTGCACAGCACTTTACATGTAACTGATGTAGGCCAACGGTGAGTTAAGCACACAGCAGAAGAACTTTAAAAAGGTGACTGAGACTGCAGGCCTCCCTTGAGTGACACATGTTAAAAAGGACACATTCACTCCTATAGATCAGTACACGGTATACTGAAACACCCACGATTGTGCTGCTTAACTCTTGGTGAAGACAGTAGCCTTCTACGACTATAAGAGTAACGCTTTGGGCAACGCTTCTGGTCCAACAAGACTTAATCCGTGAGACAGACCTATGTAATGGTGCACACACATGATCCGTGTTTGGCTATGACAACAAAAATCAGTATTAGGAATCCAGACAAAAGTACAGTTGAGCACACAGGGCAGGGGTACAAGCCCATAACCACGCGGAGGACTTTTCTTCATTAACATACGGATTTTCCAATATATTTGTCATTTGGATGTATTTACCAATGTGGTGACATATTTCACATGTGTTCTTTTTTCAGTTAACTACTTTTGTGCCATTTATTTATCCATATATCTATTTGTAAATGTGTTTTTTTTCCATTTGAGAATAATTTGTATTTTTAAAAAATACCCAAAAAACACCAAAAAAGTACAATGTCTTTCAGGCTAACTTTTTAAATTAGTATTTCAAGATGTAAAAATATTTGCATTATGCACATTATTATGAACATTATTGCCCACCAGATTATCAATAAAGAGGCCTACAGATGACCATGGAATAAGCAAATATGAACCTGGTTGGTGTATGCATCCTATGCTACATCAACGTGGGCATTCATGGATGGGTAAGTGCAGAGCTAAAGCATATTCTGATATTTGCTTGTGTGTGTATGTGTGTGTATGCACAGGCCAGTGTGTGTGTGTGTGTGTGTCTATATACATATATACATAATTGTTAGAAATTGGGTTTTTGGTTGGCAGTCAGGTTACCCTCTGTCCAAGCAAGAACCCTCACTCTAGTCAGGGTAAGTCACACACAATCCAAAATGATCCTGTGCCCACCCTCTGATAGCTTGGCACGAGCAGTCAGGCTTAACTTAGAAGGCAATGTGTAAAGTATTTGTGCAATAAATCATACAATAACACTATGTAACACCACAAAAATACACCACACAGTGTTTAGAAAAATATATAATATTTATCTGAATAATTGCAGGTCAAAAAGAATAAAGATGCAATGTGGAATTGGAGCGATATCACTGAAAAGTGATATAAAGTGTCTTAAGTCTTTAAAAAGCAAACAAAGGGGGTCATTCTGACCCCGGCGGTCATGGACCGCCGGGGCCAGGGTTGGCGGGAGCACCGCCAACAAGCTGGCGGTGCCCCGCAGGCCATTCTGACCGCGGCGGTTCAGCCGCGGTCAGAAAGGGAAAACCGGCGGTCTCCCGCCGGTTTTCCGCTGCCCTGTATAATCCTCCATGGCGGCGCAGCTCGCTGCACCGCCATGGGGATTCTGACACCCCATACCGCCATCCTGTTCCTGGCGGCTCTGCCGCCAGGAACAGGATGGCGGTATGGGGTGTCGTGGGGCCCCTGGGGGCCCCTGCAGTGCCCATGCCAATGGCATGGGCACTGCAGGGGCCCCCGTAAGAGGGCCCCACTTTGTATTTCAGTGTCTGCTTTGCAGACACTGAAATACGCGACGGGTGCCACTGCACCCGTCGCACCTTCCCACTCCGCCGGCTCAATTCTGAGCCGGCGTCCTAGTGGGAAGGCTGTTTTGCACTGGGCTGGCGGACGGCCTTTTGGCGGTCGCCCGCCAGCCCAGTGCAAAACCCAAAATACCCTCAGCGGTCTTTCGACCGCGGAGCGGTATTTTGGAGGGGGGAACTCTGGTGGGCGACCTCCACCGCCCGCCAGGGTGAGAATCACCCCCAAAGTCTCTTTCAAGCATAAAAACTACCTGGTTTGGAGTGGAAAATCTCCGCAAAGGGCCGCAGAAGAAGAGATACGTGGAAAAATGGTGTGTGCATCGATTTCTCCCCAGCACACACAGACTTGCGTCATTATTTTTCACGCGGGGAAGTCAGTTGTCATTTTCCGGCGCGCGGACAATCTCTTTCTGTGGGTCGCGGGACTACCAGATGTCCCGGGGTCTGTGCGTGGATTCTCCTGCTTGTTTTCCGGCTGCGCGTCGTTCCGCGGGGCTGTGCGTTGAAGTTTCGCTTTCCGGCGCGCGGACAGTCTCTTTCTGTGGGTCGCGGGATTACCAGATGTCCTGGGGTCTGTGCGTGGATTCTCCTGCTTGTTTTCCGGCTGTGTGTCATTCCGCTGGCCTGTGCGTTGAAGTTTCGCTCTCACGGCAGGCGTCGCGTTGATTTCCCCTCTTGAAGTCGGGCGGCGGTGTCCTTGCGAGGCCGTGCGTCGAAGTTCCGGTCGCCCCGAAGGTGTCGCGTCGATCAGCATCGATGTGCGGTGATTTTCTCACCACCGAGCAAGCTGTGCATCGCAATTTTCGGCGCACGAAGAGTCCAAATGAAAAAGAGAAGTCTTTTTGGTCCTGAGACTTCAGGGAATAGGAGGCAAGCTCTATCCAAGCCCTTGGAGAGCACTTTTACAGCCCGACAAGAGTTCAGCAAGGCACAAGGGCAACAGCAAGGCAGCAGTCCTTTGTAGAAAGCAGTCAGGTGAGTCCTTTAGGCAGCCAGGCAGTTCTTTTTGGCAGGATGCAGATTCTGGTTCATGTTTCTTCTCCAGCAAGTGTCTGATGAGGTAGGGCAGAGGCCCTGTTTTATACCCAAATGTGCCTTTGAAGCGGGGGAGACTTCAAAGAGTGGCTAAGAAGTGCACCAGGTCCCCTTTCAGTTCAATCCTGTCTGCCAGGGTCCCAGTAGGTGGGGGTGGCAGTCCTTTGTGTGAGAGCAGGCCCTCCACCCTCCCAGCCCAGGAAGACCCATTCAAAATGCAGATGTATGCAAGTGAGGCTGAGTACCCTGTGTTTGGGGTGTGTCTGAGTGAATGCACAAGGAGCTGTCAACTAAGCCCAGCCAGGCGTGAATTGTAAGGCACAGAAAGATTTAAGTGCAAAGAAATGCTTACTTTCTAAAAGTGGCATTTCTAGAATAGTAATATTACATCCAACTTCACCAGTCAGCAGGATTTGGTATTACCATTCTGGCCATACTAAATATGACCTTCCTACTTCTTTCAGATCAGCAGCTACCAATTCAATACTGTATGATGGCAGCCGCAATGTTAGCCTATTAAGGGAGCAGGCCTCACAGTAGTGCAAAACGAATTTAGGAGTTTTACACTACCAGGACATGTAAACTACACAGGTACATGTCCTGCCTTTCACCCACACAGCACCCTGCTCTAGGGGTTACCTAGGGCACACATTAGGGGTGACTTATATGTGGAGAAAGGTGAGGTTTAGGCTTGGCAAGTACTTTTAAATGCCAAGTCGAGGTGACACTGAAACTGCACACACAGGCCTTGCAATGGCAGGCCTGAGACAAGGTAAAGGGGCTACTTAAGTGGGTGGCACAACCAGTGCTGCAGGCCCACTAGTAGCATTTAATCTACAGGCCCTAGGCACATATAGTACACATTACTAGGGACTTATAAGTAAATTAAATAGTCCAATCAGGTATGATCCAAGGTTACCATGTTTAAAGGGAGAGAGCATGTGCACTTTAGCACTGGTTAGCAGTGATAACTTGTGCAGAGTCTAAAAGTCAGCAAAAACAGTGTCCAAAAAGTGGAGGGAGGCAGGCAAAAAGTTAGGGGTGACCACCCTAAGGCTGTCAGGTTTAACAATAATTATTTAAGAAAATGTACCGCAAATACTGCTGAGTGGAATTACACCAAGGTGGTCATTCTGACCTCGGCGGTAAAAGGCGCCTACCGCCGGTCAGAAATCCTCCATAATCCCGCCGCGGTCGCGGAAACCCGCCACGGTCATTCTGACCCGCAGAAGGCAAACCTCCGAAAATCCGACCGCCACAACAGACCGCCAGACCAGCGGTCGGCGGAAAAGTGGAGGTGACAAAACCTCCACCGTCACGCCAACAGAAATACGCCCATCCCATTACGACCCACGAATCCACGCGGCGGTCATTCAAACGCGGTATTCCATTGGCGGGACACACCGCCGCGGTCAGAATACACACAAACGAACAAAACTCAGCCACATTGGACGATTTGAATCCCACACACCTGATACACATACACACACCACTCCCACACACACAATACAATATAAAACACCCACCCACATCACCCACAAACCCCTACGCTAAAAAATTCGTAAAGAAGGCAAGAGCGAGACACCAGCATCCAAAAAATAACAGCCACAGCCACTCAACACCATCACCCACACACTATCCACACACAAAACAACACACACCACCACACTCAACTCACTTAAATACACATACTCCACCCCACACATCATACACACCACCCCATGGCACCCCAAAGACAACCCCGCTTCACAGACGAAGAACTCAGGGTCATGGTGGAGGAAATCGTTCGGGTAGAGCCCCAGCTGTTCGGCACACAGATACAATACACCAGCATTGCCCGGAGGACGGAGCTATGGCAGAGGATTGTCGACAGGGTCAACGCAGTGGGACAGCACCCCAGAAATCAGGAAGACATCAGGAAGCGATGGAACGACCTACGGGGGAAGGTGCGTTCCATGGTATCCAGGCACAACATCGCCGTGCAGAAGACTGGCGGAGGACCCCCACCTCAACCCCCACAATTCACATCATGGGAGGAGGAAGTCTTGAACATCCTGCATCCTGACGGCCTCGCAGGAGTCGGCGGAGGAATGGATACTGGTAAGTTGAAGCTTCAATACTGCTTCCCCCCCACCTGCATGCCAAATCATACCCCAAACCTCACCCCCATCCTCGAACCCCACCCTCACCCCCATCCTCGAACCCCACCCTCACCCCCACCCCCACCACCATCCTCACCCCCACCACCATCCTCACCCCCACCCCCAGCACACCTATTCCCCGCCAATGTCTCACCATCACAACCCACACATCCCAAAACCTAGGCCTGCATGCGTCCACTAAGCATGGACACCCATCACCAAAGCATGCCCAATGCATATACACATCCCCCCCACAAGCCACCCTCACCAAAGCCCCCACACACGAATACCAGCACTTGGGGACACGAGAACCCACAGATACACCCATATGCCACATTTTGAAACTATAACCATACCTCTATACCCCTGCAGGACCCGACCGTCAACACACCGCGGCGGAGGGGCCAGAATTCTCCACACCCCCCACCCAAGAGGCCGTCAGCGATGACAGCAGCTCTGTCGACCTGGACACCGATGACCAGCCCGGACCATCGGGGACCTCTGGACAGTCGGTTCCCCTCACACAGGCCCAGGCCACTACAGACCCAAACCCCTCTGGGAACACCAGCACAGCTCCCACCCAGCGGGCCCATGCCTCTGTCTCCAGGGCGCGTCAATCTGCGGTGTGTCTACCACTACAGGGCACCCAGGATAACCCACCACCCCAACAACAACAGGGACCTGGGGGCAGTGGTAGTGGGCACACCGGCCAGGGGGCAGAGGCCCAGGGAAACAGGGGAACTCGGAGGGCAGCTGTGCGACAGGGGGGGGAGGAGAGGCCCAGGGAACCCACTCTCCACGAGGTCCTCACCACCATCCTGGGAGCATACAACCGCTCCCAGGAGACGATGGCGACGGTACTGGCCCGGTTCCAGGAGATCCAGGTACTGCAGGAGGAACACTATCGGGGGTACAGGGAGGACATCAGAGCCATCAACACCACCCTGGTTACCATGGTAGGGCTGCTGCAGGACCTCGTCAACAACAGGGCGGACACTCAACAACACCCAAGGGCCCCTGCCACTAGCCTGGACCAAGAACAGCCAACCACCTCCGCCGGCGCTAGTGGACAGGAGGCCCCCGCACAGCAGCAGCCCACCAGACCCCCACCTCCTGCAGGAGAAGAACCACCCCGCAAGAGGGCCCTGAGATCTCGCAAGAAGACAGAGTAGGATGTCAAGACCCCCGCCAGCAATGGATACCACCTGATGTCATCCCACTGTCCCACATTGTCACCCTGTCCATCCTTGAACTGCCCATGCTCCATCTCTCCACAGGCCTCTGGACAATGCACCTGTGTGACTGTTACTCTGGACTCTGCCATGGACATTCCTTCACCATAGCCCCCACCCACTTGAAACCACCCATCCCATTTTGAGCACTTAAATAAACACCTATTTTGCACCAAAATATCTGGAGTCTGGCTGTGATTTCAATATATTGTAATTGACATGACAGTGCAAATATGTCCTTGTACATGGTGAAGTCAACAAACAGCTGCCACAAAGCTGTAGTCCATGGGGAAACGAAGCACAGGACTCGTAGTGGGGACCCCAGATCTGAAATAGGGAGGGAAAAGCCAAAACTCAGTCGTCATACACTGGGGCAAATAGACAGGCAGCAGAGATGCAGGAGAGTAGTTAACATTTACTAAATTATCTTTGAAATGTTACCTGTGTCCTATTGGAAGTACTGTTCAATGATTCTGTCCCTGTTGTCTGTTTCAGCCCCGTCGTCTTCCTCCTCGTCACTCTCCTCAGGTTCCACCCCTGCCACAACACCACCGTCTCGACCATCCTCCTGCAGGAAAGGCACCTGGCGGCGCAAAGCCAGGTTGTGAAGCATGCAGCAGGCCACGATGATGTGACACACCTTCTTAGGTGAGTACATTAGGGATCCACCTGTCATATGCAGGCACCTAAACCTGGCCTTTAGGAGGCCAAAGGTGCGTTCGATCACCCTCCTAGTACGCCCATGGGCCTCATTGTACCGTTCCTCTGCCCTGGGCCGGGGATTCCTTACTGGGGTCAGTAGCCACGACAGGTTGGGGTACCCAGAGTCCCCCACTAGCCATACACGGTGTCTCTGTAGCTGTTCCATCACGTAAGGGATGCTGCTATTCCTGAGGATGTAGGCGTCATGCACTGACCCTGGGAATTTGGCATTTACATGCGAGATGTACTGGTCAGCCAAACACACCTCCTGGATGTTCATTGAATGGTAATTTTTTCTGTTCCTGTACACCTGCTCCCTGTCTCTTGGGGGAACCAAAGCCACATGGGTCCCATCAATGGCACCAATTACGTTGGGAATATGTCCAAGGGCGTAGAAATCACCCTTCACTGTAGCCAATTCGCCCACCTCAGGGAAAATGATGTAGCTCCTCACGGATTTCATCAGGGCAGACAACACTCTGGATAACACCTTCGAAAACATGGGCTGAAACATCCCAGAAGCAATTCCCACGGTTGTCTGAAATGACCCACTTGCCAAGAAATGGAGTACTGACATGACCTGCACCAGAGGGGGAATCCCTGTGGGTTGGCGGATGGGGGACATCAGGTCGGGCTCCAGCTGGGCACACAGTTCATGGATAGTGGCACAGTTAAGACGGTAGGTCAGGATAATGTGGCGTTCTTCCATTGTCGACAGGTCCACCAGCGGTCGGTACACGGGAGGATTCATCCGTCTCCTCGCCCAACCCAGCGGACGGTGCCTAGGAAGGACAACATGGAGCACACAGTCAAGCAACCCACAGGTACGTACTCACAGCTAGCACAGTATATGATTCTCTATGCAGTGAATGGCGTGTCTGAGTGGCTATGCAAGGCCTAGGCCTGTGTGACGCAGTTGAAATTGAGCCATGTGGGCCCTGGAAATGGCGGCTGCCTGACCTGTGAAGTGTGACAATGGGATGTGAGGTCAATGCGCTGGTGTGGCACACCGCGGCGGGCGGCGGGCGAAGACCGCGGCGCAAAGCCGCATTGGTTAACATTGAAGCCTATGGGTTTCAGGAGCCAATGGCGAAGGGCGCCGGCGGTGGCGGGACGCACCGCCGCGGTACGCACCGCCGCGGACGTCACCGCCATTTTCTATCTACTTATCCACTTGCGACTTGAACTTTCACAGGAGAGGACCTATACTGCAAGTGTTGCTGTGACCTCGGTCTGGAAGGGACAATGGCTGCTGCGCCTGGGGAAAGGGCCCCTGCCTTCACTGGAGAGGAGTTGGAGAAACTTGTGGATGGGGTCCTCCCCCAGTATGCGCTACTCTACGGTCCTCCAGACCAACAAGTGAGTTTAATTCAATATGGATTTGGGGCCACTGGCTGGCTTGGGGGCCTGGCGGGGGGCCTGGCGGGGATGGGGGGCATGTTGGGCCTGGCGGGGGGCCTGGCGGGGATGGGGGGCATGTTGGGCCTGGCGGGGGGCCTGGCGGGGATGGGGGGCATGTTGGGCCTGGCGGGGGGCATGGCGGGGGGCCTGGCGGGGATGGGGGGCATGTTGGGCCTGGCGGGGGGCCTGGCGGGGGGCCTGGCGGGGGGCCTGGTGGGGATGGGGGGCATGTTGGGCCTGGCGGGGGCATGGCGGGTGGCCTGGCGGGGATGGGGGGCATGTTGGGCCTGGCGGGGGGCCTGGCGGGGGGCCTGGCGGGGATGGGGGGCATGTTGGGCCTGGCGGGGGGCATGGCGGGGGGCCTGGCGGGGATGGGGGGCATGTTGGGCCTGGCGGGGGGCCTGGCGGGGATGGGGGGCATGTTGGGCCTGGCGGGGGGCATGGCAGGGGGCCTGGCGGGGATGGGGGGCATGTTGGGCCTGGCGGGGGGCCTGGCGGGGGGCCTGGCGGGGATGGGGGGCATGTTGGGCCTGGCGGGGGCATGGCGGGGGGCCTGGCGGGGATGGGGGGCATGTTGGGCCTGGCGGGGGGCCTGGCGGGTGGCCTGGCGGGGATGGGGGGCATGTTGGGCCTGGCGGGGGGCATGGCGGGGGGCCTGGCGGGGATGGGGGGCATGTTGGGCCTGGCGGGGGGCATGGCGGGGGGCCTTGCGGGGATGGGGGGCGTTGGGCCACTGGAAAGGAAAATGCTGAGAAACTTGAACGTGGTATTTCTCCCTCCCTGTACGTGTCACATAGGTCCGCGCCCATGAGAAGATCGGGATTTGGCGTGCCATCGCCAAGGAAGTCCGGACCCTGGGGGTCCACCATCGACGGGGCACCCACTGCCGCAAGAGGTGGGAGGACATCCGCCGCGGGACCATGAAGACCGCCGAGTCTCTGCTGGGGATGGCCTCCCAACGTAGGCGGGGTGCCTGCCGTCAACTGAGCCCCCTGATGTTCCGGATCCTGGCGGTGGCCTACCCTGAATTGGATGGGCGCGTGAGGGCAGCACAGCAGACACAAGGGGGTGAGTACAAGCATTATCTACTCTGTTGTCGCGCAGTGGAGGTGTCTGGGTGGGGGAGGAGGGTTGGGGGTCCCCCTAGGCCAGGGCGATATCTGTAGGCTGGGCACCCCCGTAAGCCCCTGTGTCCCCAGCCACCACCCTCAGTAGTTTGTCAGTACAGCCATCCCTGGGCCGTGTCATCCATGGGTGCAGTTGTCAACTCTAGGCGTGTAGGGCATGTTCCACGGAATGCGTAGCGGACCCCAAGTGCGCAACTTAGTGCAGGGGGCATCTGTGTCTGTCATGTCCGCTAACTGTACCGGAGATCCATGTACTCAATATCCCTTTATTTCTCTCTCCCCCCCCCCTTTTTGTTTGTCTTTCTGTGCTTGTGTGCATCAGCATCATCAGGCGGAGGAGAAGTGGCATCGGGGCAGGAGGGAGCTGCATCTCACATGGCCCAGGAGGGCCATGCCACAGAGTCAGACTGGACCAGTGAGACGGAGGGCGAGGGGAGCTCCACGACGGGGACGACTGGACCCTGCAGCGACACGGACACGTCCTCGGAAGGGGGCTCCCTTGCGGGGGTGGCACCATCCGTGCCCCCCGCCATTACAGGTACAGCCGCCACCCAGCGCACCATCTCCTCCCTCCCAGCAGCCCCTCAGCGTTCGCCCTGTGCCCGCTCTGCCAGGAAGCCGGGCATCTCCTTCGCCCCAGGCACCTCAGGCACTGCCCCTGTTACCCCCGCTGCCCTCAGTGAGGAGGTCATTGACCTCCTCCGAACGCTCATTGTTGGGCAGACTACCCTTTTGAATGCCATCCAGGGGGTGGAGAGGGAGGTTCATCGCAGCAATGCGTACCTGGAGGGCATTCATTCGGGTCAGGCTGCCCATCAGCGATCGTTCCAGGCTCTGGCCTCAGCACTGACGGCAGCCATTGTCCCTGTCTCCTGCCTGCCTCTACTAACTCCCTCCTCCCAGTCTCCTGTTCCTCTGCCTGTCCCACCCACACCATCAGACCAGCCTGCACACACCTCAACACCCAAGAGAAGCTCATCCAAACATAAGCACCACAGATCACGCAGACATTCACACACGCAACATTCCGATGCAGACATGCCAACAGTCACTACCACCTCTGTGACCCCCACCTCCTCGTCTCCCTCCTCCCTCCCTGTGACGTCTACACTCACACCTCCATTCACCTCACCATCAGCCAGTGTTTCCATCACCAGCACACCCTCCACTCCAGTCCGCACACGTGCAGTCACCACCCCCACTGCCATTTACACGTCCCCTGTGTCCTCTCCCACTGTGTCTGTCACCCCCTCTTCCACACCACACAAACGCAGCCACCCACCCACCCAACAGCCATCCACCTCACGACAGCCTATCCCTCCTGCACCTGCACCCAAAGACAGCAAACGTGACTCACCTACAACCACATCCTCTCCCTCCACTCCCATTCCCACTGTACCTACCACTCTCCATTGTCCCAAGAAGCTCTTCCTCGCCACTACTAACTTCTTTGCTGACCCTGAGCCCCCCCCTCCTTCTCGTCGGGGTAAGAAGAGCACCTCAGCCACCACCAGCCCTGCAGCCCCCTTGACAAGGGTGCAGGGGTATTGGAGCCCGCCAGCCCGCATGTCTGGATCTTCGCCCAGCAGCAAGGGGACAGCCAGCCCACCCCCTGGGAAGAGGAGCAGAAGGCGGAAGGGTCACCGCAGGAGCCCGCCTTCTACATCCCCCCCGGACACCACCCAGAGACAGTCACCAGCCACAGCTCCAAAGGGAGGAAAGGGCCACAGGCCCACGACTAAGGAGGGCAAGGGCAGCAAGTCGGAGAGGTCAGGCAGCAGGCCTGCTGCCCAGGAGGAGCCCACAACCCCCATAGCCGCTGCCCCGGGAGGAACCGGCACAGCTGCCCCGGGAGAGCCCACCACCCCCATAGCCGCTGCCCAGGGAGGACCCAGCCCAGCTGGCCAGGAGGGCCCCACCACCCACAGCCCAGGTGGGCAGTGAAGGAGCACCATCCCCGCTGCCCAGGAGGGCACCACCAGGCAATTAGCAGTTGGCCATAGACCGGCCGCCGTCTCAAGAACCGCTGAACTGGGCCCTTCAAGGCAAGGACCGCTGAACTGGGCCCCGCCGTCTCAAGAACCGCTGAACTGGGCCCTTCAAGGCAAGGAGCGCTGAACTGGGCCCCGCCGTCTCAAGAACCGCTGAACTGGGCCCTTCAGGGCAAGGAGTGCTGAACTGGGCCCCGCCTTCTCAAGAACCGCTGAACTGGGCCCTTCAGGGCAAGGACCGCTGAACTGGGCCCCGCCGTCTCAAGAACCGCTGAACTGGGCCCCGCCGTCTCAAGAACCGCTGAACTGGGCCCTTCAGGGCAAGGACCGCTGAACTGGGCCCCGCAGTCTCAAGCACCGCTCCGCTGGGCCCCGCCGTCTCAAGAACCGCTGAACTGGGCCCTTCAGCGCAAGGACCGCTGAACTGGGCCCGCCGTCTCAAGAACCGCTGAACTGGGCCCTTCAGGGCAAGGACCGCTGAACTGGGCCCCGCAGTCTCAAACACCGCTCCGCTGGGCCCCGCCGTCTCAAGAACTGCTCCGCTGGGCCCCGCCGTCTCAAGAACCGCTGAACTGGGCCCTTCAGGGCAAGGACCGCTAAACTGGGCCCCGCCGTCTCAAGAACCGCTGAACTGGGCCCTTCAGGGCAAGGACCGCTGAACTGGGCCCCGCAGTCTCAAGCACCGCTCCGCTGGGCCCCGCCGTCTCAAGAACCGCTCCGCTGGGCCCCGCCGTCTCAAGAACCGCTGAACTGGGCCCTTCAGGGCAAGGACCGCTGAACTGGGCCCCGCCGTCTCAAGAACCGCTGAACTGGGCCCTTCAGGGCAAGGACCGCTGAACTGGGCCCCGCAGTCTCAAGCACCGCTCCGCTGGGCCCCGCCGTCTCAAGAACCGCTCCGCTGGGCCCCGCCGTCTCACGCACCGCTCCGCTGGGCCCCGCCGTCTCAAGAACCGCTGAACTGGGCTCCGCCGTCTCAGGAACCGCTGAACTGGGCCCTTCAAGGCAAGAACCGCTGGCCCTTTGGCAGACGTGGCAGGGCAGGATCTATCTCGGGCAGGGCTGCAGGATGTCCTCTGGCCAACTTGCCTCCTCCAGTGGCAGTGGGGTCTGTTATGGACTGTATGGACTGTGGCTTTGCTCTCCCCAGGATGGCCCAGTGGGCAGGCCACCCACTGTATGGACTGTATGGACTGTGGCTTTGCTCTCCCCAGGATGGCCCAGTGGGCAGGCCACCCACTGTATGGACTGTATGGACTGTGGCTTTGCTCTCCCCAGGATGGGCCAGTGGGCAGGCCACCCACTGTATGGACTGTTTGGACTGTGGCTTTGCTCTCCCCAGGATGGCCCAGTGGGCAGGCCACCCACTGTATGGACTGTTTGGACTGTGGCTTTGCTCTCCCCAGGATGGCCCAGTGGGCAGGCCACCCACTGTATGGACTGTTTGGACTGTGGCTTTGCTCTCCCCAGGATGGCCCAGTGGGCAGGCCACCCACTGTATGGACTGTATGGACTGTGGCTTTGCTCTCCCCAGGATGGCCCAGTGGGCAGGCCACCCACTGTATGGACTGTATGGACTGTGGCTTTGCTCTCCCCAGGATGGGCCAGTGGGCAGGCCACCCACTGTATGGACTGTTTGGACTGTGGCTTTGCTCTCCCCAGGATGGCCCAGTGGGCAGGCCACCCACTGTATGGACTGTTTGGACTGTGGCTTTGCTCTCCCCAGGATGGCCCAGTGGGCAGGCCACCCACTGTATGGACTGTTTGGACTGTGGCTTTGCTCTCCCCAGGATGGCCCAGTGGGCAGGCCACCCACTGTATGGACTGTATGGACTGTGGCTTTGCTCTCCCCAGGATGGCCCAGTGGTCATGGAGTCCCCTCGTGGATCTGGCGTCGTGTACTCAAGTGGCTGAGGTGCCCCCCCTTCCCTTCCCCCTGAGGTGCCTGTCCTATTTTCTTTCTGATGCCCCTGCAGTGTTCTCTCCGTGGAGTTCTTGTCGTGGGACTGGGCCTTGCCCCTTTGCACAGGACCCCTGTGATCCACGGACAGTGGTTGGACTACATTTAGTAGCTGTATATATTTTGGACATAGTTTATTTATTTATTGGGATTACTGGTGTACATATTTCAATATATCTGCCCGTTTATGATCTCTTCTTTTGGTCTTTGCATTATTTCGGAGGGGGGTGGTTTGTGGGTTGTGACAGTGATCTGTGGGAATGCATTGATGTGTGTGTTGTAGTGGGTGTGGGTGGGTGGGTGTGTGCCGGTAATCTTTTCCCTCCCCTGTGTCGTAGGTGCAGTACTCACCGATGTCTTCCGCGCCGCCGGGCGTGCTCCTGGTATATGAGCAGGAATAGGAGTGCGGGGATGACCTGCAACTCTGGTTCCATACTGCCGGAATCTCGCGTGGAGTGCGTAGAGGTGAGCGTTTTCCCGTTCGTAGTCTGTTTCCGCCGTGTTCTTATCGGCGGTGCTCCCGCCCCGGAAAAGGTGGCAGATTGGTGGGTCGTAATAGGGTGGGCGGTACATTGTCTGCCGCCTGGCTGTTGGCGGGAACCGCCGCGCTGTTTGTTTGTACCGCCGTGGCGGGCGGAGTGTTAAGTTGGCGGGCTGTGTTGGCGGTTCCCGCCAGGGTCAGAATTGCATATTTTAGACCGCCGGCCTGTTGGCGGCTTGGCTGCCGCTTTATCACCGACCGCCAGGGTCAGAATGAGGGCCCAAATTTGGCAGGATGCTAGATCTCGGTCTGCAGATTGTGCTTTTTGTGATTTGGTGTGAATACGTTCAGTAGTTTTTGAGAAATTAAGGTTAAAAAATATTTGTATATCTGGAGGTTGTGCCTCAGGAGCCTCTGGAGAGTTCTGCGGGAGTGGCAATATAAAAATGGAGTATTCTATTTTTGAGACATCTCGCTCCAGTGAGAGTCAGACGTCTGTGAGAGCAACCACACTGATTGCCTGCCAGCAGCATGACAGATATGTTGCTGGCAGGCATTACAGGATTTGGGGATTTAGTGCCCTGTCCTGTAGAAAAGAAAAAAAAAAGAAAATAGGGGTTAGGGTCGGTATACCCTACCTGCTAGGCCAAATGAGGGGGACCAAGAGGGACCCCTCTGGGCCAAAATGTTTAAAAAATCAGCTTATTTTGCCATGATCCCACAGAATCACAAAAGAAAAACTCAACAAAATGACAACAGCCACTTCATAATATATATAAGGAGAGAGGGGTGTCAGTAGGGTTTCCTTCCCCAGCCCATTTAGGACCTGAGGACTCCATCCCATGTGGTTGAGTATATTGAAGGAGGGGAGGCATGAACCCCCTCCTCTAGTCATTTTCGGCCTGGACACCATTCCCCAGAGCCCAATGTATTGATTGAGGGGAGAGGACACATGGCTCCCCTTATTGAGACATTTCCATCCCGAGGAACCCCATCTCCTGTTGCCCAATGCACTTATTAAATGGGATTTTAAAGGGAAGGAGGCATGCAGCCCTCCCCTCCCTCAGCCTTTAATGGTGCAGAAGATTGTGTCCCTCATGGCTGAGTGACTTACTGTGTCCAGGGAATCCACCCCCAGGACAACTTTAAAAATGCTCAAACCAGCTGGGAGCAGACTTGTGTTCTGTGTCCCTGTCCACACTGATGCAGACAGGAAAATAGAACACATATTGCTCTCACTAGAAAGCATTTATAATATATCAGTTTTAGTTTTAAAAAGAAAAATAGAAATTCAGTGAAAAAAACAAAGGTTAAAGTAATGTTATAGTTAGATGACATGTTCAGTAACAACGTAAAGTTTTAAGCTCTGAAACCAAAGAAATTAACCAGTTAAAGTTATCTCAAGTAACTATAATTCATGTCCTAAGGTAACTTTAACTTGCTCGCTCCCTTACCATGTACTGTTAATTACCCACATATTACATTACTAATGGCATCATTGATAATATCACACCAACATTTACATTCAATTATTGATGAGAAAGCTGTGCATGGTGGAGGGCAAACACAACAAAAAAGGGGAGAGCGCCCACTCCCTGTGCCTGATTAGGACACAGGCACCCCATTCCACGGAGCCATGCACTTTCTTAAAAGGGGACCAACCCACACTGAACAAGGTCTTTGGTGACATGACTTTGAGTTGGACTTTTGGCCACGTGGACCCTATCGCCCAGGGTCAAAACATATATATTAAGGAGAGTGGGTATGCAGCCCTCCTCCCCAAGCCTTATAGGTCCGGGGAACTTGATCCTCTGGGGACAAATTCAACAAAAAAGTAGAGTGGGCCACAAATCACCCTCCCTGAACCTTAATAGGCCCTGGGAACCCGAACCCCTCAGGGTTGAATTCTAAGGGAAAGGGGAATGCATTCCTCCTTCTTGAGCTTCTTCTGGCCCCAGGGACCCCATCCCCTGGGGCTAAAGTCAATACAAAATGGGAGGGGGCATGTGGCTCCCTCTCTGAGCCTTACCAGGCCACAGAGACCCCATTCCTTGGGGCCAAATATATTTATTCAGGAAGGAAGGAATGCAGCCCCCTCCTTGAGCATTCTTTGGCCCCAAGGACCCTATTGTCAGGGGCTAAATACAATAAAAAAGGGGAGGGGATGCACAGCCCTTCTCCCCAAGTGTTATTAGAGCCCCATCCTCCGGGACTGAGTAATTAATAAGGGAAGAGGCTTGTGGCTAATAATGGTCAGAATACAAAATGCCCCCAAGCATTGTAAGACCATGGTGACTCCATCACCTGGGGCAAAAATTATTTTAAAAAGGGGGTGTGGCCTCACTTCCCTGATCCTAGAAATGCCCTGGGGACCCATCCCCCAGCTGAGTAATTAAAAATAGGTAGGGGCAGGCACGCAATTCCCCTTTTGGAGCCTACTCAGGCCCCAGGGACCCCATCCCCTGCAGCCCGCATGCATAAAAAAGGGGAGGAGGCCTCAAGGCCCCCATTTCTGAGCCTTAAATATGCCAGAGGTACCCCATCCTCTAGGGCCATAACTAAATACAGAAGGAAGGGGCAAGAGCAATATGTGATCTGATATTTGAATGGCACACCGGAGGATGGGTTAACAGAGGCCTTATTAGGCTTGTGGATTGAGGCCAGTGCCTCCCTCCGCAAAAAAGAACCCATGTGTTTCCCCCTCCCCCCAGGCCCTGGCCCACAACGAGGGGTTCACTAAAACAACCTTGGGAACCTGAGCTTGTTTTTTTAAAACATTTTGCTGTGGATCCTCTGCGATTTTGCAGCAAATATTTTTCAGTGATTTGGGCTGTAGCTGTGTCTAAAGTTCCTATGGAAAAAAGAATGGAGAAAATGCATTTTTGGACACATTGTTTTGTAGGACCACTTGATAGATCACCCTAAAACTGTCCATACACAAACTAGGCAAAAAGTAACACTTTTTGGAATGTTTTATGGAGATTCATCAAACAGCACCAAAGTTATTAACAAAAAAAAGGCATTTCCTATGGAAAAATGACCCTAACTATAACTTCCCAGTAGTGACTGCCATGCATTGCTAATTACCCCAGATATTATATCACTCATGAAATCTTCTATGACATTATTGATAATATCACTGTAACATCTGCAGTAAAATTATTGATGAGAAAACTGTGCATGACGATAGCGTGAATTATAGTTACCTTAGGGCATGAGTTATAGTTACCTGAAATAACTGTAACTATAAAAGCTTCATTTCTGAATTTTTAATATTTATATACTAGTCCTTCCCCTTCAGTAGTAGGATATCTGGAGTCAGCTTGAGACAAAAATCTGGAAGGAGGGAAAGAGCAAATTCTTGTCCTGTTAAATTGACAAACTCCATCACCTAAAGTCTCTGCTAAAATAGCCCGAGCAGTGACCAAAATGGAGGCAAGTGGAAAAGCCTTCGCAGTCGCGTCTTTGAGTTGTTCAGTAACAGCTACATATTCTTGCAACAAAATAAATAATAAACACTTCTGGGGAAGTAACTCCAATGGTACAGTGATTATGGTGAACCGAATCACAAAACCTGTATAAAATTTGCATAAACCTAAAAACGATCCCAATTGCTCACTGTAACTGAGAAAATGTTCTTTTGTAAAAATTCCCTTTTCTGAAACTGAGTGGCTAAAATATTCCATATAAAAAGCAAGAAAGTTACACTTTTCCAAATGAAAAGTCATTCCTATGTCTTACGAAACTGGCAGAACGATCTCAAACTTCTTGTTGTGTATTTCAACTAAATAAGAAAAGAGCAGGTTGTCACCATGGAATACTATCTCCCCCTTGGTGTTTCCAAACTTATGCATTGGTTTTGAAATTCAGATGAGGTCAAAGCTAAACTAAATACCATCCTGTTGTATCTGAATGTTGTGTTAGTAGTAATAAATGTAGTAAGTGGTGTGCAATTAGTCTTGAGTTGTATCTGATGATAGGCATATTTTAATTCAGTGTGCAAAAATATTTTTTCTTTCTAGCAACTCTATGATTTACTTGATGTGTGGTAAAGAATGACAGTCAATTACCAGAGGGATCAAAGGTTTTTTGCACACAATCTCAAATATTCTGAAACTATATGAGCCAAAACAATAGGAGGTACTTTGATGCATCCACTCAATCCCGCCTTCACTATACTTTTCTTCAATCATTCCAGAGAGCTATTTGTTGGCTCTAATGGGAACTGTTCTCAACTTATGCCTAATATGTACAGCATCTTCTGTACATCTATTTTAATTGGAAAGATGCTTCACTTTTCCTAGTTCCATGAAAACACATGTTTGATTTTTTCTTAAATGTTCTCTGAGAGATAATCTGTAGTCATTATTGCAAAAAAAATAGGATTTCAAAATCATCAATGCAACATACAGTGCTTTGGAATTTGGATTAGGGTCAAATCCAAGATTACCTTGATGTTGCCATTTATACAAATCCTGACCCTGCAAAGCCACCTTAACTCTCACAGATGATATCCTTCCTTGAAACACAGTGGTGATAACAAAATAATAGTGATATCATGTCCTACCTTTCCTTAAGCATATGTTTTAACATCAGTGGGTTCTACATTTGTATTGACGAGTTAGTCATAAAAAGAGTGTCCTAAAATTAGTGTAAATGATGAAGCAGAACCTTCCATACTTCAGCAGACTTCCTATCCATCTCCTCAGTTTCACAAGTTGAAAGATTACATGATGCTTCATTAATATCAAGTCAACCTATAACATTCCAATCGTCCTTTTAAGGCTCTTCATTGACATATTGTTCAACACCACACTCAAATCGATGCATAGTCCCCAGAGTCCCCATAATATCATTATTCACATGCAGAGCTTCTCATAAACAGACTGATTGACTTACACTCCTTTTAGATTGAACCTTTTAAATCACATTCATATTGACTTTAATCACCTGAAGAACTTCCTATTGCACAACAACTACCCTTTTACACGCCCTTTATTACACATATTTGATAAATAATGTTTCCAAATTTAAAACATTCCCTTCTTAAAGTGTGCCAAACCAGGTATGATACAAATCTCTCTCAAATCACAATGTGAATATGTGTTTATAACTTCATTACCTACAATGTCTTTCTTGGACTTTCTCAGATGTATCTATCGCCCTAATACATTTTAATGGACACTGCAGCTTAATATATATTTGGTGAATTGTCATATTTTGATGTTTTAGAAGACAGACCTGACCATTCAACACTCTTTGCAATATCAATAGTTTCTGCCAGTGTGTAATTAGACGTTTAAGTAACTGTTCTTGTAGGCATTAATTTCAACAATGAATAATGAATTTGGAGAACATGTATAAATGCACTATATTCCTAAATTCACAGTGAGGAGCGAACACTCCAAGTCTAGCCCTATATGATTAAAAAAAGAGTATACAAATTAAATCTGCAGTAAAAACCTTAGGGGGAGTTAAACGTGAAAGCTGTTCAAAATATTCTGAACCTTCCATACCCAGTAGATTAAAGAAAAGGACCATGTTCCTATTTGAGTCAAAGGAGTCACCACCTATGACCAACATATAGGTTTTTATTCAGAAAGGTTCATTTGGCTGTAAACATAAATTTGCATGTTTCATTTCTTTATGCCTGCCAGGAAATCACAAACAAATACTGGTCGCTGTAAATGATTTTATGAGTGCAGATTTCTAATCCGATTTAAGGGGTGAAAAGAGGGCATTCCAACTGATGGGTTGTCTTAGAACTCTGGGAACATCCAAAATAACATACGACTGTGCATATTTGCAAATTTTCCATTCAGCAAATTAGCAGATATTTTTTTCAGCACAGTGCTTATATAACTACACTTCCACTGTGAGAAGGATAATAATTCAACACCACATTTGTTGGGATGTAGGGCATGGCTTTCTCTACAGAAAAAAATGCATTCCCCATAGATAAATAAAAACCGGTACGTTTGTACAGATGGCTGTATCCCTCTTGTTTGGAGTGTTTGCTATGGAGAACTCTACACAGGGAGAACAGAAGCCTTTTAAAATGTACCATGATGTTCCTAGCAGTATACATCAAAACGTTCAGGTGGTGTAGCTTTCCAGGGGTACTTCTGGAAATGTTTCTGAACAGCAGAAAAAGAAAAGTACATGCAGACCAAGGGGCAGAACTCTGTC
The DNA here is from genome assembly GCF_031143425.1 of Pleurodeles waltl. Classification (NCBI taxonomy): domain Eukaryota; kingdom Metazoa; phylum Chordata; class Amphibia; order Caudata; family Salamandridae; genus Pleurodeles; species Pleurodeles waltl. The sequence continues at coordinate 809,327,355 of NC_090445.1, read as the reverse complement.
TGTGCTTTTCCATTACTTTGGACTAGACCTCCATATTTTTAAATCGGTCTCAACTATATGTTTACGATGCATGCATGTGCCTAACAATAGGAAAAATTGTGATGTAATTATTCAACGTCAGGGTCCATGGAAAAAGAATTTGCTAGGTGAAAATATAAACAAAACAAATATTTTGAAATGTAACCAACTTCACAGTAAAGTGAATATAAGGGTGCTGTGTAATTTTACTTCCAGAGAAATTTGCCTAATATTACGCAAACACACTATGAAAGGAAAGAAAAAATGACCATGGCATTGAAGGCGCCATATTGCATTTTCTGTAACATTCCAAACAGTGTTTGCATACAAATACTATCAACTGTAATAGTCAATACTAGTATGGCTAAGACTGCATACATTCGGGGTGCATACATTTGTTGATACTGCCTCAGTAATCACTCACACACTTACCATAGATTTTTAAAAAAACAAAAAAAACATTGCACCACCCTTGAATGTTGCCATAGGGTTCACAATGGGAGGTGGCTTCCGGACAAATGTTGGAGTGTAGTTTAACACCAAGACGGACATCCAAACGAGGCAGTAGAGGTTGTGAAACTAGTGTATTTGTAGTACTTAAGCAGTGTTTGTTGGTCACAGCAGATGGATGGTGGGAATTGTCGGCAGGAATACCTAGTCCGGAAGAACCTGGTTTAATATAGTATCACTACACAAAGATGCACATGTTCCAATTAATGCAGCAAGCACAACATAATAATAACTGCACACATAGATTAAACTAGCAAATAAGAAGAGGTCTACTAACCTGAAACATGGCTACCAGTGGGAGCCCCCAAGGAAGGCATTGACAATTTTTTTAATTAGGCGGGTTTTCTAGAAGCAGGAGTCTTCTGGCCGCGAATCCCAGTGAGCAATAAAGATCATGTTGTCCAATTGAAATATCTTTTCCACTCCACCCCTTTTATTGCTGAGTGTACTCATATGTAAATGGCATCTGAGATCTTTCGTGAGTTTACAAACTGCTTAAGATTTCCATGCTTGCAATTGCCTTTACTCTGTATCAATTTAGTGAGCATGAACCGAACGAAATCTCTGAAAACTGGTAAAAGCACTCTTCCTGGAATTAAAAAGGTTGAATGGCGACTGAGGGTTGGGAGTAGGGAGGACTCATAGACTATTGCACGAAATGATCGAAGCAGCAAAGTGAAGTGTAATCACTTTTGATTAGCAGCCATTAAAATATACACGTTAAAAAGTCCATAGATGAGGAGGCAGAGGGGTGTGTTATGTCACTGCAGATCATAGCCTAACCTCTTCAGGAGTACACCCACCGACACACGCACATACACACACACACACAAACGGATAGGTGCGCGCGCGCACACACATCACACACTCTAAATCCTTAAGAGAAAAAGTAGTTCTAATTGTTAGTACACGGTCAAGAAAAGTATTACATTATAAGGCATTATTTAAAAAATATCCCGCCATTCACCGTCCTGGATAGCAGTATGCCTTTTTTGTGGTATTGATAACTTTCAATGGTTTGCACCTATCATTGTGGTGGCAAATTATTTATATAGCATTCTGATTCCCAATCAGGAGGGAAGCATCATTCCTCTTCCTAAATAGCAATTTGGAATGAGTTGCAAAACCCATTTGGTGAATCAGAAAAGCCTTTTGACCTGCAAATGCGTTTTAGTATGTGGCAAAACATTGTTTTGTGGCCGCTTACCCTGTGGTTTTGCGAATCACAAGGTTGTCATCCACAAAATTGTTTTTTACACTTGCTTTATACTCCGCAAAGCAGCACTTGAGAGCCGAAAATGAAATGAAATAATAGCATTGTTGATGTCATGCGATTATTTTTCCATAATAAATTGGAAAATATCCCACACATTACAAAGTCATCGTTTTCTCGTCGATGTACTCTTTTGACGGCTTTAGCCTTGATGCAAAGTTCACGGTAGCTGAAAGATTCTGAACTTTCTTGAATTTGGTGAATTAAAGTTCTGCACCAGTGGACTACAATCTAATGGAAAACAGAGCAGCTTTCGCCCTGCAACCTTTCTTTTTCATCTTCACCTCTAGATTTGCAGGGAAAACTGTTTAAAAAGAGGCCTAAAGGAAGAGATGTTACGGTTCACTTGAAACCCCAAGCCGGATATGTTTTCCGCTGAAGGCTGCTGAAGAGAAAAGGTCACACATACCTGTTGCCCCGAAGTTAATTTTCTCTGCTGCTGCATCCGGAAAGGTTGCTCTACTTGCTGAAGGAGAATTTCAGGCGCTTAACGGTGTCTAAAGCAGTAACTTTGTGCACTGCCTTTGCGTATTCTAAAATTGGCACAAGCAAATTAAAATTGATAAATCACTGACATAAAGGACATGTTTCACAGTAGGCTTGATAAAGCGAGAGGTACGTATTGATTTAGGGCCCGTGAGCAACATCTGTCTAGTCTTACCAAGAAGAGTCTAAGAATGACGTTCGGTTGCCCAGTACTGATGATCTCAAACCTAATAAACAAATTGTCCTATGTGGCCATTGTAGGAGCAACTGAGTAACTATAAGGTCACCAAAGCATCTTGACTGCTGAGATGGGCTGGAAACAACAACATAGTTTGCTTTTTATGGTCCAAGTAAGTATAAAAGAAACAAACATTTGGATTTGAAAAAAATGCATTTATCTGCATTCAGGTGAAATGTATCATTAATGGATTGTTTTATCTTGGAAAGGACTAGTGGTTCAAAACGGTTCTGCATTAGGCAAACATGAATACAATTTTTGATAGAATACGCGTCAAGAATTTTCAATTCTATTAAGAACACGGAGGCGAGGATTATGCTATCTCTCTCTTTAGTGTCCAAATACAGCAGCCAATCAGTCAACAGTAAACAAAAAAATTCACAACCCATGATGCTACAATATAATATCACATGCTCCAATCACCAACCATGACCTCTGTCCATATATAGCATAACCCCAAATGTCACTTCCTCTTTCTTTGTCAAAGTCAGATAATCCTAAAACTTCCGAAACAAAACTTCTTACGTAGATGCTGATTCATCGACCTCCAAACCAGATCCGGAAAACCAAAAGAGCTCAACGTGAGCCAGAAATTGCAAAAAATTCCAAGGAACTGAATCATATATGAATGGCTTCATCTACATACAAAAGGATAGAACTTCAGGTAGTTTTCTGATCAGACCCTAAAACATAAAATAATAGAAGGTAATAACTCATAAGGCTAATGTAGTCAGTAATACTTTGCATTATTGAATATATTAATGAATCAATACAGTATTAAAGTGATATACATATTTTTTGAGTATATGACATAACAATGTATTTAAGGGAGGGGTAATCCTTAATCCTCGCCTCCATGTCCTTAATAGAATTGAAAATTCTTGACGCGTAAGCTAGAATTTTTTGTATTCTATTTCAGGACCGGAGGCTCCGATTATGTTCGTTCAAAGCTGACCAATCACCACAGTAGCAACATCTACCACAGGTTTATGATATAATCTAAGAAGCGTAGATTCAGATGACCAGTCTGCTGCCTTCATAATGTTCTCCAACCGAGAACCCAAGGCATATGTCTTGGAGGCCATAGCTCCTCTAACAGAATGAACTCCAAATTGACTGGTATCTATACCTGCTTCACCCATTAACCATCTCATCCATCTTGAGAGAGTGGCTGAGGAAACTGGCTTAAAAGGTGTCTGTAAATAAATTAGTAGCTGTCCATTAGCAACCTGCCTAAATTCATCAGTAGCCACCTAATAATCCTTTAAACATTGCACTACACAGAGTTTTGAATTATCCGGATACATTGGATAAGTTACTGACCTGCGATTACTTTTCATTCTTCTGGTAATATTAAAAGTAACACCTTCAGGAGAATACACTCTACCAGACAAATCAAATCCCTTAACATCTGAAAATCTTTTACATGAAATCAGGCATAATAACATAGTCATTTTTGCTGAAATCTGTTTACGAGATAAATATTTCTTGGCAGGCCAGATGGTAGCCAATTAGATGATCTGGGGTGTATGATCTCAGAGGGATCAAAATCCAATACCTGAAGAGAAGGAGTTTGCTTCTTTGATTTCTTACTGGGACTCGGAACCTCCGAGTCATCTGAATCCTTAGACGGAAGAGTCCTTATCTGAAGATGATGGGGAGAAAGAAGAATCTTTTCTTGAACTATAGTTATGCTCAGCAACTCGCTTCTTGCACAGTTTGTCAAATAGGTCAGCATGTGAGTCCCCAGAAGGAGCAACCGTTCCTTCTAAACTTTTTGATTTAGACTTGGGTTTAGGCTTCACCCCTTCAGAAAGGGGTTGTTGTCCTTGAAGCCAACCTTGAGAGTGAGCATATTCAAAAAGTTGGCCCGAAAAGGGTCCTAACGCTCTTACTAGGGCATCATTAACTGACCGTTGAACCCTGGGGTCCAGGGCTCCCACCAGGTTAACTTTATAGCTGGTTGTCAGTCTCATCAGGGAAGTATCCTGCTTCCTGTTCATTCCATTGAGCCATAATGCTAGTATATATAGTATCCATCAAGGATAACTGTTAGACCTGACAGCCTTTGTGTGGTCACCCCTAACTTTTTGCCTACCTCCCTCCACTTTTTGGACACTGGTGTTGTTGGTTTTTAGACTCTGCGCACTTTACCACTGCTAACCAGTGCTGAAGTGCATATGCTCTCTCCCTTTAAACATGGTAACATGGGATCATACTCAATTGGACTATTTAATTTACTTATAAGTCCCTAGTAAAGTGCACTATAGGTGCCCAGGGCCTGTAGATTAAATACTACTAGTGGGCTGCAGCACTGATTGTGCCACCCACTTAAGTAGCCCCTTAACCTTGTCTCCGGCCTGCCATTGCAAGGCCCTTGAGTGCAGTTTTACTGCCAATTCGACTTAGCATTTAAAAGTACTTGCCAAGTCTAAAAAAGTCACCTTTTTCTACATATAAGACACCCCTAAGGTATGTCGTAGGTAACCCATAGGGCAGGGTGCTGTGTAGGCAAAAGGCAGGACATGTACCTGTGTAGTTTACATGTCCTGGTAGTGTAAAACTCCTAAATTCATTTTTACACTGCTTTGAGGCCTGCTCCCTTCATAGGCTAACATTGGGGCTGCCCTCATACAGTGTTTGAGTGGTAGCTGCTGATCTGAAAGGGGTAGGAAGGTCATATTTAGTATGGCCAGAATGGTAATAGGAAATCCTGCTGGCTGGTGAAATTGGATTTAATATTACTATGCTGAAGACACCTAGCTCTATTTCAAAATCTTCTCAGCTTTGATATATTGAGACTTAAAGCCTTTCTCAAATGCATCCAAACCTGGCAAAAGGAATCTGCCCACTTCACCGTCGCACAAAAGTATCTGCATTGGCTCCATCTGCAAGCCTGGATTATCTTCATGATAAGTTCCCTCACTCACAAACCCTCTGCACTAAGATCCGCATCTATCTAGCTGATAAACTAAAAACATCTGGAGGGCAACACTAGATAAAGAGCTCTGACATGTCAAGATAAGAGACTGAACACTGCTGGAAGGAGAAAACAAAAAAAAGAAGCTGTGAGAAAACACATCTCTCAGTATGATCTCCTGCAGTTTTTTTGATTGATGACGCTGTTTTTATGGCTCTATTCTCTGGGACTCTGCTAACCATGCCCGGTGCATGTGCAATAACCCCTAAAACATGTTGAAATTGGATATATTTCTAACTGGCACATATAACTTACCAATAGATCTCTCCAAAAAGCTACACAGTGTACCTTCAGTCAGTCATTTAAATGTCACTCGTGGACTGCAGCACATATTGTGCCACCTTTAAAGTAAAAATGGAAAAATAAGTGTGTGCCAGCCACTGATAACCTGGCTGTGTACGTTTACTTGCAAATTCGGCCTGTGAAATTTTTTCCTTTTGACCAGCTTAAATCTTTCTAAAATGAATGCCATCCCTAAGTAAGCTGCAATGCCAAATAAGGCATGGTGCTTGCTATTTCAAAGTAGGATATGTAAAAGTTTAATGTGAAACCTATCCTTATAGTGACAAGGCCTCAAAAGCTATTTTTCACTATTTTTCAAAAATAAATAATGTTATCTCTGCCTAAGACCCAACTAAAAATTCATGGTTCATGGTTCAGCGGTAAAGTTAGATTTGTACTTAATAGTTTACAAAAGATACTTTTAAAAAGTAACCTTATGCCTGCTGAATGCCGCTATAAGCTTGTTTGCATGGAATGCCAACTGTCATCCTGGAGCTGAATAGCTCCTTGATGATGTTTGGACTTGAACCCAGAGCTGAGACAAAGGCCTTGGTTCTGGGCAGGTATTCCCAGGAACAGGCAGATGTATCTAAAATTTGGGCCTGCCCCCTCTTTTGTCCTTTTAACCAGCTAGGCACCAATTTCAGAAGGAGAGGAGCTGCTCCCAGAACTGGCTTTGAGGAGGGCACTCATTTTTCTGGCCACACCTTTAGAGTCTGCACAGAAACTCTGCCCAGGAGAAGAAGGTTCTGTCACTTTGGTTTTAGGTAGAGAGGGGCACTGTGGAGTGGTTTGCAGAAGAGCAACTTTTGCACACAGCAGCTTTCCCTACCCAGAAGGAATAAATAACAACACATATAACTTCACACTTGGTCTAAGCCGAGTTGATCCTTTACATCCTGTTTTGTCTTTCCAACTGTTAGTCCTGATATCCTTAGTGAGGTATTCCCCCAATTCCCCAATTCTTTTTCCTTTATCCCCTTTCTTGCTGAAGTCGTTTTTGTTGGCATTAAGGGCCAGATGTAGGTAGCAAAAAATTTGCGAGTCAGAAATTGCGAGTGGTTGCAACTCGCAATTTCCGACTGGCAAAATGGTATCCAAGAAGAAAAAGCGACTTCATTTTGCGACTCGCAAATGAAGTCGCACCACAGACTGCGAGTCCGCTGTTAGCGAGGTCGCTTTTTGCAACCGTGCTAAAAATGAACATGCAAATTGCGAGTGGGTGTCGCAAATTGCGACTGTGCCGCAAATTGCATGCAGGTGCAGCAGAACACTCTGGAAAACACTTCCTGGCTCCTGATGATGACATCACAGCCAGGAAGTTTACTAATACACCTGGGAGGAGGGAGGACCACACCCATTTTAAACTGCTGAACAGCCAACAGGAAGAACAGCAGCAACAATGGCAGAAACACCCAGGAAGAGAAAACTGAAATTTGCAGAGAAAGAACTGGAGGTGCTGACGGAGGAATGCTGCCAGCACCACAAACAACTATTTGGGAGAGCAGCCCTCAGTGTGCCAGAGCAGGAAAAAAGACGGATTTGGAGTGAAATCCAGGACAAAGTCAACTCAATGGGTGTGAGCCACAGAAGTATTAAGGAACTAAATAAAAGGTGGTATGACCTGCGCTCCCGGACCAAGGAGAGGGTGGCAGAGCGGCTCCGGGAGATGAGGGGGACCATCAACCATACCACCACCCACACCCTTGGAGGAAAGAGTGGAGGAGACACTGGAACCAGAGGCAGTGTCCGGGATAGGAGAGCTGGACATGTCAGCGCCAGGACCATCAACCAGTGAGTACCATGAGACATGCATGTACACCCATATTTGCCATACCCCCACCCACCTAGTACACAGCAGCATGCACAACCAAAATAGCTCAATTTCAGAGTAGCAACCACCTGCATGGTGCATTATGGGCAATGTAGTCAAGTAGGCAGTTGATAGGCAACAGTTTATTAGGAAGCAGATAACAGATGGTAGATACTGACAGTGTGTTCCCTATGTCCCACAGGTCTCCCACACAACACCACCTCCAGCCACACCGTCCAGGGGCCACAGGTCAGACATCAGCCAGCACATGACCCAGGACCAGCCACCACAGGGACCTGCACCACCCAAACACAGTCCCCTCCTGATGCACCAGTGGCCATACTGGAGAGTGAGCCAGCACCCGGTCCCAGCCACAGTGCCAGTGTACAGGACACGGAACCTCCACTGCGTCGAAGGCAATGTCTCAATGTCCCTCCAGTGCCACAGGGTGAAGTAGGGGACGCCTCCATGTCCGCTGCTGAGTCTGCACTCCTACATGGTCAGCGCCTGCAGACAAGGGAGATAAGAATTCTTTCAGGGGCCATACGGCGCATGGAACGCAACCAGACCACAGGGCTGCAACAGGTCCACACTGAGCTGCAACATCTCAACAGCACTGTTGGTGACCTTGCGCTCTCAATTAGAGAAATGGTGTCCGAACTTGTCACCGAGAGAGAGGGTGCAAGGCGCCGTGACCGGCAGCTTATCCACCGCCTGGACCGTATGTCTGCCTACATCGTCCAGCTGGTTTTTAACACCACTGGGCTGTCATGGCTGACGGTCAGCCTCCAGGTGGACATGGGCCACTTTGCCAGTGATGTGGCACGTGGGCTGGGACATATTAGCCACGCAGTCGATCTTATGGAGGCACGACAGGTGGGTAGGGGCGCGGCAGACACGCCGCAGGACAGTGAGGAGGGCTCAACCATTAGCAGTGTCTCAGCCACAGACACCAGGGTGTTGCGCAGTGGTAGCGCATGGCAGGGCACTGCAGACGAAGCAGGAACCAACCATGCTGGGCGAGCACGGCGTAGGGTGTGAGCTACGCACTGTCATAGACTGGAGGCACATGAGGTCAATGTGTCCTCATACCAGGTGGACTTTTACAGCCCCTGATCTGTAGTTTGGGTAAATAGTTTATTGGTGCACATCATTGAAGTTCTTGTTTGTTCCACTTCACACCTGGACTCTTTGTGTGTGACATTCATGTGTGTGGTGACAGTTAGCACGTACCTTCCAAAGTATTGGTTTGCAATGTGGTCCCGTCTCTGTCTGCCTTGATTTGCAATGCTTCTATCCCCATGATGGCGATGTGGTAGCTCTTGCTCGTCATCCTCCGAATCTGGGTCTTCTGGGGTAAGAGGTAGCCCACGTCTGGTGGCAATGTTGTGCAGTATAGGGCATGCGCCAACGATCTTGAATGCTGTTATTTGGGCATACTGGAGGGCACCTCCACTTCTGTGGAGGCATCTGAATCTTGCCTTTAACAGTCCAAAGGTCCTCTCTATAATATTTTGGGTTCTTCTATGTGCACTGTTGTATCGCCTCTCTGTCTCATTGCTGGGTGTTAAATACGGGGTAAGCATCCATGGTCGTAGTGCATTTGCACTGTCACCTGTTTGGCACAAAATGTACAATGTTAGCTGGGCAAAGATGGGTTCCACATTGACCTGTGTATATGTCTGCAAGGTGTATTCAGCCATACCTAGGAGGTATCCGTCTCCAAACTCCCCACGTTCTAGGCGTTGGTGTATCCCACTGTGCCTGAAAATGTAGGAGTCATGTGTACTCCCTGGAAATTTGGCAACCATGTCAGTGATAACATAATGGGCGTCACATACCACCTGGATGTTCAGTGAGTGGGTACACTTCCGGTTGCGGAACAGATATTCCAGATTTGCAGGAGGGCATATTTGTATATGTGTCCCATCTACACACCCTATTACATGAGGGAAGTTGGCAATCCTGTAGAATTCCAACTTGGTGCTGTTGATTTCTGCCTCATTCCTGGGTAGGTATATGTATCTGGACGTGTGTGTGAGTATGGCATCTAGGAATGCTCTGAAGAACCGTGAGAGTGGACTTTGGGATACCACACCTGCCACGGCAATGACCCCCTGATAGCTACCCGAGGCCAAGAGGTGCAGTGAGCATAGCACTTGCACATGTGTGGGGATGGCGCTGCCGCGCACAGTCTGGCTTTGAAGCTGCGGATTGAGTAGATCTATTAAATCTAGTATTGCTGCACTGCTAAGTCTGTATTTATCATATATCTCCTCCTCAGTTTGTTGGAATAGTGTCTGTCTGGTTCTGTATATCTTCTCCTGTCTCTGGCTCCTCCTCCTCATCTGCTGTGCGGCGTGGGCTCTCCTCCTCCTTGCTATCACATATATCTCCGCCATCTTGAGTAACCAGGTGCCTTCTGGGTCCCCTTTTATACTTTGGTTATGGTTACCACCTGCTCTGAGTTAGTGGTAAATTGGAAGTGCAAAATGGGCTTTTTGCGACTAGTCGCAATTTGCGAGTGGCCATTGCATATGGTTTGCGACTCGCAAATAGCGACTTCCTATTTGCGGGTCGCAAAATGGGGTCACTATTTTTGCGAGTCGGTAATGGCTCGCGTAGCATTTTGCGATTCGGAAATTGGATTTTTGCATCCCATTTCCTATTTTGCGGGGTCGCAATTTGCGATTCGGGCCATTTGCGACTCGCAAAAGTTTGGTACATCTGGCCCTAAGACTCTAGGCAATTGCCCCTACTAACTAGTGTTCAACTGCTTGTGATCGCTCCCTAAACCATGGTACAACTGGCCTACACCTAATTGGCATAGTTAATTTACTTGTATGTCTGTAGGAAATTGTACTACCTGTACCCAGGGCCTGTACATTAAACACTAATAGTGGGCAGTAACACACATTGTACCACCCACTAAAGTAACACTATAAAACATGTATCAGACTTGCCATTGCACCTTGGTCTGCAGTTCAGTTTCCATATGATCTGTCCTTTAAAATACTTCCAAATACATTGACCACTATCTGAGACCTTTTGTAATCACCCTTCTAGTATATGTGAAAGATACTCACCAACTCCTGTCTGTCATAGACGGCATGAATTGGGAACAATAGTTCATTTTAATTACAATGGATGTGAACAGCCTTTACACCTATAACAAGCATGATTTGGAAACTAATGCTTGTTGACATTTCATGCAAACCAGACCATTGTTTCTTCATTGCATACCGAGATGGCACTAGACAGGATCACCTATTGTTTCAACAAAACCTTTTTCATTTTTCACAATTAATTTTATAAACAAATTCCGGGTACATCAATGGAAATCTGCTTCAACCCCAGGTATGTGAATTCATTTGTTGGCTGATGGGAGGAGCAGGTGGTCAATAATATGGAAGAATATGAAGACCACATAATGTTGTGGATAAGATACATAGATGATGTCATCTGGAGGGGATGGGAAAAATGCACTTTGATATTTATCAATGATTTGTATAACAACAACATGACTTTGTATTTACAGTCAAAACCAGTTGCGCTACCAATGATTTTTTTTAACATATGTATCAATGTTTGTGATGATAAATTGACAACTACTTTGTTTCGGACGAGACAGCAGGTAATGGTTTACCACATGCATCTAGTGCCCACCCTTCCAGTCTTATCTATAGTATTTCTTATGGGAAACTCTTAAGAGCTACAAAGAATTGTAGTCCTGATGATACCTCTGAGAATGAATGCTGTAATATGGTCATCCCATTGAAGGAGAGAGGTTCGGTCCAGAAAATCATCAATAGAGCATTAGAAAAGGCACCCTCCATCACTAGGCAAGATTATTACACACTTAAAAAAAGCTTCCTGAAACTAATGAAAATATAGAGGGTATAAGGTTCATCACAACATTTTCTAACTTGATAAAACTTAAGGTTAACCCCTTCGCTGCCAGGCCTTTTCCCCCTCCTGTGCCGAGCCTTTTTTTGGCTATTTGGAGCAGTTCGCGCTTAGGCCCTCATAACTTTTTGTTCACATAAGCTACCCAAGCGAAATTTGCGTCCTTTTTTTCCAACATCCTAGGGATTCTAGAGGTACCCAGACTTTGTGGGTTGCCCAGAAGGAGGCCAAGAAATTAGCCAAAAAACAGTGAAAATTTCGTTTTTTTTTTAAAAATGGGAAAAATGGGCTGCAGAAGAAGGCTTGTGGTTTTTTCCCTGAAAAGGGCATCAACAAAGGGTTTGCGGTGTTAAAATCACCAGCTTCCCAGCTTTCAGGAACAGGCAGACTTGAATCAGAAAACCCAATTTTTCAACACAATTTTGGCATTTTACTGGGACATACCCCATTTTTACGATTTTTTGTGCTTTCAGCCTCCTTCCAGTCAGTGACAGAAATGGGCATGAAACCAATGCTGGATCCCAGAAACCGCAACATTTCTGAAAAGTAGACAATGAATTCAGCAAGGGGTAATTTGTGTAGATCCTACAAGGGTTTCCTACAGAAAATAACAACTGAAAAAGAAAAATATTGAAATTGAGGTGAAAAAAACATCAATTTTTCTCTACGTTTTACTCTGTAACTTTTTCCTGCAATGTCAGATTCTCGAAAGCAATATACCGTTACGTCTGCTGGACTCTTCTGGGTGCGGGGATATATAGGGCTTGTAGGTTCATCAAGAACTCTAGGTACCCAGAGCCAATAAATGACCTGCACCCTGCAGTGGGTTTTCATTCTATGCCGGGTATACAGCAATTCATTTGCTGAAATATAAAGAGTAAAAAATAGCTATCAAGAAAACCTTTGTATTTCCAAAATGGGCACAAGATAAGGTGTTGAGAAGCAGTGGTTATTTGCACATCTCTGAATTCCGGGGTGCCCATACTAGCATGTGAATTACAGGGCATTTCTCAAATAGACGTCTTTTTTACACACTGTCTTACATTTGGAAGGGAAAAATGTGAGAAAGACAAGGGGCAATAACACTTGTTTTGCTATTCTATGTTCCCCCAAGTCTCCCGATAAAAATGATACCTCACTTGTGAGGGTAGGCCTAGCGCCCGCGACAGGATATGCCCCAAAACACAACGTGGACACATCACAGAAAACAGAGCTGTTTTTTGCAAAGTGCCTACCTGTAGATTTTGGCCTGTAGCTCAGCCGCCACCTAGGGAAACATACCAAACCTGTGCATTTCTGAAAACTAGAGACCTAGGGGAATCCAAGATGGGGTGACTTGTGTGGCTCGGACCAGGTTCTGTTACCCAGAATCCTTTGCAAACCTCAAAATTTGGCTAAAAAAACACATGTTCCTCACATTTCTATGGCAGAAAGTTCTGGAATCTGAGAGGAGCCACAAATTTCCTTCCACCCAGCGTTCCCCCACGTCTCCCGATAAAAATTATACCTCACTTGTGTGGGTAGGCTTAGCGCCCGCGACAGGAAACGCCCCAAAGCACAACGTGGACACATCCAAATTTTTGAAAGAAAACAGAGGTGTTTTTTGCAAAGTGCCTATCTGTAGATTTTGGCCTGTAGCTCAGCCGCCACCTAGGCAAACCTACCAAACCTGTGCATTTCTGAAAACTAGAGACCTAGGGGAATCCAAGATGGAGTGACTTGTGTGGCTCGGACCAGGTTCTGTTACCCAGAATCCTTTGCGAACCTCAAAATTTGGCTAAAAAAACACTTGTTCCTCACATTTCTGTGGCAGAAAGTTCTGGAATCTGAGAGGAGCCACAAATTTCCTTCCACCCAGCGTTCCCTCAAGTCTCCCGATAAAAATTATACCTCACTTGTGTGGGTAGGCCTAGCGCTCGCAACAGGAAATGTCCCAAAACACAACGTAGACACATCACATTTTTTCATAGAAAACAGTGCCTACCTGTGGATTTTGGCCTCTAGCTCAGCCGGCACCTAGCAAACCAGTGCATTTTTGAAAACTAGAGACCTAGGGGAATCCAAGATGGGGTGACTTGCGGGGCTCTGACCAGGTTCTGTCACCCAGAATCCTTTGCAAACATCAAAATTTGGCCAAAAAACACTTTTTCCTCTCATTTCGGTGACAGAAAGTTCTGGAATCTGAGAATCTGAGAGGAGCCACAAATTTCCTTCCACCCAGCGTTCCCCTAAGTCTCTCGATAAAAATGGTACCTCACTTGTGTGGGTAGGCCTAGCGCCCACGAAAGGAAATGGCCCAAAACACAACGTGGACACAACATATTTTTTCACAGAAAACAGAGGTGTTTTTTGCAAAGTGCCTATCTGTGGATTTTGGCCTCTAGCTCAGCCGGCCCCAGGGGGGTGGGAAAATGCCCTAAAATAAATTTGATCCCCCCCCAAACCCCACCTGCCCAGGAGCGACCCTTGCCTACGGAGTCGGTCCCCATCTCTAAAAAACAAACAAACAAAAAAAAAAACACACAACATTTTTTTGCCCTGGCGCCTAGAGGTTTCTGCCCCCCCTGGTGGCAGATCGGCCTAATAATAGGCCGATCTGCCCCCAGGGGGGGCAGAAATGGCCTAAAATAAATTTGCCTCCCCAACCCCCACCCCCCCGGAGCGACCCTTGCCTATGGAGTCGCTCCCCCTGCGTGACACTGGCGCCAAAAAACAAATCCCCGGTGCCTAGTAGTTTCTGCCCCCTTGGGGCAGATTGACCTAAAATCGACCAATCTGCCCCCAAGGGGGGCAGAAATGGTTTAAATACAGTTTGCCCCCCAGGGGAGCGACCCTTGCCTGATGGGTCACTCCCCATCTCTAAAAAAACAAACAAACAAAAAAAAAACACACAAAACAAATTTGCCCTGGCGCCTAGATGTTTCTGCCCCCCCCTGGAGGCAGATCGGCCTAATAATAGGCCGATCTGCTCCCAGGGGGGGCAGAAGTGGCCTAAAATAAATTTGCCACCCCAACCCCCCCCCCCCGGGAGCGACCCTTGCCTACGGGGTCGCACCCCCTGCGTGACACTGGCGCCAAAAAACAAATCCCCGGTGCCTAGTGGTTTCTGCCCCCTTAGGGCAGATTGACCTAAAATCGACCAATCTGCCCCAAGGGGGGCAGAAATGGTCTAAATACAGTTTGCCCCCCAGGGGAGCGACCCTTGCCTGATGGGTCGCTCCCCATCTCAAAAAAAACAAACAAAATAAAAAAAAACACAAAAAAAATCTTTGCCCTGGCGCCTAGAGGTTTCTGCCCCCCCTGGGGGCAGATCGGACTAATAATAGGCTCAGGGGGGGCAGAAATGGCCTAACATAAATTTGCCCCCCCAACCCGCACCCCCCCCGGGAGTGACCCTTGCCTACGGGGTCGGTCCCCCTGCGTGACATTGGCGCCCAAAAACAAATCCCCGGTGCCTAGTGGTTTCTGCCCCCTTGGGGGCAGATTGACCTAAAATCGACCAATCTGCCCCCAAGGGGGGCAGAAATGGTCTAAATACAATTTGCCCCCCAGGGAAGCGACCCTTGTCTGATGGGTCGCTCCCCATCTCTAAAAAAACAAACAAACAAAAAAAAAAAAAACACACATTTTTTTTTTGCCCTGGCGCCTAGAGGTTTCTGCCCCCCCTGGGGGAAGATCGGCCTAATACCAATAGGCCGATCTGCCCCCAGGGGGGGCAGAGATGGCCTAAAATAATTTTGCCCCCCCACCCACCCCCCGGGGAGCGACCTTTGCCTACAAGGTCGCTCCCCTTGCGTGACGGCACAAAAAAAAGATCCCTGGTGCCTAAAATCGGCCGATCTGCCCCCAAAGCGGGCAGAAATGGCCTAAATACAATTTGCCCCTCCAGGGGAGCGACCCTTGTGCAAGGGGTCGCTTCCCATCTGTAAAACAAAAAAAACAAAAATCCCTGGTACCTAGTGGTTTCTGCCCCCCTTGGGGGCAGATCAGCCGAATCAAAATAGGCTGATCTACCCCCCAGGGGGGCAGAAATGGCCTAAAATAATCCACCCCCCCAGGGAGCGAACCTTGCCTAAGGGGTCGCTCCCCTTGCGTGAAATTCACGCCCAAAAAAAACTTCCTGGTGTCTAATGGTTTCTGCCCCCCTTGGGGGCAGATTGGCCTCATCAAAATAGGCCAATCTGCCCCCAAGGGGGGCAGAAATGGCCTAAATATAATTTGCCCCCTAGGGGAGCGACCCTTGCCTAAGGGGTCGCTCCCCACCTAAAAAAAAAAGAAAACATAACAAAAAGAAAAAAAAAGAAATGATCCCTGGTGCCTAGAGGTTTCTGCCCCCCCTGGGGGCAGATCGGCCTAATAATAGGCAGAAAAGGCCTTCCCAAAAAAATGCCCCCCTGGGAGCGACCCTTGCCCAAGGGGTTGCTCCAGTTGCGTGAAATTCGCGCAAAAAAAAAAACTCCCTGGTGTCTAATGGTTTCTGCACCCCTTGGGGGCAAATTGGCCTCATCAAAATAGGTCAATCTGCCCCCAAGGGGGGCAGAAATGGCCTAAATATATATTGCCCCGTAGGGGAGCGACCCTTGCCTAAGGGGTCGCTCCCCACCTAAAAAAAAAGAAAACATCAAAAAAAAAAAAAAAAAAAAGCTCCCTGGTGCCTAGAGGTTTCTGCCCCCCCTGGGGGCAGATCGGCCTAATAATAGGCCAATCTGCCCCCAGGGGGGGCAGAAAAGGCCTTCCCAAAAAAATGCCCCTCCTGGGAGCGACCCTTGCCCAAGGGGTCGCTCCCTTTTGACAGCTTCAGGAAGAAAAAAAAAATCCCTGGTGTCTAGTGGGGTTTCTAAAGCCGGATTGCAAGAAATCCGGCTTTTGAAACCCTGTGAGAGACTTCAAAGGGATGGAAATACATTTCCTTCCCTTTGAAGCCTCTCGGGGCCTCCCCATGGGATTGAAAGAGAAATGCAAAGCATTTCTCTTTCAATCGCGCTGGAAGCTCTGCTTCCAGCGCGATGGGGAAGACCCTGTGACTAATCAGCGCGCAGGGGGGGTTGGGGGGGGTCGGGGGTGGGAGGGGAAGGGCTTCCCCTTCCATCCCTGACTTGGGGGGGTGGGGGGGAAACCCAGCAGAGGGAGCGCTAGCGCTCCCTCTGGGCTCTGTGCACAGGAAGTAATGGTTACGTGCTGGGCACAGCAGCACTGTGCCTCAGGACGTAACCATTACGTCCTAGGCACAGAAGGGGTTAAGGGCATTTTGTGTAAACAACTGGCATGTACTAAACACTCATAACATCCTAGCTAAAAATATCAGAGAATATGGTTGGCCGTCCCACAAGATGGCCACCACACCGTGAGGCTCTGCCGGCGGGGGACCAAACATGCGGTATTACTCCTTTTCTGCAGCCTCCCGCCCTGCTAAAACCACCTGAGATGGCGTTGGAAGACTTGTAGAGGCTGCCGGACGTAAGCTGGAGGACGCGCCTGCTGGCCCGGTCTCGTGGTGGGGCCTGGGCGGGTGTGGGGGCATGCAGGCCTCTGCTGCTCCGGCTGGCTCTCTGGTTGGGGGCCACCAGAGCTGGGGCCACGAGGGACGGCTCTTCCTTCTTGAATTCGCCTCGCCCCCGAGTTCAGGGCTCTGAGGCGACTACACGTCCCTATAAGGCTGTGGGACCGGCGCTGTGCAGTCCGGCCCCCAGGGGGCCTCCAGGAGGCTGCATCGGCTGCGGGCACCCAAAGGGCTGTGGATTTGTCCTGGAGCCTTGTTACAGACGGCCTTCCACTTTTTTGTCTGCATCGCTCTGTGCCTGGGGGCCTGGGATTTAAAGCAGCCCCCGGCCTCCCTGATGGAAGTGCCACAGTCCTGCCCCTGCGGGCCCAGTTGGCTGCCGGATAGGGCCACGGGCTCCCACAGGGGGGCGTTGGCTCACTTAGGATTTGGGGCTGGGGCCTCCTCTCGTTCTTTCACATGGTACCGGCACCCTAAGGTGACTGCTGACGCCCTCCAAGTTGGGGGAGGCCCTGTGGGACATACGGAGAGGTGCTCTCTCTCTCTTCTGCATCCTCCACTTCTGGTTACTATTTCTGCGGCCAAATCCCGTTGCTGCCCTGTGGGGCCTACTGGTGGCGCCGTGCAGGTCAGGGGGCCCGTGTTTACAAGGAATGCTGTTTTTTGGGGCTGAGCTTGGCTGGCTCCTGAAGTTGTGACCAACTGCACGGTGCCGTCTGATGACCTGGCTTTGGCGCCGAACGTCTCCTCACCTTCCCTGCACCTTGTTTCGTGTCAAGCCTTCTGTTCTCTGGTGGCCCTATGCTAGATGGTTGCTTGCTGGTGAGGTACGGTAGTGTCCTGCTGGTTGCCTGTTTGGTCGGCTTTGAAGAGGATGGAGAAAGTGGACCAAAAGCAGGCTAAGCTATCATTTGAGAGCAGGAAAAAGAAAGGCTGCTCAGCCAGCCAGCTGGTGGGTGACTCGTCGCTTGAGGAGTATATCTCTTCGTCCTCCATGAAGGCTATGTTTTTAGATCTAAAGCACAGCCTGGCCGGCATCGATGCTAAGCTTGACCATTTGACAGAGCAGATGGATCATTTAAAGGAACGGGCAGATGGTCATGACTCACATTTTGAACAGCTGGAATCCCACACCTCAGACTTGGAGGACGGTCGGCGTGGTGATGGTGAGCAGCTGCTGCAAATGGAATGCGTGCGGGAGGCGATCCGGAATAAAAACAAGGATCTTGATGCCCGATCTCACCGTAATAACATTCGCATCCCGGGCCTCCCGGAGTCAACGACTATTGGGCGCATGAAGGATTATGCTGAGCACATGCTATCTGCGCTTTTCCTGGGTGAGCTCTCTCGCATGTTGGTGGTGGAATGGGCCCACAGGTCTCTGGGACAGCGGCCTACTCCAGGGGCCCCTGCGTGCCATATTTCTGCAGTTGCTAAATTACAGAGACAGGGACACCATCCTTCATCTGGTCAGGGAGCTCCGGCCTGTGGTGTACAATGGCGTGGAACTGAGCATTTTCCCTGACTATACTCCTAGGGTGCAGGTGGCTCGAAAAGCCTTTCTGCTGGTTAAGTGCATGCTTTGCCAGACTGATGCAAAATTGGATGAGTCCATTTACACTGTTTTCTATTTTGTTGTGGTAAATGTATTGGGGGATGGGCAGGACTGTAGCTCTGACCAGTTTGGAGGGTCAGCTTGGGTGGGGGTTGGGACTGTTTTATGGTTGATTTACTCCCTCTGCTTCTTCTCTTCTGTTCCTGTTCCTTTCCTTGCAACCCAAAGAAGCCTCATTTGTGATGATCTGGGGAGATGTATGTTCGGATAAGGTGTTGTTGTGGCGCAAGAAAATGTGACGCATGTGCGCTGTCTTACCTGGAATGTTCGTGGGTTGAATGAGGGGCGCAAGATATGATTGGTATCTGTTTATATGCAACAACATGCGGTGAATATTTGCATGCTGCAAGAGACTCACCTGGTGGAGGCCACTAAGTATCTGTTGAGGGCTGGATGGATTGGCGAATGGCACGCTGGGTTGTAATCGCGCTACACGAGAGTTGTGGCGATTCTGATCAGGAAGGGTCTTCTGTGGGGTGCTGAGAGGGCACTTGTAGATCCCAAATGGCCCCTATGTTATGCTGAGTTGTATGCTGTTTGATAGGCTGTGTAGTTTGGTAGCGTTATAATGCCCAAATACTGATGACCCTGAATTTTTCGGGGAAGCTGGGTGGCTAATCGACTCTCTGGGTCCTGGGTCCCTGTTATTGGGAAGTGACTTTAATGTGGTGTTGGACTTTGAGGCGGATCTTGAGAGCCGGGCTAGACCCCACCATGTGGCAGCTACCAGAGCTCTGGCATGGATGATGGATGTGGGTGCCTTGGTGGACTCATGGAGGAAAAAGCACAGGACTGACAGGGAAGGTACCTGTGTCAATTATGTGCACGGTAGCTGGTCCCGCATAGACAGATGGCTTGGCACCAGAGATGTTGAGCTGTGGATGCAGTCCATTGAGCATAAGGCCCGCACTCTGTCGGATCATTCGCCGGTCATGCTGGAGCTGGCTGTTTTGGGAGGGCTGCTCTGTGCCTTTATGTTGCAGCTCCCCCATGGCACTCTTAGGGACCAGGTATTCAGGGATGAGGTCCGCGATGCCATAGTTCAGTACTTTGCTGAGAATCGGAGGTAGGTGACTTCAGTTGGCATTGTATGGGAGGCCTTTACGGTGGTGGTGGGGTGATCCGTGGGATCTGTCTCTCTAAACAGTACAGCGTGCTGAGGCGTTAAGGCACGAGCTGACAGAACTGGAGGCCCAGATTGCTGATCTTGAAAAACGCTTGGCGTTGAACTGGTTGGAGGATTTTTTGGCGGCCCTGAGGGGGAAGATGACACAGTTTAAGGAGGCTGCCCTGTACAAGGTCTGCTTCTTTGGATAGAACGCTACAGCAAAACGATACGGTGAGGGAGACAGAGTTGGAGACAGAGTTGGCCAAACTCTGGCCGCAATGCTTCGCAAGCCGTGGGCAATTAATTATATTGTGGAGCCGAATGACACATCTGGAACATGATGCACCAGCACGGGCGAGATCAAGAATATCCTCATTGACTTTTATTCACCTCTATATGCTGAACCCCCGGGGTTGAACTCACCAGCTGCCGCTGACTAGTTCGAGGATATTAGCCTCCTGTGGTTTGAGAATGCAGACAGGCAGTATTTAGATGTTCCCTTCTCGGTGGACGATGTTGTCCAGGCAATACGCAGCTTACCCGGGGATAAGGCACCTGGGCTGGATGGTCTAACACCGGCCTTCTATAAGGAATATGCTGATATAATAGCACCCCACCTCTTAGAGGTTTACACGGAGGCTCTAGAATCTGGGCTTCTTCCATCCTTGATGCAGGACGCTCTACTTGTGACAATTTTGAATCCCGGGAAAGATCCATGCTGCTGCGATTCTTAAAGGCCTATCTCATTAATCAATACTGAAAATAAGATCCTTGCGAAGCTTATTGCAGCTTGTTTGCAGCCTCTGCTCCCTTCACTGGTACTGCCGGATCAATCGGGCTTTGTGCCTGGTCGCTGCACCCTATATAACCTCCGAACTAATTTTGCGATATCAAGTATGATTGGACCTGAAAAATGTGTGGCGGTGTTTCTGGATGCCACCAAGGACTTTGACTCTCTGGCATGGCGCTATGTGTTCGCATTGCTGGCTCGGGTGGGGTTGAGCTTTAGGTTTATTCAGCTGATTTGTCTGCTGTTCTCGCTGCTGTCTGCTCGGTTGAGAGTCAACTGCCTCATTTCTGAACCAATCCCAATTGCTAGGGGTACCCGCCAGGGGTACCCGCTCTCTCCATTCGTTTTTGCCATCGTGATGGAGCTGCTTGTGACTCACTTGCATCAGCATCATAATCATAGGGGCTTGGCATTCCGGCAGCGCCCAATATTGGTCTCCATGTATACGGACGATGTAGCCCTTTATGTTCGTGACCTGCGGTTGCACCTTATTGTCTTGATAGAGGAGATAGTGGGCTTTGATGAGGTTTCCGGGATCACCATCAACTGGTCCACATCAGTGGTGCTGCCCCTCTCTGAGGTTACAGTGCAGTTCCCCTCTAGGTACCCCCTTTGCTGGGCTGACGGACTGGTGCGATATTTAGGTACATGGCTAAACAGGGATGCGCATGTTTGGCTCCACCCTATTCGTTACCTACCCCACTTGGCACCTGAGAGCAATGCTGTGTGGCCAGATAGATTGCTGAGGCTGTTGGTTGGGCCGACCAGACCCAGACCGCGTGGGGTCAACACAGTGATGTGCACGGCGAGAGCCTGGATGGCGTTGCTGAAGCGTGCGGCTGTGGGGGAGATCTTTGCCCATTCGGTACTGATTTTGGACATGGGCGATTTACAGCTGGCGGGGGATGCACGGGTCTGGACGTTTGTCCGTGAGGCTGGTTTGCTTACCCTGGAGTCTTGGTTCCCTGATGAGAGATTTATTACAACGGAAACTGCGCTTACACAATACTGCGCTACACCAACTATTCTATCTTAGAATCTGTGCTATGCTTCATGCACGTTATCCTTGCTTTCCTGGAATGCCTACAGTGTGTAGAGCGCTAGAGTTTACATCCCAGGAGCAGTCCCCGTGCAGGCTTATAACTAAGTTGTAAGTATGTATGCAGTGCGAGGCAGATGGGAAGGAAGTTGAAGCCAAGGCCTACTGGGAGGTGGACTTGGGTGAAAGCATTTCTGATGAAGAGCGGCGACACTGCTGCGTGCATATGCGCGAGTTGTCCCTCAATTACAGACTGCGCCTCATTCACTTCAATTTTCTACATCATTTCTATTACATGCCCCTTAGGCTGGAGAGTATGGGCCTTCGGGCTGAAGCGCATTGTGAGAGATGTATGACCCCCGATACAGACTTCCCGCATCTGGCATGGAGCTGACAGATGCTGCTAGGAATATTGGGTGGAGGTGCTGCAGGCGATTGAGGAGATGACTGAGACTCAGCTGCCGCAAACCCCTAGGCTTGCCCTCTTGGGGTGTGTTGAGGGGCTCCCCACCGTGCACAAGAGATTGATCAGACTGTTGCTTCTGCTGGCAAAACGCAGGGTTACGATGTGCTGGGGGATGCAGCGGACTCCCTGTTGTTCTAAATAGTTGGATGATGCTTTGAATTGTCAGGACCCATTATTGATATATTGGGACCTAATGCTGGAGGGATCCTGGCCGCAAGATATATGTGCCCCACTGTGCTCCTTCTTAGAGACCTGTTCCCTGACCATCACATAGCCTTAGTTCCCTCAGGAATTGCACAATAGTTATACCTCCCTGCTGCGTTACTTCATCGCTGGCTTCATATGTATGGCTGATCTGATGGCTGCATGTCCCTTATCTCCTCTCACCTCTTCTGCTAAATATTCTTCCCTTCCCTCCTACTTTGTCTGTCTCCTTCTCTGCCTTTCACTTCATGGTTGTGGAGGTCTTGTTAATGTTGTTTTTTCTACACATCGGTAGGTCGCATTGTTGCATTTTGGATAGCAACAGTGGTTAATGACACCGACTGCCTCCTCAGTGAGTTATAAGTTTGTTGAAGACTCTAATGTTCCCTATTTTGTATCTGTTTATGATGCATGCCTATGACCTCACCGATGTGTTTATTTGATGTTGCTCTTCATAAATGCCAAAATAAATAAATAAATAAAAAAAACCTTGCCAAAAAAATAAATTTGGAGAATATCCCAAGATTACATATCATAAAAACAACTCATTGCGGGATCTTAAGTTACGATCTCATCTCAGACAACAGATGTCCTGATATTTGAAATAAATTAAAATGTTTCTTTTGCTGTATCAAATGTAAAGTCTGCAAAAATAGTACTAACAAAGTCTCATTTAAGGTTCCAAACATTGACAGACTATTTTAAATTAGCAAATATCTTGCATGTCTGTCAGACTATTGTATCTATTGCATTAGGTGTCCTTGCATTAAACTTTACATTGGAAGTACTATTCACAAAGTAAAAAAATGTATTTTAGAATGTATAAGAGCTATTAAACACCTTGAAAACAGTATCCTGTTGCTAGAAAAATGTCTGCTATGCATTAGCAAAACAATGATTTGTTGTAATTCTTTGTAATTGATTGGATTGACAAAAATATCAGGTGTGGCAACAGGGTGTGTACAATATATAGGCCTGAATCCAAATTCAGAGTTGACTTTGATAATTCATTTCCGAATGGATTGAATTTGGAAGATGAGATGGCAGTACATTTAGGAGAATTAAGTTTTCAGACCCATATTTATACTTTTTTTGCGACCCATTTGCGTCATTTTTTTATACAAAAGCAGTGTAAACCTACAAAATATAATTGTATTTTGTAAGTTTGTGCCACTTTTGCATCAATAAATGACACAAAGGCGGCGCAAAAAAATATAAATATGGGCCTTAGTCTTTTAGCAGATTCTGCAGTGATGAGGTTCTTGCTTCAATGTTTTAAGGACAGATTTGTATTGCTTTCACTGTTTTGTTTCATTCATGTGCACGTGGTGAAAACCACACATCAGACCCAGCTGCTGTATAAGCAAAGCTTTGTAATATTAATAGACCGTGTACTGAGTCATATATTTTGTATGGCAATGCACATCAATTTCTGGTTGCAATTCATATTTGATCAATTGGGTGTAATGTTTGTTTTTCAAACAAGATTATTTATATTTGTTTTAGTTATAAACTTTATTTATTTATAGGTTTCATTTAATATGGCCGCTGTGGCAATATAGAAAAAAATGCCTCTATTTTATATTGTGTATGCTCTGTCATTATATGTTATATTGCATGTTTGATGTGGTTTATTTGGTTTTTTTTGGGCAATGAAGGATATGACAGTGTAGATTATATTAAATTATCTGTACAAACACATTGTGATAAATGTTTGATGCTACATGCATAGAGACTGTGCATTCCTTTGATATGGGACCATATTGGATATATTACTTATTTTGATAAACAATTTGAGTCCCAATAAAAATTACATTTTAATTTATGTAAGGTATTGTTTAAATTCCATAGTTGCATTTTCAATGCTTTTACAGTTTGTTCTGTAAATAAATTGCAGCAGATTTAATGATGTAAGCCATGAAAACAAATAGAAAAGATAAGAAACTAATCGGGTGGTTTGCAGATATTGTAACTGACATAGGGGGTCATTCTGACCCTGGCGGCACCGACCACGGGAGCACCGCCAACAGGCTGGCGGTGCTCCCACGAGCATTCTGACCGCGGCGGTTCAGCCGCGGTCAGAAGCGGCAAGTCGGCGGGCTCCCGCCGACTTACCGCTGCTCGGGGGAATCCTTCATGGCGGCGGAGCGCGCTCCGCCGCCATGAGGATTCTGACAGCCCCTACCGCCATCCTGTTCATGGCGGGAAACCCGCCATGAACAGGATGGCGGTAGGGGGTGCCGCGGGGCCCCTGGGGGCCCCTGCCGTGCCCATGCCAATGGCATGGGCACGGCAGGGGCCCCCGTAAGAGGGCCCCGCAAAGTATTTCAGTGTCTGCCTTGCAGACACTGAAATACGCGACGGGTGCAACTGCACCCGTCGCACCCCTGCAACTACGCCGGCTCAATTCTGAGCCGGCGTCCTCGTTGCAGGGGCATTTCCTCTGGGCCGGCGGGCGCTCTTTCGGAGAGCGCCCGCCGGCCCAGAGGAAATGTTTAAATGGCCGCCGCGGTCTTTTGACCGCGGTGCGGTCATTTCACGGCGGTACCTTGGCAGACGGCCTCCGCCGTCCGCCAAGGTTAAAATCACCCCCATAGTTTGTTCAGACATAGGAATTTATTATTCTTTTGAAAAGTAATATGTGAAGTATTACATTATTATTTTTGCGTACAACAACAAATGAGTGGTGTTATCAAACCACAATTTCTTAATTATATGATTGAAGTCGTTGTATAATATCTACCCTATGATGGCTGAATATGTATGGGTTTTCTTTGCAATGAGGTAAAAAGTGTTGTCCTTTGTTTATGGCGATTTTACTATGTTTGAATTTATATGTTTTGGTAAATATCACCACTCCAAACCCATGACAAAGGCTACAGCTGAAATGAGTTGGGTGGGAGGTGTTTTGAATACACCTCACAGAGAATCTTGAAAGGATTCTGGATCTTTTTTATCAAAGGACTTTCTTATCAAAAGACACTTTTCCATAGGGATTTTAGACATGCCTACAGCCCAAACCGCTAAACAACATTGCACCAAATGTGGCAGAAAGCTATCTCTTGGTCCAGAAGGAGTACTTTTTGTTATTTGGTGTAAATCTGTTAAGTCATTTTTGAGTAATGAATGAAAAATAATGTATGTATATCTAGGGATGCTGAGGGTCTGCGGAGTCCATAGATCTCAAAATAAGATCTGTTGTCTGCCACCACTTCTGCTGGGAAGTTGTGACATTCATTCTGGGACTCGTCTTGTCTGAGTCCCAAGACAAAAATAAAGAAGGAGGCAGGGTAAGAATACCCTGACCCCTGGGCCTGGTGGTGAGGTCCCACAGGGACCCACTGGGGGCCAGAAAGTTTTTTTTAAAAATCTTGCCAGTAAACCATGGGAGATCTGTGGACCCCAGCAAAATTGAAAAAAGCAAGCAAGGTTGCCTGTGCTTGCTTTGCCCCCCGGGTGGGCCAAATCCTTGGGGAAAATACCTTATCTATTAAGGGAAATGGGTGCATGCAGCCCCTGCTCCCAGGCCAATGTTGGCCCTGGGGACCCCATCCCCCAGGGCCCATTCAGGTAAAAAAAAAGGGAGTATATCTGCACATCCCCTCTCCCAGGCCGATTTGGGACCTGGGGACCCCATCCCCCGGGGCCTAACCAAATTAGTATAAGTGGAGGAGGCC
Source organism: Pleurodeles waltl (assembly GCF_031143425.1). Classification (NCBI taxonomy): domain Eukaryota; kingdom Metazoa; phylum Chordata; class Amphibia; order Caudata; family Salamandridae; genus Pleurodeles; species Pleurodeles waltl. The sequence continues at coordinate 809,301,450 of NC_090445.1, read as the reverse complement.
ATAGAGCCCCCTCCAAGGCTAATTTCAGCCTCAAGGGCCCCCATTCCTGGGGCCCAGCCTTTAAAGAAACGGGGAAGAGGGCTGCACAACCTCCCTCCCCAGGTTGTGTTCAGTCCTGAGAACCACATCTCTCATTCATACCAAAGGAAGGGGGCTGCACTGCCCCTCTCCCAGAGCCATTATGGCCCTGAGAACCCCATCCCCAGGGCTGACTCCTGCCATGATGTCTATGAGTACCTACCCCAATGACATAGCGTGTTTGCTCTCACTTTGTGGGAGCAATTATAAACCATCCACCTAGCAAGAGTAAATACTGAGGCCCATATTAATGAGAAGTGACGTAAGGATGCATTGCAGTAGTGTTGCATCAGAAAATGCACTGTGCAGCTCCATCTTCTTGCAACATGATGTGCCGGATCTATAATCTGGCGCACCATGTCGTAAGGTCTGATGATGCATCAAAGATTTTGATCCATCTTAAAAAAAATAATTGGCCCCTACGTGACGCAATGCCGATTCACGAGTCGTAAAGCACCATAAGTGCCACAAATCACCATTGTGTCACTTAGGAGTGCATTGCGTCACTGGAAGCATAAATATATTACACATTTTGAAAATGAGAACAGCAGACCAAAACTATTTTAAAAAACGGACGGAGCACTATCTACAAGACTGGAGGGCATCAATCCCAACCCCAGCTGAGATGATCAGACAGCAGGTCAGTGAAGGGGAAGAGGAAAAACAATTTCAGTGAGGGGTAGAAGCAAATATTTTTAGCAGAGGTACAAAAACCTTCTCTTTGTCACCTCCAAATTGTCCTTGAGGAACAAGGAAGCCATTTGGAAATCCATACTGGGCAAAAGCAACAGTGTAGGGCAAACAAAGAGGACAGTGCTGGAGTTTAAAAAAAGGTGGCATAAATATGAGTGAAGGACCAAAGAGAAACTGGCCAAGAACTTCAGGGCAGCCATGATCCCAAGAAGGAATTGGAACTATTGGAGAAACAGGTGGCGTCACACTTCCCAACAGAGGTCCATTATTTTTTGGGAGCATAGATGGTGTGTGAGCTAGGTGGGGTCTGGGTAGTGTAGTGCCGTGCAGGTGTGGTGGAGCAGATTGAACTGGCATTGTCTCTGAATGGGGACACATAATTGTATGTCAAGGAGGCAAGGGGTGAAGTGTATGCCACAATGTAGGCAAAGTTATAGCCAGGCACTGCTGTGCATGATAGTTTAACACTTGAGTTGTAGCTGTGCACAGATGCTGTGGTAGAGGTAATTGGTGTACTACAGTCTAAATGTTATTAGGGCTTGGGATGGTATCACTGGTGGCAGGAGAGAAAATGAAGAATAGAAGTCTGATTATGAAACATATGTAAAATCAGGTGGATGTGAACCTGGGATTTGTGGTTTTGTGAATTGTAAGGGTGATATATTGTAGGTATCCAGGTCAGGTTTCTGGGATTGTCGGAAGGTAAGGGTTTTGGGCCTAATTGTGCGGGTAAACAGGGTAGTTACATGTTGCCTCACTAAAGTCAACTGAGGTTCAGTATGACGTATTACACTCACACGCATGTAGGCATGCTGGACAACAGCATAATGTAACAAATGTTGGTGGTGTTTATCCCTTCTGAGAGTCACTGTATGATATGTGTGTCATCAGTGTCTGAGATAAAGTAGAGTGTCTGGGTCTGAATGATGGTTGACTGAGGAGTCACATACAAGTATAAATAAGGCCCATATTTGTACTTTTTTAGCCCGGCATTTGCGTCGCTTTTTGATGCAAAAATGGTGCAAATTTACAAAATACAATGATATTTTGCAAGTTTGTGCTGTTTTTGCGTCAAAAAGTGGCACAAATGCACAAATGCAGTGCCAAAAAAAGTATAAATATGGGCCTAAGTGTGGCTGAGTAAAGAGTTTATTGAGACTCTACAGATGAGTATTATGGGTCCAGAATCAATGAACTGAGCTTGAGATGTTGCATAGTTTCAGTCTGAATGTTTGTAATCCCAATCAGAGATGAGGGTCAGCGTCTACTGTTCTGTACTCTGGAGATGAATGTGTGTGCTAAGAAACTACTGCACAACAAAATTTGACGTATTGTATACATGTCCTTACCCATTTTTTGTTGTGTAGAGTTACTTGGATGTGTGACACATATGACCCTTATGATGCATGATGTGTTACAATTGCATCCATGACAGCACAGCAAAGCACACTTGTTGTGGGTTACTGTGTGAAAGGCAGAGTGCAGGATAATAAATGAAATATAACAGATTAACTTGACTTAGACACTGCTGTGGTATTTACTCATGGCTGGAGGGAATGATGGCACCCTAGTGACATGGTGCAATGGTACATCATTGTAGGCACTAACCATAAAAATCATGTTCAATTTAAGAAGTGCCCATTACCTGCACTCAGAAATCTGCAAAGCTGCATTGCATTGTGTGTCATTAAACTAATTTTCCCCTTGTTTCATGCAGAGGTAGTCTGAACAATGTGAAAGTTCTGCCACAATAGTCTAACATGGCCTAAACTAATTCTTGTAACATATGTGTTGAATATCCATATATATTTGACTGAAAGAAGCAGTATGAATGTCAGTACAAATACTTATGTCTACATATATTATGGATAAATATTGACATCTTCTTATCTCTTTCCAAAGTAACAAACAATACCTCCTGTAGAGCAGTCTGTCCTTGGTGACCAATCTGTGGAGGACACCATCCAACAATTCCTGGACTCTATTAAACCTCCTCCACCTCCTGTCTTGCCTAGTGAGGACAATGTGGCAGAATCTCCAGAGGATCCGCCATTCCCAGGACAGGCCCCAACTAGCTATGCAGTCCCAGCTGAGGAATCTGATGACTCCCAATTTGAATACTGGGCCCCTAATGCAACTCCAAGCTACCCACCTCAACCATAATCAAATTAAAAAACATAAATAAAAGTACAAATACTGGTGCATCCCCTCTAACAACAACCTTCTCCAAAAGTGTTTTAACTTGCTTGTGATGTAACACAATCCAAGTCCTTAATAAAATCCAACAGTATATTTGGAGAATAAATTACAGACAAAAAGAGTGACACTCTCACAATAAATCCAAATTGAAAGTGATCAGGAGTTTAACAAGGCAATGGGAGAAACCTCCTGGACAGGAAAAGGAAGTTGGAGTCTCTGTGCACCTCATTCCTTTTGAAAAATAAAGCATAATCAAAAATGTTCTCTGCACTAAAAATCAACCTAAACTGTTCATTTGAGTAGAATTTCAACTGCTTCTTGAATAGAAATTCTACTGGAGAAGCAGCCATGGCTGCTCACGATTGCCCGCAGGCTACATGGCAACCTTTAATCACGCTAGCAGGCAGCAAATCTCGCTTGAGCTCCCAAGCCCAAGTTACAGGAGCCTTGTGTTATTTATGTGAAAACCGCAAGCTGCCAACAGGAGAAATATTCCACCACATGTTGACTGGTGGAATTTGGCAGGAACTCCACATTACAGGAACTTCACATTACAAGCATAATTCTGAATTCCACCAACTCTGCAAGCAGAATTAGATTTTCCGCTCAGGTCTAGAATCCACTATAGTGGGAGCCATAAATATTTTTCCTGTGTCCAATGTTCCTCAGCTTTTGCAAATAAAAGGAACTAAGTAGATGTTAATTCAGGGATGTGTGCAACCACACAAAGATTGTAATTAAAGCTAACTCCAAGTCTGGTGATCTGTGTTCAGAGGAAGGGAAAACTCCAATCTCCTTTGATCAGTAGGTTTCAAGATAGAGATAAAGTCCTCCCTCTCACCACCACCCTGCCCAGGACTGCATAAAAAACACACTGCTGCTCCTGAACTGGACACCAATATTTTGACTTTTATAGGGAAATTATTATGTGATTTTCATAAGGGACTAGATAAAGGCCTGTAGACTCGTCAAGTTCTTGGGCCCAATTTCGATCTTGGTAGATTTGCTCCTGCCATCGATTTTCCATTGGTAAGTCCTTCCACCTACTAGACAGCCCGCCCGCTATGTTTAGATCCTGACTGGTCTATGGATGATAGTCCATCTACCGTCTCCACTAGAAATTTACTCCTGTGTCAATGGCATCATAGGCAAAAACAGCTGTCAGAGTGAGTACAGCCAGTTTGTCCTCTGGGACAATCACAATATTCCTTTATTCCAACGTAACTGTGGTAGGAAAACCTCCACACCTAAGTTGGTGGTATAGAAGGGATATAAGTTTGAAACTTACCTTTTTTCTGTTTTGCACTTCTATTTTCATCATTAACTTGATTGTCCAAATCATGCCTTTACTGCTGCTCCTTAATCAAGAAACAAATCAACCCCGTCCTTGCCTTAATCGAAGGTAGGCTTCTTTTTTACTTGTTACCTTTTGAATTGTCTGTTTACATTAGATCTGGACTCACACAATTTTTAAATCTCACTTACAAGCAATTTATGATACATGTGTAATGCGTATGTGTATAAGAAACATTTTGTTTAAAAAAATTATAAGAAAAATCAATGTTAGTTCTAAACATTTTAAAACTTTTATTAATGTAACATGTCACCTTGTCTAATGCAATTTCTGTATTTGATTAAATTTAAAGTAACTTGTTTTATAAATTGTAATGCATATGTGTTAATTGATTCACTCATTAAGTAGAAATAAACAAACCTCGATTAAAAATGTTTAAAAAAAATGTTTTTGTGTGTGTTCATTATCATGATTAATGCTTCCACCACAAATATTATGTCCGTCACATTCCTTTTTTTAACCAGTGTATGGACTTTACAAAAAGACATTTTAAAAAACTGTTGTATTTTTGGTCATAATTGTAAGTAAAAATATGTAAATCACATTTTCATCATAAGCGTTTTTATGAATCAGTGAATTGAAATGTTCGGGCAAACTTTGTCAAATGAATTCATTTTTAATAATAAATGAGATACTTCTCTCATAATTTTGATAAATCAAATGAAAAAATAAATTGATAAAAAGGCTTTAACATGAGAACAGGCTGTGATTGCATTGCCCAGAACCTTACTCCTATACATACTGCCAAAGGGTAACCTCCTCAGGAAGGTGCCTCTACTAGGCACAGAACAGTCACCTCAGGGATCTTTCTTGGGAGGGGTAGGATGTGAATTTGGGAAGAGGGGAACAGGTATAAGGGATGGGAGAGGTTTGGGTTTGGAGGTAGAGGGAGATGGAGTGGGTTATGTGCCTGAATCTGCATGTTTGGGTATTGCATATGGGTCTGGTGTATGTTGAATATGTTTGGATGTGTGTTTTGTGCGAGTATGTGATATTCAGGTGAGTGTGAGCGTTTGGTTTCAGGTGTTGATGTTTTGCTTGTCGGTGTGATTTTGTGTCTGTGCTTTTGTGTAAGTGTGTTGATTTGGACAAGTGTGCTATAGAGGTGGTTTGTATGGTTCTGGTACATGTGGGTGTGGTGGTTGTTGTGGGTGTGGTGGTGGTTGTGGTGCTTGTGTGTGTGGTGGTGGTTGTCATTCTTGTGGGTGTAGTGTCAATAGTGTGTGTATGTTGTTTGTGTGTTTCTTTGTGTGCTTCTGTTTATGTGCTGCTTGGGCTGTTGGAGTGGGTATCTGTGTAAAAGTATGTGTGCTTGGGATTGAGCAATAGTTGGGATTTGGGGTGAGGAAGAGACTGGAGTTGAGCTGGTTGGGAGTCTGCAGTCAGTGAGGAGGCTATATTTGCAAGTGATCTCTGCTTGCCAGACATTGAACTGTGAATGGCATCCAGAAATGTAACCTTGGGTTGCATTTAGCAGCTAAGGCCCTGGATGCCCTTCACAGTCACAGTATGGCCCACAGAGATGCTGCTTAAGAGGTCAATAGCTTCCTCACTCAGTGCAGCTGGGGTGCGAGGGAGAAGGGGTGAGGTGCGTATGATGATGGAGACTCCAACCCTTTTAGGGGGTTGGTTTGCCCAACTTGGATAGTGCAAGAGGGATGGTGGAGATAGGTCTTTGGGTGGTGGACAAGGATGAGGTTTGTACAGTTCCTGTAGGATTCACCACCACTACAGACTTGTTGTTTGTAGAGGCTTCCAAAGATGATGATGAGCTAGTGGCCTCCGTTCCAGTTCCCACAACCTCCATGTCACTGTGTTCATTGGTGTCAGATGATTCACCACCCAAAACACAGTGGCCAGCTGTTTCCCCACTTTCTTGGCAAATGTCCCCTTCGCCTGCTCTTGAAGATGACTTAAAGACAAAGGCAATAGTTTTAGTGTATATGTGTAAATATAGCTGATTGTGATATGTGGCATCAAAACATTTCAAAAAGTTTTATTTTTCACCTGCTTCAAGCCTTTTAAACTGAGGTTTATGCACATTGTTATCGCCTGCAATTAGCAAACATGTTCACAAACCATTTGGTAACAGTTTTGATGTTTTCCGTTATTGCTCCTAATAGCTAGGACAAAATATCTGTTTTCTGTTGTGACAGGACATTCCATCTGCCAAAGTCCCTGTAAGGAATCTAATTTTTCATATTAATGTTATTTGAAGCTGATGTATCAAAACAGTAAATAAATCTATATAGGCTGTGTGTTACCCTGTCACAAATGTGTTTACATGCTTGTCAGTTTTTTATATATATGCCTAAATGATACATGCTTCTAAAAATAGACTGGCTTACATGCAGATTTTTGAATGAGTAATACAGCAAGGAAACGTGTCACATTCAACATAAATTGACATGGTTTAATCACTAAAAATATATTTGTAGTTTGGTAATCATTTAAGAACCATTTCTTCAGATTTTTTGGTCATTTTGGCTTGCTTACTTGATACTGATTACTCAAAATATTGAATCTCAACTGTAATTTCTAAAATGTTCACTGTCTCATAGGTGTACTGGATGCTATGTCATTTGCAATAGGAGGAAAGTAACAACCTTAACAATTTGAAAAGAATATCACACCTGACACAAAATTTACTTTTTCCCTGTTTAGTACAGACGTCCCTCATCAAATGTCACAAAAGAATGTTATTGAGCAGTCATATGTCTGCTCAAAACAGTCCTTCATAAAAGAAAAAAAATAGTATCCTTTTTAACAAATCGTTGCAAAAAAAAAAAAAAAATCATGACACACCTTCTGCAAACCCTACACCTTCAAGAACACTTTTTGTGCACTGGTAATTTGTCACTGTTAATGATGAAGTAAAATTTTGTTGCAGTAACAAAAATAAGATAATTGAAGTTTAAATAATAAACCTACCCCCTTCATGCTGCTGCCTGGCCTTCAACTGCGCATCAAGGTGGCAATAGGCTACCACAAATATGGGGGCTGTTTGGAGGTCAGGGTGCGGCACAGATGCTTTGCATTTTAGGAGGATTGGCTGACTTCTTGGTCCAGCTTCGTAGGTTCTCTCATTGCTTATGGCAGTGGATGCTGCTCAGCCTGTAGACCCCAGGGTCTGCACCTCTTTCACATGACAAGCCTATATGAACATTTTCCAAGATCAACACATGATTGCTTTGGACTATGGAACAGGAGTGTACCCCTGCAAATGTCTCAAATTGGACCTGAGAGGGTCTGGCTTATTGGTAAGTATGATATGTCAATATCGCATTTGGTTAGTCTCAAGTTTGATGATCAACATTAGCATTTGTGGTTTTTCCTTCATATGTGTTGTCTTCAAATAGGAGAGTCAGATTATCCTAATTGACCATAATTGTTAGCACCGCTGAGGAATAGGGGAAGTCCACTTCAATGATGTACATGGAAGAACACAGAGACCAGTGGAGCTGACTTCTGGGCTCCTAAGAGCCAAATTTAGATGTCTGCATAAGACTGGTGGACCTCTCCTCTGATAAGATGTGAATAATCAATATGGCATGCTGCATGTTACACAACATAGCCTGCAACAGAATATCCTGTACATTGCTGAGGAAAAAAAACATAATGATCCACCAGGTGAGGATGTAGAAATGTATTACGGATAATAGTGGTGATGAGGAACGAATAGACTCCTGTCAAGATCTAATTGACAACTTCTTCACATGAGTGTAAGTATATATTGACATAATTTCAATTTAAAATTCAAAACAAATTTTATATGATGAGTCTAAAAGTCTGAAGTAGACATCTGTTTAGAAAGGGATCATTAAGGAACATCCAGGGCAAAGATGTTTGTTACTGTAAGTTTTGACACCTTGACTACTGTGTATATTTACAAATGTCATGCTTGTGTTTAGAAAATGTATCCTCCACATTTATCATTTGTAATGTGTCTATTTTTAAATGTAATTAAAATGGGAAGTCATTTGTATTGTTCTTTTTTAGGTTCCTTCAACATGTTATTTTCATTTGAACATTTCAAAGTTGGGCCATTTTCAGTTGTATGCTGTTGTTGAGAAGTACTAAGGGAACATGGTTTGATCTTGGGAAAGATACACACACACACACACACTTTGGATGTACATATCTTGCATCAAGACACCTTGTACAGGGATTGAATTTAAGTTTTGAAGATTACATTAGACTTGCTTTCCATATAATGTTGTCACCAGGGCAATATGTGCTGCTTATATAGCTCTGTCCACATATGACAGGTGGGCCAACACATATTATCTCCCTTCACATAGCCTAAATTCTCATTTTGAAGGAACCTGTATGAAGCTTTTGATGTTTCTCATCATCGAAGACAGTACTTCTTGTAGCACACTACTGAAAGTTGGTTGTGACATTCAACAAGATAGTGCAACAATGTGTTGGAAAGATCCCTTGGCCACAAAATGGAGAACTGCATTTTTTCACTATTGGTGTTATTGATGTGGGATTGATGTGAGATCCAGCTGACAACTGATGACATAAATCAATAATGGTTTGCCTATTTAATATGATGTTTTAGGTCATATCCAGTTCTTCTATGGTGTCAAGGTACGGAACTGTACATGTAAAAATAGCCAGAAATATTGTGATTATACATGGGTACTAAAGTATTTGAAAAATAAGAAAAACATTTTTGAATCCAATTTAATTAAATAATTCATTTTGATGTGTGATTTGTGTATTTGTTTGGGATTTTTCTTAAATGAGTAAGCATTACCTACATGTTATTTTAATAATGCATTAACAATCTTTTCAAAACGTATGCTGAAACATGCTAATGGGAAAAAGTACGCCAAAAAAATACAACAAAAACAAGATGTTTTGCTTTTATTAAACCACACAGTATTCAATAATGAAAAAACCTGACTGAACAAAACAAACAAATCATAACATCAATCATGGTGGAAGAAACAACCATTGTAAGCCTAATTGTTTGAAGTCCAATGTACAAAATACAACCAACATCAAAAAGGTAAATGCGCCCAGAAAATGGTCCACACAGTAAATGGTAGTCACACACTGAAGACAATTAGGTTCTGTGTCTCTTGCTAGTGGTGGTGGAGGTTTTGCCATCCTCTCATGCTATACCAGATGAATGTTCCCTTTGGAGGGTGACTGGCGAATCCACAGTTGCAGGGACTGAGGTGGGTGCAGGTGTTTCCTCTTGTGGCAGAGACTCCCTGTCTGTGGCTGAGGCAGATGTTATTTGGCCAGATATTGATGAAGCACAGGCAGGGGAAGATGGTACTGGAAAAGCCCTGCACATATGGTTATAATAATCCTGCAGCACCCCAGTCAGGGAGCACAAAGTGGAGATCAGGGTTTCCATCTTGTAATTGTTCTTCCTCTGCAACTGCTTAATCTCCTAGAGAGCCTGGCCCATTATGTCTTGGGACAGATTCATAACACTTAAGACTTGGTCAGTTGTGGCCTGAGTGACAGTGGAGCTAGTGGCCTCACTTTGCTGGCACTTAGAGTCCCTCCCATGGACCCTACCCCCACAACCCTGTATCCTTGAACCAGTATACCCCATCTCACTGGGTCCTCGCTGCATTGGAGGAGGTGGTGGTGCTGGCTCAACAGTAGCCTGGGCTGGGGACACAAGATTGGTGTGGTGGTCCTTTGGACAAAGAATGTTGAGGTATCCAAGGACTTAGATGTAACAGCTAGGGTGGGAGGTGTAGGTGTGGGCTGAGTGAAACTCACTGGAGCTGTCTGCCAAAGCAGATCAGATGGACTAGACTTTCTCTCTATCTGGACTTGCAGGAATAGAATCCTCACTGGAACTTGTTCCTGGTCTGGATTGGAAGTATCTTTTAGTGTTGAGGCAGATGGTGGTCCATGTGCTCCTGGTGTTGGACCTATGATTATTTAAAAATAAAAATTATTTGAGAAGTCAGATTGTACATCAAATGGGTTAAAGGGGAAAAATGAAGCAACCTAAAATGTAAAAGACGATCTATAAAATTATTATACTTTTCAGTTTCTTATTAATAAGTTACCTAACAGTTTAATGTTATCACAAAACGTCTTCAGAATAGCGGGCAAAAATATTTTCTGAAATATACAAAAAATGGAAAAGACCTGAAATTTACCAATCTTTCTACATAACACAATGAAGTGGAGAAATGTGAACAAACTGTTCAAAGTGCAAGCCGGGTAAGATACTGAATATTAAACAACTTTGTAATATGAATAGGAATAGTCATTAAATTAACATTGCTAAATTAATTTATTTCATAAAAAGATCTCGGATTCAGCATATATATTAACATTCATTTAACATTTAAAGAGAAAAAAACAATTGCTTAGTGAGACAGAAACCATCAAATCAATTAAATATCATGTACATGAGAACATACACAATTAAACAATATCACATTTCACAACAGAGCATAATATGGAGATTGGTAACAACATTACACTTTAACATATGAGAAAATATGTAAGATAAGAGAGATTGATCAAAATAACATGGCAATATTATTTGAACAAACCAAAAATAGGCATCATGACAGTTATTTCAATTTAACTTTGACAACACTTTCAAATGTGTAAGTGAAACATACCTTGTAAAAATATGCTGTAAAAAACTGACTACATATCAGACGTTTGTTCAGAAGTGTTGACACACTTACCTGCAACATGACATATTATTATAAAAATTGATGGAAACAGAAACCTGCTAACATAAATTAAAAAGAGTACATTCATGCAAACAAGGGAAATATAAATGTGAATCATGGTGAATAGAATCCAATATTGGCAAACATTTTCACTATTAGTTAAATGAGTACAAAACTAGATTGCTAGACATTTCCACTATCAAACAAAATTATATGCTTATTTCTAAGGTTATTTGTCTGAAAAAGTTGGAACACACATTATTGACAGGTAAATAAAAAGGAAAAATGACATTTATGTTTAGTGAGATATTCAGCAGTAAAACTTACCAGTCTCAACTGAACCAGGGATTCCTGTCAAGATTTCAGAATGTAGGATCTGCAAGAACATCTCCTCCCAGGGATATAGTTGTCCTTTGGGACTCCAGGTGACGCTTGGAGGCCAGGGAACACACTCTCCCCTGAAGGTCATGCTGCCTCTTCCTAATTTCCCCCTGTGTGTGCAAGTTGTTTGCTACAGCAATCACTCTGTCAACTATTCTGGTCTTGCCTTTTCTGTGATATAGTTGTATTATGTACTTGTGCTGCAAACAATTGTGACTCTACTCCAATGATTTCACCTGTCATGACTGACAATTCTCTCTCTGTGAAATTAAGTTAAATTAAATATGGAACCCACATGTTAAGTAAAAAAAATATTGCAAGAAGAAAACAAGAAACAGAGAGAGCCAAATAATTCTTGGTCGACAGTGCTGCATCAAATTGTTCTGCTGCAGTGGAATGGCAAAGGAACATGGTCTGAAATGGAGTGTGTGTTATAGTGTGGTGTACAAATGTAAACAATTAGCCAAAACACATCAGGTGTGTGTGATGCTTGCATCTATCCAATAGCTACAAGCATAGTACAGTGTTGAACATGTCCCACACTAGAATCTAGCCATCAGGAATCCGCTGCTAGCACAATGCCAGCACAACTGTGAAATCTAAATATGCTATGCACAATCCCAGCACCCTGACGGCGATGGAGTAATGTTTATCAGCATAGCAGTCATCATTGGTGGTGAGCTGCTTATGCAACAGAAAACACTTTGTAAACAAGGATGGAGGTTTACCCGGCAGATATCTAAATAGGTCACGTGGAAATCCATCAGCTTGATGGAGTACTTGTGAACTCCTCTATGGAAGGAAGATCTAAATCAGGCCCAGTCCTTAGATGAGGTTGGATTTTCTGATCAAAAGAGTTATTGAAAATCTACATTTGCTATAGAATGATAAAAAAAAAAACAGTGTACTAACCTAATTCTGGAAACAATCACTTTTGCACATATTTTGTTTCATTTGTAGATGATACTGAGGACCAGGAACAACATATCTGAAACAATACCTTCTGGGTGAATTGTTTTTCTTATTTTTTCATAATTTCAATAGCTAAATACAGAAATAAATTAAACATATTTTTTTAGCAAAATTGCTGATTTGATCATATCCTCTGTGCCCTAAAGCCCAGTGAGAAAGAGCTAAAGAAGGTGATAGGAACACAGACTTTCTGTGTAGTTTTGAAAATTTAAAAGTGCTTTTTTTTTGTACCAGTGACTGTTTGAATTTACCTCTTGGTTTCTGCAAATTTTGTACTTTAAAACTGCTGTTTTGTTCTACCTGTAATTGTTGTTGGTGAAGATGGAAAAAAGCACAAGAGAACCATATTTCTGAAACTTCAAAAGCCTGAACTTTTCATGCATATATGCAGAACCTAATTCCTAGTTCATATAACACACCAAACAAAATGGGGAATATACTCCATCGTAAGTCAGCAGACATTACACGCTGAAAAAAGAGAACAACATTCCTACTACATAAAGCACACTGAACAAAACGGGGATGTCCAATCCGCCATAAGCATTCTGCAGCACGCATTGAAATAGGAAAAAGACACAAATTATTGTTTATGTGCAGAAAGGTGTCCCTTCCTGCACATAAATTATCATTTGAAAACAACGCTTTGGCACTTCGGTATATGCTGCATTCTGCAGCATACGCAGAGGTGCCAAAGCGTTGTTAGCGATTATTTATGTGCAGGAAGGGACACCTTCCCACACATAAATAATCACACCCTTCAATGCAGACATCCTTGCACAATGGTTCAAGGATGCCTGCAGTGGTGCTGGCAGCTAAATTTAGCGCCAGCACAGGGGACAATGCAGGGGTTCAGTGTATTCACTTAAATACGGCGCATCCCTGTGTTGTGAAAATGAGGGAGCGCAGCACTGCCAATTTTGGTACAGCATCACGCTCCTTCATTTTCCCATAAATATGTGCCTAAATGTATTGGACAGTCTTAGTTGATTTAAGGTGGATGGTTCATTGCCATTTTTGGACTTTAAGATTAATCATTTAACACCTATTGGGAAGCAGGTGTATACATCAGTGGCACATTGTGACTTGTAATTTGCAACTACATTTGAGATATGGTGAGGGTGCTGAGATAGGCCTGCTGTCCCTTTTTTCATTTCTTTGTTCAGCAATCAAGACAAACTTCACCTTTGAAAACTTATCAGAATATACAAATCAACAATCAAAAAAGCCAAATAGGTACCATTCAGACAGAATTCAAAATGCTAAATGTGCAAATACTAAAATTCTCACCCCATTTAGTAAATGTAAATGCACAGAAAGAACTCATCCCATTACTCAAGAATGCACCGACAAACTGGAAAATCATTACACAACCAAAGCAAACACATTGGACTTCTATTTAAAACAAAGGGAAGCCACCAGCACCAACCCATTTCCAAAAATACCCTCAACAAGTAAGCCAACCCACTCATGCATTCCTTCAAACAAATATCACAACGTGCCTTTATGGATCTGGTCAATGCAAGAGGCCATATGGCTGCCCTTCTGACCCCTTTCCATCGTACATTTTCAAGAACCTTCTTTTATCTATCTCTGCTGCCACACCAGTGAGAAGAATTGTCAATAATTCTTTAACTACAGGAATCTTTCCAGAAAACTTAAAAAAGGTAACATATGCCCATTATAAAAGAAAACAAACCTTGATCCGCAGAACCCCAACAACTACAAGCCAATTTCATATGGACATTTCCTGGGTAAACTGATAGAAAGAGCACGGGTCAACCAAATGCCACAATTCAAAGTTCACATTCAAGATAAATCCATACTTTCAGACTACCAAACGGAATTCTGCCCAGGAAGAGGGTACAAAATCTGCCCTCATCGCCATCTGGGATGACCTCAAAAACACAGTAGAATGCAATGGAGTTGCTGCACTACTTTTCTCGGACCTCTCAGCTGCCTTTCACACAATTGACCATGACACCCTAATACAAAGACTCCATGAAGCCTGCATAGAGGGGACTGCTTCCTAAACAGAATAAATGTGATTCACACTCCCCCTTTCTCATCCAAACCATACTTCACAAAAGCAGGAGTCCCCCCCAGGCTCAATCACCTCACCCAGGCTTTTCAACATCTACATGAAGTCATTACCGACAATGATCAATGAATTTTAGTTCACATGCTACAACTATGCAGATAACACTCAAACACTCCTTAATTTTGAAAGCCCCAAAGACATTGGAAACTCAAAACTCTTCAGTTGCTTCAGAGCCGTTGATCAGTGGATGACATGGAACCATCTCAAACTGGATGCTTCCAAACAGAAATGCTCACATGCGAGTGAACAACGATGACCCACTCTGCACCTGGCCTGACAATCTGGGACCACCTTCTAAAGTGCTGAGGAAGTAAGAAACCTTGGAATTACCATGGGCTCCATGTTCACAATGAATGCCCAAGAGGACAAGTTAGCAAGATCAAGCTTCATTGTCACATAGGTTCTCATTATCCGAATGAGACTACTGTATGTGGGTGGCAGAATCATCTGAATTGTGGGGTACGGCGTACAATTCCATATCATGTGACACCTGTCGCCCCAATACAGGTTTTTATGGCAACCAAGCTCATGACAGAGAGGACTCCTCATGGAATCTCTTAGTTACATTAGTCTCACAAAGGCAAAGACACATGGAAGCAGAATACAGTTCAATGAGGTTCATTGAAGTAACTGCATCTTGGATAAAACACCATGTATTGCAATAACTAGGATAACAAAACACACTAGAAGCAAAATTGTGACAAGGAGAATGAAACACAAAAACAGTCCCACCATACTGTCACTAGGAGTGATATGTATATTTATTTCCTTTCTAAGCTATGTTACAGCACAGCATTATGAGCCCTAATACATCCTTCAGGTTTCCCCCCCTGGGAAGACATCATCCCAATACCTGAGCTAGAAAGCCTATTGTCTAGAAATGCACCGTCCCCATGTAGGCCTGGGATTCAGCAGTCTAAGCAAACAGCTGTGGTGAAGATGTTCAGCAATCAGCATGCAGTTGTGTTCATTTGGCTGGAATTTCGCTCTAGCGTGTATGGGACAGAGAAGTGTTTTTATAATAAAACAATGGGTAGTAGGAAAATGTCCCCACGTAAGGATGTGTATGTTTCTATGAATGTTGGAGACACAGCGTACCACTTTTTGCTGGCAACCCTAGGTGACTGCAGCCTTGAGGAAAGCATGAAGCGAAATAAATGCAGTGCTAAGAATGCAAGGCTTTCCTACATGAAAGAACAACCAGATAGAGAAAATAAAACAACATCGCAAATGTGGCTAACGCTAGAAAAAGAAAGCGATGCTGAATGAAATGTAAGTGGGCTAAAGTGCACAACAGCAGGCCTAGTTTTCTAAAATAAGTGTCCAAAATATGGCTAAAATATCTATACAACATCATCCCCACAAAAACTCTATGATGCATTTTTCACTACCTGGGATTTCCACACAAGGTCCAGGCTACTACCTCTTTTGTACTGTCTAAACTGGATTACGCCAATATCCTCCACGGATCATCTCTATCAACTATGAAAAGACGACAATGTATTCAGAACTCTGCTGCCAGATTACGTCTGCATGTAAAGCCGCAAGCCCACATCTCCTCTGCCTTGATGGCCCTACATAGGTTACCGGTTGCTAGAAGATCCACCTTCAAGCTTCTTTGTATCACCCACAAAGCAGCACATGGAACAGGACTGCTTTTCATCAGGACTAAAATCACCAAAAACATTCAACCAAGGAACCTCCTCGTAAGATTGGCACCTTGTCTCAAAACCCCAACACACAAGAAAAAGACAGCAGGTGATACATCTTTCTCTATCCAAGCGGCCAAACTATGGAATTCATTGCCCTCAAATATAAGGTCCACGAACAACTGTCTTATCTTCAGAAGACTATTCAAAAGTTGGTTCTTTCGTACTTAACCATTATGTTCAAAGAGTAATGTACGGCATATCCTTGTGTACGTAAACATTTGTAATTTAATTGTATGTATGTATCCAGTTATGTGAATTTCTTTGAACAAAAATGCTACTCGTAGGCCTGCAGCACTAATTGTACATGTAAGGCACCCCTAAGCCAGGCCCTAGGTAGCCCCATGGCAGGGTGCAGTGTATGTTAAAGGTAGGACATGTGCTGGTGTGTGTTAACATGTCCCAACAGTGAAATACTGCCAAATGTGGTGTTCAGTGTTGCAAGGCCTAGCTCTCTAACAGGTTAACAAATGGGGCTGCCTTTAAATATCCTTAAAGTGCACTTTCCCCTTCAGAGCAGATAGAAATATGACTTTAGATCACTTCAAGGATTCAAGAGGAACCTCTGCCAGGAGAAGAGCTGAAGAGCTGAAGGAGAAGTGCTGCCCCTGCCTGTGACTGTGCTTTGTTGGGCTATCCTGCAGTTGCTGCTTCTGCCTGAGAAAGGGGACAAAGACTGGACATTGTGGTATATTCCTGTTTGAGGTGTATCTCCAAGGGCTTGGACTGAGGTTTCCCCATGTTCTAAAACCTCAGGGCCATCAAAGACTTTCTCTGCCACCACCTGCACTCCTGCCCTGCCAAGTGCTGCCTAATGCTGTCCCTGGGCCCTTGAAAGGAGAAGCTGGGGGAAAACCAAGAAGAAACAAGTGCGCCGACTTCTGATGACCCTAGACTGATGCTGCTCCCAGATTCTGCAAAGCTGCCTGCAACTGAAGCTGTGGTCCTTGCTGAAGTGCAACGACTCCGAAGGCTCAACACGGCAGCAGCCTCGCTGAAGTCCGTGACTCCATGAGTCCCAAAGTGCTGTGTCACCAATGTTCAAGACACCTGACTTTGCCACACCATGACGTGACTGCCGGATATTGACTCCACCGGAAGTGCGCAGATCTGAAGCTCCGCACTGATGCCCCCTCACCTCCACCGCTCCACAGCAAGCACTCAATGCCTCCTCATGATGCCTCCGCTCCTTCACCCTGAAGCACCAGAACTGGCACCATACCAGATCCAGTGGTGCCTCGCTCCATGACTCTGTGCACTGACTTGTTTCCTTATTCTCACAAGGTACTGTACCTGGGGGTCGGTGTGACTCAGTGCCTGGTAACATTAGCATCAGATTGTTGCGAACGACTCCATCAGAACACTGTGATACCACCAATTTGAAGCATTTGTGTTTCTAAGTGCTATATAGAAGTTTAATCTTTGACAAATTCATAACTTTGCTTGTGTATGTTGGATTTTTATAATTTTGGTCTTCTTTTGCTCAGATAAATATTGGCTATTGTTTTAACATGGTGTTGAGTCATTTCATAGTCTTTTCACTGTATACTGTGTGTGTTGGTACAAATACATCACATGTTACCTCTGAGTTAAGCCTTTCTGCTCTTGCCAAGCTACCAAGGGGAGAAGTGGGGGTTAAGTGGGTGTATTTCTCCTTTGCCCTGACTAGAGAGAGGGTGCTTGCTTGGACAGGGGGCAAGCTGACTGCCAACCAAAGACCCCATTTCTAACATACATACTCCTGTTCACTGTGTTGCTGTTCACCATACTATGTTCAGTGGAAGGTCTTCTGTTTATTAGATGCATCCAAAGGTTCTCTGGCCACAGGAGCCCCCAGGGATTCTGTTGGAGTGTGACCTTTATAATCAATATTAACATGAAAAGCGTGCAATGTAATGTCTAATGAAACCGCATAAATGTAATACAAATGCACGCGTTTGAAATGTGCCCATGGGGTGTGGCCACCAATGTATACGACAACTGCTGAAACTGACTAATAATGAATTCATCATGTACTCATGTATGATTTTGTATTAGCACTAGAGTTATGTATTAGGGTTTTGCTAAATTAATCACTAGGCCTTAGTTAGCAAGGGTATGGGCCTAGCTGCCTGGTCTCATGTTAAATGTGTTTTTCTAACGTGCAGTGTGCTGTCTTCCTGAAGGACATGATGCTGTACTTTTCCAGAAGCTAGAGATATGTGTGTAACTGTAGTGAATTCTTTCTCATGAGACCCGACTTGCTCAAGGAGACATTCTTGCAGAATGCAACAGTGTAATTAGCAACAGGTACAAGGTCACGTAAACCAAGGGAAGACAATGGAACTACTTACTGGAGTGACTAGTGTAACTTTTCCTGCCTGACATTCTACCCATTGAAGACGCCAATCACGGGAGCCAATAAACTGCATGAGAACTGTCTTAGGTGAAAATTCTAGTAAGGTGATCAACGGATTATTGGACAGAGATAACGATGCACCAATAATTGCCCAATTGGAAATTAGAGACTTGTCCAGCAACTTTAATATACCGACGTAACAAAAGGAGAAATCAGCCATTCTTATTCTGCCATTACCAAGTCATTATTACTTTGCCATTTTTGAGCCATTACTCGCCTTTACCCTGCCACTCTTGAAGCCGTTATTCTTCTTAGCTATCCTGAGAGACTTTTGCCCTCATTACAACATTGGCGGTAAATGCCACTTACCGCCATGCAGAAGACCGCCAACACACCGCCACGGCCGCGGAATTGCGCTACAGCTACTACGACCCACAGCTTGGAATCCGCCAAAATCTAGACACCCACACAAATCCACCACATCAAAGGTCAGTGATAAACTGGTGATAACAAAACCTCCACCATCAAGCCAACAGGAATACGCCCACACTATCACGACCCACGAATCCACGCAGCGGTCTTTCAACCGCGGTAAACCATTGGCGGTACACACCGCCATGCTAAAAATACACACACATTTACAAAACACAACCACTTTGGACAATTTCAAATACACACACCTGATACACATACACACACCACTCCCACACACCCAATACAATATAAAACACCCGCCCACATCACCCACAAACCCTTACTACCAAACATTTAGACGAAGGCCAGAAACACAGTACAGCAAAGTCAACACCAGCATACAGAGGCACACAACACCATCACACATACACATCCATGCACAAAACATCACACACCCATAAACATCACCCCACACATCACAACACACACCACCTCACACATCACCCACACCACCCCATGGCACCGCAAAGACACCCCAGGTTTTCTGAGGAGGAGCTCAGGGTCATGGTGGAGGAAATCATCTGGGTAGAGCCACAGCTATTCGGATCACAGGTGCATCACACCACCATGGCTAGGAAAATGGAGTTATGGCGCAGAATCATGCACAGGGTCATCACAGTGGGACAGCACCCAAGAACACGGGATGACATCAGGAAGAGGTGGAGCGACCTACCGGGGAAGGTGCTTTCCGTGGTCTCAAGACACGGTTCACGGTTCAGAGGACTGGCGGCGGACCCCAAGCTCCTCCCCCACAACTAACAACATGGGAGGAGCAGGTCTTGGCTATAATGCATCCTGAGGGCCTCGCAGCAGTAGCAGGAGGAATGGACTCTGGTAAGTCAACTCTTAACTATTACATCCTACCTGCATGCTATCACATACCCCCACCCTCACCCTCATCACTCCAACTCCTCACATATGTCCAACTATCACAAACCACACATCCCAACACCAAGCCCTGCATGCAACAACAAAGCATGGACACCCATCACCAATGCATGGCCACTACACATACCCACACAGACCCCTAAACAATTAGCACACAAGTTCCTACACAGGAATGCAAGCACTAGGGTACAGGGTCACCCACCCATTGCACACCATGGAACACACAGATGCAATAATCATGCCTTTACACCCCTGCAGGACCCCCTATCCAACGTCACCGGACAGGAGGTTCCAGACATGTCCACTCCACCCACAGAAGAGGCCCTCAGTGATGACAGCAGCTCTGTCCAACTGGATCTAAATGACCAGCCCGGCCCATCTGGGACTTTTGGACAGTCGGTTCCCCTCACACTGGCACAAGCCACAACAGAGCCTCCCCCCTCTGGAAACACCAGCACAGCACCCACCCAGCGGGCCCATACCTCTGTCCCCAGGACACGTCAAGCAGCAGTGTGTCCACCACTACAGGGAACCCAGGCTAACCCACCACTCCTAGAACAGCAGGGACCTGGGGGCAGTGGTAGTGGGCCCACGGTTCAGGAGACAGAGGCCCAGGAACACAGGGGAACTGGGAGGTCTGCTGTGCGACAGGGGGAGGACAGGCCTAGGGAACCCACTCTCCACAAGGCCCTCTCCAGCATCATGGGAGCCTACCACCATTCCCAGGAGACAATGGCAATGGTACTGGCCAAGTTTCAGGAGACCCAGCGGCTGCAGGAGGAACAGTATTTGGGCTTCAGGGAGGAACTCAAATCCATCAATACCACCCTGGGCAACTTTGTAGGGGTGCTGAAGGAACTCATGAACACCAGGAGGGACACTGTGGCACAACAAGGGACCCCTGACACTAGACTGGACGATGAACTGCCCACCACCTCCGCCGGCGCTAGTGGACAGGAGGCACCACCACAAGACCACGACACCAGCACCCCACCCCCTGCAGATAGAGAACCACCCCGCAAGCGGTCCCTGAGATCCAGGACAAAGACAGAGAACAATGCCAAGACCCCCACCAAGAAATGAGACCACTCTGATTGTCATCCTTCTGTCCCACTTTGTCACCCTGTCCATCCTTAAACGGCCCCAGCTCCACTTCCTATGCCCCTTTGGACAATGCACCTGTGAGACTAATAGACTGGACTCTGACGTGGACATTCCTCCACCATCACCCCTGACCATTTTACAACCCCCTCCACTATTTAGCATTTAAATAAACACCCTTAAATCACAAAACAATCTGGAGTCAGTCTGTGCTTTCACAAATGTGTATTTGCAATAACTGAGGGAAATAGCAATGTCCATTGTATTGTCAACATACCTATGTCACACAGCTATAGTCCATGAGGAAACATAGCAGAGGTCACACAGTGGGACCCACATCTGTGAAATCGAAAGGGAAAGTGACAAATTAGGGTCCATACACTGGGTGAAAGTGACAGACAGATGAGAGGTAGATAAGTGTATCAGATGTAGGAGGCAGTGATGTCTTCTTACCTGTGTCTCACTGGAAGTATTGATGAATCACGGTGTTTCTGTTGTCGATATCCTCTTCTTCTGCCTCCTCTTCTTCACTGTCCATGGGCTCCACAGCTGCCACAACACCTCCTTCAGGACCATCCTCCTGCAGAAAAGGCACCTGTCGTCGCAAAGCCAAGTTGTGCAGCATACAGCAGGCCAAGATGATCTGGCACACCTTCTTTGGTGAGTAGAATAGGGAACCACCTGTCATTTGGAGGCACCTGAACCTGGCCTTCAGGAGGCCGGCGGTCCTCTCTATAACCCTTCTAGTTCGCCCATGTGCCTCATTGTACCATTCCTCTGTCCTTGTCCTTGGATTCCTCACTGGAGTCAGTAGCCATGACAGGTTGGGGTAGCCAGAGTCACCTAACCCTTAGGGACAATCCCAGACAAATATTCACACTGTATAGGGTCTATGTCCTCACCTAAGAGCCACACACAGTGCCTCTGGAGTTGCCCCATCACATAAGGGATGCTGCTATTACTCAGAATGTAAGCGTGATGCACTGAGCAAGGAAACTTGGCATTGACATGGGAGAAGTACTGGTCGGCCAAACACGCCATCTGCACATACATTGAATGGTAACTCTTCTGGTTTCTGTACACCTGTTCAATCCTGCGGGGGGATCAAGGCCACATGTGTACCATCAATGGCACCTATGATGTTGGGGATATGTCCCACAGCATAGAAGTCACCTTTCACTGTAGGCAAATCCTCCACACAAGGGAAAACGATGTAGCTGCACATGTGTTTCAGCAGGGCAGACAACACTCTGGACAACACGTTGGAGAACATAAGCTGGGACATCCCTGATGCTATGGCCACTGTCATTTGAAAAGACCCACTTGCCAGGAAATGGAGTACTGACAGGACCTGCACTAGAGGGGGGATACCTGTGGGATGGCGGATAGCTGACATCAGGTCTGGATCCAACTGGGCACACAGTTCATGGATTGTGGCACGGTCAAGTCTGTAGGTGACAATTACATGTCGCTCTTCCATTGTGGACAGGTCCACCAGCGGTCAGTACACCGGAGGATGCCGCCATCTCCTGACCTCCCCCAGCGGACGTGCTCAATGGAGGAGAACAGCGGGCAGAGGGTCAGCCAACACTGAGGTACGAAAACATAACTTTATTCCACACATTTATCAATCTGCTATGTGCCTGTCTTAGTGTGTATGCAAGGCCTAGATATGTGTGACGCATTTAAAATTAATGCCATATGGCCCCCTGAAATGGCGGCTGCCTGACCTGTAAGGTGGGACAATGGGATATGAGGTAACTGCGCTGGCGTTGTACACCGTTGCGGTAGGCTGTTGAAGACCACGGCGCAATCCTGCATTGGTTAACATTGGACCCTATGGGTCCCAGGAGCCAATGACGATGTACGGCGGCGGTGACGGTACACACCGCCGCGGACATGACCGCCATTTTATCTCTGTTCACTCACTTGATACCTGATCTTCGACAGAAGAGGACCTACACTGCAAGTGCTGCTGTGACCTCAGTCTGGAAGCGACAATGGCTACAGTGTATGGGGAAAGGGCCCCTGCCTTTACTTCGGGGGAGTGGATGGGGTCCTCCCCCAGTACATGCTACTCTACGGTCCTCCAGACAAACAGGTGAGTATACTGTGAGCATGCTGTATGGGCAATGCCTGTTTGGAGTGGTGTGGATGGGAGAATGGGGGGGAATGAGGCCTGCATGAGCGGACGGTGAGTGTATGTGCATCAGGGCAAGGGTGGGAACGTGGGCCAATGACAGTGACGGTCTGGACGGTTATATATTCTCCTTTTCCCCTGTACTATTCATCTAGGTCAGCGCCCACCAGAAGAAGTATATTTGGCGTGCCATCGCCAAGGAAGTCCGGACCCTGGGGTCCACCACAGACGGAGCACCCACTGCTGTAAAAGATGGGAGGACATTCGCCACTGGAGCAAGAAGACGGCAGAGGCCCAGCTGGGGATGCCCTCCCTACGTGGGAGGGGTGCCCATCGCACCATGACCCCCTGATGTTCCGGATCCTGGCGGTGGTGTATCAGGAGTTGGATGGGCGCTTGAGGGCATCACAGCAGCCACAAGGTGGTGAGTACACTCTCATTCAGCTAATTCAGCATGCATGGGAGGTGTCTGGGTGGGGGAGGTGGGCAGTGGGTTACACTAGGCCAGGGCGAGTTTTGAAGGCAAGGACCCTTTGTGAGGCAGGCTCAGTGGCAACCCATCCCGACCTGTGGTAAGAGCCATCTACCCCTAGTCAGGCTCCTGTGACTTCCATGTGTGCAGCAATCGGGCATAGGCCTTGTACCCCATGGCCCTGTGATTAATTAGGGAACTCTTAGTGCATGGGGTAGTGCAAAGGGCTGCTGTGTCTGTAGTGTACGCCAACGGTAGCGGTATTGCATGCACTGAACATGTCTTTCTACTTTCTCCCCCCCCTTTTTGTGGTCTCCTTGTTCTTGTGTGCATTAGCATCATCACGCGGAGGTGCAGTGCCATTGGAGCAGGAGGGAGCTGTATCCCACATGGACCTGGAGGGTGAGACTACGGACTCCAAAATCACCAGTGGGACGGAGGGCGAGGGGAGCTCCACGGCAGGGACAGGAGCTGAGACCAGCGATACTGACTCCTCCTCTGATGAGAGCTCCCTTGCGGTGGCGGGCCCCTCTGTGCCCACTGCATCTACAGGTACAGCCGCCACCCCTCTACCATCACCCACCTCCCAGCAGCCCCTCAGCGTGTATCCCGTGGCCTCTCACCCAGGAGGGTGGGCATCTCCTTTGCCCCAAGCATTTCATCCCCTGCCCCTGTCAGCCCTGCTGCCCTCAGTGAGGAGGCCATTGTCCTCCTCAGATCCCTCACTGTTGGGCAGTCTACCATTCTGAATTCCATCCAAGGTGTAGAGAGGCAGTTGCAACAGACCAATGCAGACCTGGAGGGCAATCATTCTGGTCAGGCAGCCCAACAGCAAGCTTTTCAGACTCTGGCCTCAGCACTGATGGCAGCCATTGTCCCTGTGTCCAGCCTCCCCACTCCATCTTCCTCCACCCAGACCCAACCCCCAGGACCTCAGCCTATCCCAAGCACACCATCAGACCAGCATGCACACACCTCAACACACAAGGGTAGCTTTGGCAAACATAAACACCACACATCCCACAGGCACTCACACAAGCATCATACCCATGCAGACATGCCAACATCCACTGTCTCCACTGTGTCCCCCACCTTCAGCCACCGCGTCCATCACAAGCACGCCCATCACCACAGACCGCTAACGTGAACTCACCACCCCCACTACCATTCACACATTCCCTGTGTCCTCTCTCAGTGTGTCTGTGAGCCCTCCTCCCAAACTACACAAAACTCAGTCACACACCCACCCAACAGCCATCCACCTCACAACAGCCTCCAGTCCATGCACCTTCCCCCAGCAAATGTACAATCCCTTCAACCACTACCTCTTCCTCCACTCCCAAACCACCTCCATCTACCCATCCCAGTGTGTTTAAAAAACTTTTCCTGTCAAACCTTGACCTCTTCCCTACACCTCCCCCACCCCTTCCGTCCCCTAGGGCCCGCCTATCCAGGTCCCAAACCAGCACCTCAGCCACCACATCACCGGGATCAGGGGTGCCAGCAGTAACCGGCTTCTGGAGTGCGCCAAGCAGCAGGGCAGCCAGTGTGCCAATAAGCCAGCATAAAGACATTCCCCCACCTCAAAAAGTAAAGAAGTTGGCCACAGCCCAGAGGGAGAAGTACAAAACACCTGCCACCAAGGGCTCTCCCAGGACCACAGTTGTGAGTGGCAAGACAGCTGCACCACCATCCAAGGTGGGGAAGGGCCAGAGGAAGAAAGGGAAGTCGCCGCCAACCTGCATGGTAGACAAGACCGGCACCGCCACATGCACCGCCACCACAGGCACCGCTGCTCAGGACACTGCCGCCAGCAGCATGCTCATAGAGCCAGCCACCAGCACTGCCGCCCAGGACACTACCACCAGCAGCACGCTCACTGAGCCAGCCACCAGCACCACCGCCCAGGACACCACCGCCAGCAGCACTTTCACAGAGCCAGCCACCAGCACAGCTGCACAGGACACCGCCGCCAGCAGCACGCTCACAGAGCCAGCCACCAGCACCGCCGCCCAGGACACTGCCACCAGCAGCACGCTCACTGAGCCACCCACCAACACCGCTGCCCAATGAGCGCCGCAAGCACCACCGCCACTGAGGCCTCTGCCAGCACCGCCAGCGGCCACATCACATCCTGTGCCAGTGGCACCACCGCAGACATGGCTGCCATCCCAAGTGGTCAGTCGTACGTGGCTGGTGGTCCGTTCCAGGGGCCTGGACAGCTTCCATGTTGGCCCACCGTCAGTGGAGAATGACATCCACTACCTATGTCCTTGGCAGGATGAAGCACTCTGGGCACAAACCCCCCGCCAGAACAAGTGGAGAATGCCATCCTCTACCTGTGTCCTTGACAGGATGAAGCACTCTGGGAACAAAGCCCCCTCCAGAACCAGTGGAGAATAACATCCACTACCTCTGTCCTTGGCAGGATGAAGCACTCTGGGCACAAAGCCCCCTCCAGAACCAGTGGAGAATGATATCCACTACCTCTGTCCTTGGCAGGATGAAGCACTCTGGCCACAAAGTCCCCTCCAGAACCAGTGGAGAATGACATCCACTTGAGAGACTGCGGCTTTGCACTCCCCAGGATGCAGCAGTGGGCAAAACACCCACTGGAGAGACTTGTGAGACTGTGGTTTTGCACATCCCAGGATAATGCAGTGGGCAAACCACCCACTTGAGACACTTGAGAGACTGTGGCTTTGCACTCCCCAGGATAATGCAGTGGGCAAACCACCCACTTGAGACACTTGAGAGACTGTGGCTTGCACTCCCCAGGATTGAACAGTGGGCAAACTACCCACTGTAGTCCCCCAATCAGGGTCAAAAGGTTCATTGGCCTAAAACGAGTCCCCGTATAAGTAAAATTAGCTAGGTCGGGACGCGTTATCAGTTCTGGTAGCAGAGGACGGTTTCGGCCCTTTGGGGCCCTAAGACGAGTGACCATTGTTTTAGAATTGTTTTCCAGATAATGAAAATTGGAAGGATGATGTGCCCATAAGTCCCAAATGACTTTCCCAGAACCTCGGAGCCTGCTGAAGTGAGTTGGGTATGTTCTCGGCGTTCTAGTGATAGAGTGAGTGACGTAGGGTTTGCGCTTGCACAGCTTATGCATATCGCAGGTGAATTGTGAGGTTTTCAAGAATTTTAGGCCGGGTGATGTAAAATTTGCGGGTCAAATTTTGCTTGCGAGTGCGGGATCTGAGAAGGAGAGAGTAGCGGCCGAGGCTTAAAGTGAAATCTCTAAAGTTCTGAAGCGATTGTGTTACCCTTCCTGAAGTAAACCGGCAAATTTGAGTTTTATTAGCACTCGCAATATATTGCATTAGTTTTGTGCGAATTAGAAGTGAGGAAGACAAGCCGCAAGACTTTGTCAGCCGCAGGGTGTGTGAGTGTGATCTCATTGGAGCCGCGCTGGGATAGGTCAGTTGGTGAGAAGGGTCGCGCATGGATTGGCAGCCGTCCATGAGAGGCAATTGGTTGAGAAGGTAGGTGAAGGGTGTTCTGGGAACTAAAGTCACTTCCTGATTCAATTATAAACTAAACAAAAGACGCACAAATTAAGTTCTTCAAAGCTCTAAGGAGCGCTTTGAGGGGAGATGTGTACATTACCACGAGTGTGGGGGAACCTACACCGCCAGAGGATACTCTGGCTTATGCCATAATGGAGGAGAAGGGGGTCGCACCATGTCTTTGGCTAAAGCAATGGTGCAAATTAACAGAAAAGGATGGGAGTTTAGCGTTTCCAGAGAACGGGTCATTCAATATAATGATCTTAGAGAATTTGCGGAAGGCGTTAAATGAACAAAAGCCGCCTCCGAGACCAGCCCAGTTTGAGGCCTTAGCAATTTGAGAACTGATGGCCATACGACAACGGCAACAAAAATTGTAGAGGAGAATGAGGAAAGCAGAAAAGACACTAGCGGAGGCTAGATGGGATAGTGAACACAGAATGTAGAGAAGGGAAATAATAGACGGAGTTAGGATGTTTCCGGCAATAACTCAAGAAGCTGACAAACAAGGAAGAAAGGCCACTTGTAAAACGGATAAGGGTTCTAGCAAGGAAAAGGAGACCAAAAGGTCTTGGGCAGATGCAGATGACTCAGATGATGATGAGTTCCTCAATAAGTTGTTACATGATCGTCCACCGCCATATGCCATGGATGGCAATAGACCAAGTACTAGTGCAGGTCCTGTAAATTCGACACAGGACCAGGGGACAGCAAATGCAGCACAGATAAATACAGTTGCGACACCAGCCCCGGTACAAAATAGTGTCAGTGTGTCTACTGCCCCAGAGATGCAGACACAGTTGCAGCCACCACCGGTTCAAAGACTCTACCCTGATGTCCCGATATTAGAGACAACTACAAGCTTGATGGTGCCACCGGATCAGGCATATATGAGACCCAAGTTAGTACAGATTGAGCCAACTCCACTTTTATTGCCCCAGCCACAGCAACAGATGGTTCCAAGCTACACTTCGGTCACAGGACCGCAGTTAGCTACGGCACAGATAATGAATCAGAATGTGGGAGCCAGTGTTCCACAGGTTGTGGGGAATAAGCCAGCACCAGCCGCTATATCCTTACCCATTACAGTTGGTCCACCAGTACCATTGTATGCGCAGCACAAGCCTAGCATATGTGATCAGGGAGTAATTACCCTAGACATGACAAGAGGAGGGTTTGTAGGGAGCTCTCAAGGGATGACTACAGTGGAACAGATGGTAGAGAGGTCTAGATCCCTGTTAGACTTCAGTCTGATAGGGGTTCCTCCAGATGCCATGAGACTCTCAGGTTTGGGACTGCTGACTCCGCAGATCTCAAGTGCAAACGGGCCGCAAACATCAGTAATGCAGGCTGGGAATCTCTCTTTGCAAGGTTTAACTGCGCAACAATTGAATGAATGGTTAGACAAGTTAAATTCACCACAGACTACCCCTGTGACAGCAGAGCGGTCGGAAAGAGAAGAGTACCTGAATTTTGTGAGGTTGGGCATGGAAGCAGCTGAACTAGTTGAAGGAAGCATGGGAGTGAACAGACTAGAGTCATATACTGAGGCAGAATTGAGGTATTTGTGCCCGAAAATAACTAAAGAAGTGAGCAAAGTGCATCAGAGTTTGGCAAGCCTAGCAGACAAATATGGCATAGACTTAGACAATACTAAGCATCTGAAGAGGAACTACAGGTTAGACTTTGAGCTGAAGGATTTTGATCACATGAGGTCTACTGGGATGAAGGCACACCTCAAAGAGATACTGCGGAGCGCCCAAATTAGGGGAGCATTAGAAAAGTGGGAAGGTAGATGGGCAAAGAAAAGAGATAAAAGGAAAAGCGACTGCTCGGAGCAGCAGCAGGCGAAATCAGTGCCTGACACTGGTACAATGAAGGCGTACCCCAAGAGAGAGACAGCTGGAGGGGTTCTTGTCCACGTACCGTGGTCCAGGGGTGACATTTTGTCATTTACAATGACTTTCCCAGGTTGAGAGAGAAGCCAATAGAGTGGTATCAGCAGACAGATAGGTTTGTAAAGCTTTCGAAGTGTCTTTGGGAAGACCTGAATACCCTGTTTGAGATTATTGTTCCAGCCGATTTGTGGATTAAATGCAAGAGAAGTGTTGATTGGCCGACAGCGGAACCGGCAAGGGAAAGAACCACAGGAGCACCGTCTCTTGATGTAATGATGTACTACTATAAAGTGATTGAGTTTTTAAAGCAGAAGGTGTCACCGCAGAATATTGATAGGAAAAAATTGATCGAATGGCACAGGAAGCTAAACAGTCGATACATGCCTACGATGAGAGGTTGTTGAATGCGTTCAAGCATTACAGCGGTACAGAGGTTATAGAGGCAAAGGACATGAATCACCTTGTGTTCAGGTTCATTGAGGGGCTGAGGCCAGAGATTAGCCAGATGATTAAGAATCATTTGATCTGTTGGCAAGCAAAGCCGATTGATGAGGTGTTACAGTATGCAAAATACTGTAGTGATGAGATTGAGTTGAAGCAGAGAAAGTTGAAGGAGAAAGTGATGGTGATACAAATTAAGGCAGCACAAGCAGAGATGCAGGGAAATGGAGTACAGAAAATGGTGCAACAGCCGCAAGGAAACGGGATGTTTCAGACGCAAGTGAGAGGCAGAGGTCGGGGAGGTGTTGTGAACCGTGGTCCAGACATGAATACCGTAGTGGTTCAAAATGATGTGCAAGGGATGAAGAAGGTGTTACCATGTCATGCGTGTGGGGGCATCGGACACTGGAAGCGGGAATGCCCGATGGTGGTGCAGGAGGGTGTTGTTTAACAAAGCAATGATGTCAATACATTCCAAAATGTTAAATGACAAAGAATGAGGGGTCCAAATCCGAACTTTCAGAATAACATGGTTCAGATGCAGGGTCTTCAACCCATGCAACAAGTGCAGATGCCACATATACAACCAGTACAGATGCCGCAAATGCGACAGCAGATTCCCGTGGTACCTAGACAGCAAATGCAGTTGCCCTTAGCACCAATGGTACAGCAACAGGTGATGCTTCCTCAACAGGTCACAGGTCAAGGACTGAGTCAAAACAATGTAGTACAACAGTTCCCTTTGCGTGGTGAGAATGGAATAAATGATGAATGGTCGGATGACAGTTCAGATAGTGAGGAGTGTAGACTGGCAGCATCCCTAGAAGTAGATCAGAGAGGACCCTACGTGCAAGGTAAAGTGATGGGTCACAAGGTCTCTTTTTTGGTTGACACAGGAGCTACACGCTCTACGGTCAGAAGAGCAGAGGTTCCGAAATTGCCCCTTTCGGGATGTACAATAAAGGTAGTAGGAGTAGCAAACCAGCTCCTGACTAACCCGATCACAGATCCGGTTCAGGTTGAGATTGGTACTTTCCAGGGATTGCACAGATTTGTGGTTTGCGATTCAAGTCCAGTGTCCCAACTGGGAAGAGACTTACTGTGAAAGACGAGGTGTTCTAACACCTGTTCCAATGAAGGGATAGAGGTGCAGCAAACAGTGACTATGAAGGGGATGATGGTCAGAACTCAGAGCCTGAGACGGAGACAACAGATGAGGAGTACCCTCTGATAAGCTTCTTCCCAATGTTCACAGTGGCTGATTTGCCCGCAGATCTGCAGGGGACAGTCACAGAGAAAGTATGGGATTTGACAGAAAAGGAAGTGGGACTGATAAAAGGAGTAGAACCAGTCAAAGTCGAAGTGAAGCCACATGCTGTGTTCCCCCAGGTTCCGCAGTACCACATGGCGCAGGATGTCCTCATACAGGAGACGCAGATAATTGCAGACTTTGTGAAGCAAAGTGATCAGTATAGGGAAAGGTGCGGAAGACATTGTGACGCGAAGGATTAATTAGCTAGAACAGTGTAGATGAGCGTGATGCCTGGTGAAACCTGAACAACGTGGAAAAGTCCACAATGTCGTTTTCAAGTTTGTTTTCCAACATTCCATGGATAAAGTTATTCGCAGCTGCATGTGTAAGAAACAGGATGTGTAGGAGAGAAAGACGGAGGTCGTGTCAACCTTGGGAATGGCAGAGCAGCCAAGGGACACTTGCTGATAACACAGCTAAAATAGAATAGAATCCAAGCTTCAGGTTATTTAAGGACTGAAGTGCGGTGAGGGGATTGAAGCTCGCAGATGGGGTTGTGAAAGCTGCCATTGCCAGCCCACAGCGCTGCCTCCCTGTTTTGCTGTTCAGAGACTGTGATGCTCGAGGGGGAGAGAGGTCCAAGCGGGTGGTAGAGGGCTTCCCAGCATTTCATGGACTAAGTTAAGTTCCACCCAGGGATGAAAGGCCTTTGTTTCTCTGCTCTATTACTGTGATTGATTGTTATGCTTGCACTATGTTTATAATCTGAAGTATTCAGGTAGTTTATATTTTGCTTCCTGAACATTTTAGTATGAGCTTGCTGCAGTAATTGAAATACATGTTTAGTATACAGTTAATCAAAGCTTATATATGTCAATGAATCCTTTGCATATATATATAAACAAATGTCAATTAACTCTCTGCTCATATATGAATAGATGTTCTTTGTCGTGTGCTCATATATAAATGGATGCTCTTTATTGCTATTTTTCATTCTACTACTTTGATGTTCCAAATGCTTACATTTACCTGAAATTCTAGTAAAGCTAAATTGTGTTCATAATTGGCATGTGGTCCTTCATTGAGCGTCCTTATTGACTTATACTGAACAGATCAGGTGTCAATCAGTCACCTGGATAAGACACAAGGGGTCTTGAACGAAGTGATGAGCAGCCCATGTAAGTCATCTATAATGGGACTGAGGAAGCCTTGTGGAAAAGTTCGAATTGTTCAAGACTTGAGAAAGATCAACGACATAGTGGTGAAGTGTTGCCCAGTGGTGCCAAATCCAGCTGTGAATATGTTTCAGGTCCCATGCGATGCAGAGTGGTTTACGGTAGTTGATTTGTCCCAAGCATTCTTTTCTGTGCCTCTTCACGAGGACAGCCAGTTTCTTTTCAGTTTCAAATTCTTGGACAAGGTTTCAGTTGGTGTTGAATCCCCCAAGGGATTTCGGAATCACCTTCCATCTTCAATCAGATATTGAAGAAAGATTTGGAGTCACTGGAATTGCCTTTTCAATTGACTCTAGTGCAGTACATTGACGACTTGTTGATTGCATCTAAAACGAGAGATGATTAAAAGTACAATACTATTGCCTTACTGAACCACTTGGCAAAGAATTGGGCATAAGGTGTCCCCAAAGATGCTGCAATACTGTCAGAAGGAGGTGAAATATTTAGGACATCTGATTGAGAAAGGGTCGAGGAAAATTTCCAAGGAAAGAGTGACCGCAATATTACAAATGAGACTCCCAACGACACAGAGACATGTTAGAATGTTTTTGGGAATGGTGGGCTACTGTCGTCAGTAGATCCCGAATTTCTCAGTCATCTCAAAGCCATTGGTGAGACTGACAGTTAAGGAGGTTGAGGATGGCCCAGATACCATAACTATGTCTGAGAAAGAGATGAAAGCATTCATCGAGCTGAGGGAGTGTATGTGCAGGCCTCCAGCTTTAGGTATGCCTGATTACACGAAGTCTTTTGTCCTATTTTGTCATGAACATGATGCGTGTTCTTTGTCTGTCCTGACACAGGTCCATGGAGGTGCAAACCGACCAGTAGCATATTTTTCAGCTACTTTGGACCCAGTCACATCAGCCTTACCGGGTTGTCTGCGTGCAGTTGCAGCAGTTGGTCAAAGCCTCACACAGTGTGAAGGCATAGTGATGGGACACCCTTTAACAGTTATGGTCCCACATTCAGTCGAGCTTTTATTGACCCGGACCAAAACTCAGCACATGACAAATGCCAGATTGACGAAATATGAAACAATTATATTGGGGTCACCAAATATGTCACTGAAAAGATGTACCATGTTGAACCCGGCAACTTTGCTTCTAAATGAGAATACAGAAGTTGAGGATGCTGATGAGGTAGAACATGATTGTCTTGAGGTAACTGAACTGTGCACCAAACCGAGACCTGACATTCGAGATACCCAATTGGAAGAAAAAGATTACATTATTTTTGTTGATGGCTCATGTTTAAGAGACTCAGTAGGAGTACTGAGAGCCGGATACGCTGTGTGTACAATCACTGGTACCCTAGAAGCATCTTGGCTCGAAAGAGTGTATTCTGCTCAAGTGGCTGAATTGGTTTCTCTCACTAGGGCATGCCATGCCGCTGACAAAATGAAGGTAACTATCTATACTGACAGCAGATACGGATTTGGAATTGGCCATGATTTTGGCCAATTATGGTCATAGAGGGTTTTTCTGACCTCCTCTGGTTCTCCAGTGAAAAATAGTGAAAGAATTAAGGAGTTGTTGCACGCAATTAAGTTACCTCTTGAAATTGCCGTGGTGAAATGCAGTGCTCATGTGAAATCATAAGACTTTGTGTCAATGGGAAACAGATATGCAGATCAAGTCGCAAGGTTTTGTGCATTGAACTGTATATCGTTCAAGGATCAGTGGGAATTGTTACCTGAAACAGAAAATGAGACATGCACAGGTTATGCATTAAGAGTGGTTGACACGTTGGAGAAATTAAAATTGTTGCAGGGTCATGCCAGCAGAGAGAAGTGCTCTTGGCTTAAGATGCAATGTGTACAAAGACCAGATGATTTGTGGGTTTCAGATGAGGGAAACATTGTTTTGCCGAACAGTCTTCTGTCACAGTTTGCAAGGTTTTACCATGGGCAGGCACATATTGGGAGAGATGCCATGATCAGGTTGTTCAAAATTGATTGGTTCAACCCAAAGTTCCGACAAGCCGCAGAAGTGATTTGTCACTGGTGAATCATCTGTCAGCAGATGAATGCAGGGAAAGGGACAGTGGTGAATTTGAGCCATATTGGGAGAGCCGGAGGTCCATTTAGCAGAATGCAATTGGATTTTATTGAGATGCCTGTGTCCGGAGGTTTGAGATACGTGTTGGTGATTATGTGTATCTTTTTATTCACTGGATTGAAGCATACCCCACACGTAGAAATGACAGTCTCACAGTAGCAAAGCTGCTGCTTAGGGAATTGATGCCATGTCTCGGGTTTCCGATCTCTTTAGAATCAGATAGGGGAAGTCACTTCAACAATGAGGTAGTTAAGCTCTTGTGTGCAGCCTTAAACATTGAGCAGAAGTTGCATTGTAGCTACCTCTCTGAAGCATCAGGATTAGTGGAGCAGATGAATGGTACCCTGAAGTCGAGAATGGCAAAAATATGTGCAGCTACAAATTTGAAATGACCCGATGCGTTGCCCTTAGTGCTAATGCCAATGAGTAACACACCCAACAAGAAAACAGGACTGTCTCCTCATGAAATTCTCATGGGCCGAGCTATGAGACTGCCTGCAGTGCCTGCAAATGCTCTTGTGAATATCACGGATGATATGGTGTTGGATTACTGCAAGGGTCTGGCTGATGTGATCCGCTCTTTCTCTCAACAGGTGGAGGCCACCACATTGCCACCGATAAGTGATCCAGGTCACAATCTGAAAGCTGGTGACTGGGTTGTCATCAAGAAACACTTGCGCAAGTCGGGTTTGGAGCCACGTTGGAAGGGGCCATATCAAGTAATACTGACAACTACTACTGCTGTGAAGTGTGCGGGACTTCCAAACTGGATTCAAGCCAGTCACACGAAAAGGGTGACGTGCCCAACTGATGAGGAAATTGAATTGTCGAAAATAAAAGCTACAGAAAAGGAAGTCTCAGGGACGGAGAGTAATCAAAGGGGAACTGAGACGGAAGGAGAGCCCGTTGAGAGCGGCTTGGTCACTTCAGTAAGAGACGAGACCCAGAGGGGTGACGGTGAGCCTATCTCAACTGGGGCGCCAGGAGGACCGACCCAAAGAGAGGTTCTCCCAGAAGCAGACGGATATGGGTTTGACACCGGTCCGGACACCTCCTGAGCCAATTGCAAGTCCATCGAGAAAAAACACCATAGAGTCAGAGGAGGGCCACGAGCTGCCACAAGAAAAATCAAAGACCAAGGAGACGCTGAAAGGAGATAATTGGCCAGAGTCACAAGTGACAAAAGGAAAGGTGGTGTTGATGAAACGATAGAGGACGAAGTTGATACTACAAGGAAAGAAGATCTCAGTGAAGAAGAATTACAGGGC
Source organism: Pleurodeles waltl (assembly GCF_031143425.1). Classification (NCBI taxonomy): domain Eukaryota; kingdom Metazoa; phylum Chordata; class Amphibia; order Caudata; family Salamandridae; genus Pleurodeles; species Pleurodeles waltl. The sequence continues at coordinate 809,266,213 of NC_090445.1, read as the reverse complement.
GAGCGTAAATTGAAAAGAAAGAGAGTAGCAAACAGAAAGTGCGCAGGTCCTGAATGGGTGTATGCAACATCAGCTGAGTGGCAACAAGAGTTCTTGGCATTCTGTTTTGATTGAGAAGTCCCAGGTCAATACTATGGTACCTGAGTTTGGCCACAAAGAGAAGAGACTGTGTTAAGTTGAAATTGAGCTAAAGGAAGTTGAGAAAAGAGACAGATAAGTTACCGGATTTGACACTGTTAACCTGAAATGACCTCGGAAAACCAATTTTGAAAAGCTGCTAACCTGACTTGACAAGGATCCTGGGAGTGAATGAAAACCTGTAAATACTTGCTAAAGAGAGACTTTGCTTCGCATTTGCCGAAGGAAAAAAAAAAGAGAAGAGAAAAAAAAAAACAGCTTTAAACCATTCTCAGTTGGTTGTTTACACTTATAAAGCTCTGCTTTCTGATTCTTTAAGGATCATGCCTAGCACGGGAGATGATAATGGGGGAAGTAGGTGTTGTAAATATTTGGGTGTTGCTTTGGGTGTTGTATGTGTAATATTCATTATAGTTTTGTTTGTGGAAATACGATTGGTGGATGAGAATGAAACTAACAATGCTGCAATTCCTAAGACTGATACACTAACACCTTGAGAGGGGTTTGAGCAAGATACGAAGTATTTGCATGAAGGCACTGACACAAAAGGAGAACTGTCTACTAATGTTTTCTATCGCTTGCTGAGTGAGTATGTTGATACCATGGGTGCGAAAGCTTGTTATCTGTGCATGCAGATTGCTGTTTCGGTAAAAGAGGGAGTTACCTATCATTATTTACCTTTAACTTATGGGATAAGCTGTAGTTTGTTACTAACCCGGTTCTATAACCAGGAAGAGATACAATATTTCTATTCTAACCACGACCTTGTGTTCTCTTATGTGCCTATCATAGAAGATTTGAATAGCGTAGCAAAATATTATGCCATAAAGTTAGTCACGGGGTCTTTGAAGCGACGTTAACAATTAGTACATCTTATGCACACCACAATAATTTGACTTGCTTGCTTACACCTGTAGAGAAAAACTTTCTAGATCACACTGAAGATAGAAGGAGGGTTTTGAAGAGGAAACTAGAGAAAGGCTTGCAGCAACGATCCTTTATTAATAGTGGGAGTTATAGTGGGGTTAGGGAACAAGGGAAATTGGCTTTAGATGCACTACATGTCGGTAAGCTTTGCATAACACAACCTAAGTCATATTATGACAATGTGTTTGTGGGAACAAGTGAATGTAACCATGTGTTTTTGTTTCAGAGTAAGTGGACGTTCATGTTAAATGGACAGGATCCAGCGATCCCTGGGGTCTATTATATATGTGTACTTAATGCTTATTACCGTTTTCCAAAGGGATGTTATCGGATGGTATGGAACATGTTATTTGGGGATACTTTTCCCAAAGATATATCAGCTAGAGGACTTCAAAAGTTTTCTACTATTGTGGATAACTTGCTGACAAAATTTACTGGAGCTATACTCCTGATGGATACTGAACTTGCTGCGGAGAGGGCTATGACTCTTCAAAACAGGCTTGCTTTAAACATTCTTTTGGCGAACAATGGCGGAGTCTGTAAGATGCTTAATGAGCGACATGGTTGTGCCTACATTCTGGACAATAGTAATGAGATTAGAAATATGCTTACTAACCTAACAATAGATAGTACTGATTTGAAGGAATTAAAAGAACCAGGTGTATTGGAAAAGGTTGGAAATGGACTTGCTCATGTGGGAAGCTGGTTTAGTAATATTTGCCATGGGATATTGGCAAAAATAATACAGGGAATATTGATTGTTTTAGCTTGATTATTTGGATTATGGTTATCATGCAAAATTAGTAAAAGAATTAGGGCAAAATTGGGAAAACGTAATGCGAGGAGGGAAAAAAAGAAGAGGGAAAAAAAGAAAAGGGAAAAAATGTTCAGAGCAAAATATGAAAAGGCGAAATCAAGGGAAGAAATTGAGATGAAGGAACTCAGAAGATGAATAAATTGTGAAGAAAGGATTTGTGTGATGACAAGAGTCATCAGAGGAGGGATTGTTGGAGTGTGACCTTTATAGTCAATATTAACATGAAAAGCTTGCAATGTAATGTCTAATGAAACCGCATAAATGTAATACAAATGCACACGTTTGAAATGTGCCCACAGGGTGTGGTCACCAATGTATACGACGACTTCTGAAACTGACTAATAATGAATTAATCATGTACTCATGTATGATTTTGTATTAGCACTAGAGTTATGTATTAGCGTTTTGCTAAATTAATGACTAGGTCTTAGTTAGCCAGGGTCTGGGCCTAGCTGTCTGGTCTCATATTAAATGTATTTTTCTAACGTACAGTGTGCTGTCTTCCTGAAGGACATGATGCTGTACTTTTCCAGAAGCTAGAGATGTGTGTGTAATCTTAGTGAATTCTTTCTCATGAGACCCGACTTGCTCAAGGAGACATTCTTGCCGAATGCAACAGTGTAATTCGCAACAGGTACAAGGTCACCTAAACCAAGGGAAGACAATGGAACTACTGACTGGAGTGACTGGTGTAACTTTTCCTACCTGACATTCTACCCATTGAAGACGTCAATCACGGGAGCCAATAAACTGCATGAGAACTGTCTTAGGTGAAAATTCTAGTAAGGTGATCAACGGATTATTGGACATAGATAACGATGCACCAAATATTGCCCAATTGGAAATTAGAGACTTGTCCGGCAACTTTAGTATAACGACGTGACACAAGGAGAAATCAGCCATTCTTATTCTGCCATTACTGAGTCATTATTACTTTGCCATTTTTGAGCCTTTACCCTGTCACTCTTGAAGCCGTTATTCTTCTTAGCTATCCTGAGAGACTTTGGGGGTCATTACAACATTGGCGGTATAAGGCGCTTACCGCCGTGCAGAAGACCGCCAATACACTGCCGCGGCCGCGGTAGACCGCCACAGCTATTATGACACACATCTCGGAATCCGCCGAAATTCAGACACCCACACAACACCGCCACACCAAAGGTCAGCGATAAACATGCGGAAACAAATCCTCCACCTCCACGCCAACAGAAACACGCCCATGCTATTACGACCCACGAATCCACGTGGCGGTCTTTCAACCGCGATATTCCATTGGCAGTACACACCGCCGCGCTCAAAATACACTTCCACAAAACACCGCCACATTGGACAATTCAAAATACACACACCTGACACACATACACACACCACTCCCACACACCCAACACAATATAAAATACACACCCACATCACCCATAAACCCCTACAACCAAAAATTCTGAGAGAAGGCGAGAGATAGAGCACAGCTATTGACAACCCCATCACACCAAGGCACACAACACCATCACCCACACAACATTCACGCACAAAACACCACATACCACTACACTCACCACACTCATCAACACATACACCACCCCACACATCACACACACCACCCCATGTCACGCCAAAGACACCCCCGCTTCTCCGAGGAGGAGCTCAGGGTCATGGTAGGGGAAATCCTATGGGTAGAGCCACAGCTATTTGGCTCACAGGTGCAGCACACCTCCATAGCCAGGAAGATGGAGCTATGGCGAAGAATAGTGGACAGGGTCAACGCCGTGGGACAGCACCCAAGAAATAGGGAGGACATCAGGAAGAGGTTGAACGACCTACGGCGGAAGGTGCGTTCCACGGTCTCCAGGCACAACATTGCGGTACAGCGGACTGGCGGCGGACCCCCATCTCCTCCCCCACAACTAACAACATGGGAGGAGCAAGTCTTGACCATTATGCATCCTGAGGGCCTCGAAGGAGTCGGTGGAGGATGGGACACTGGTAAGTCAAATCTTAACTATCACATCCCCCACCCTACCTGCATGCTATCACACACCCCCACCCTCACACCCTCCCCTATCACCCCAAATCCTCACTAATCTACCCATGACACCAACCACCCATCCCAACACCAAGCCCTGCATGACACAACTAAGCATGTTCACCCCTCACCAAAGCATGCTCACTGCACATACCCAGAACACCCCCCCAACCATCATCACACAAGCCCCCACACAGGAATGCCTGCACTGGGGTTTACGCACACCCACCCATTGCACACCATGAAACACACACATGCAATAATCATGTTCTTATACCCCTGCAGGAACCCGAAGGAACGTCACCACACCAGAGGGTCCAGACAACACCACTCCACCCCCAGAAGAGGCCCACAGTGATGACAGCAGCTCTGCCCCACTGGATCTTGATGACCAGCCCGGACCATCGTGGGCCTCAGGACAGTCGGTTCCCCTTGCCCAGCCACAGCCCAACACCAAGCTTCCACCCAGCGGGCCCAAACCTCCCTACCCAGGGCAGGTCAATCAGCGGTGTGTCCACCACTACAGGGCACCCAGGGTAACCCACCACCCCAACAACAACAGGGACCTGGGGGCAGTGGTAGTGGGCATACGGTCTAGGAGATGGAGGCCCAGGAACATAGGGGAACTGCGAGGGCTGCTGTGCGACAGAGGGAGGACAGGCCAAGGGAACCCACTCTCCACGAGGCCCTATCCTCCATCATGGGAGCATACCACCACTCCCAGGAGACGATGGCAACTTACTGGACAAGTTGCAGGAGACCCTGCGTCTGCAGGAGGAGCAGTATTTGGGGTCCAGGGAGGAGCTCAGGACCATCAGCTCTGCCCTGGGCACCATCGTAGGGGTGCTGACGGACATTCAAAAGACCTTGAGGGACACTGTGGCACTCCAAGGGACCCCTGACACTAGCCACGACGATGAACTGCCCACCACCTCCGCCGGCACTAGTGGACAGGATGCCCCGCCACATGACCAACACACCAGCATCCCACCCCCTGCAGACGGACAACCACCACGCAAGCGGTCTCTGAGATCCAGGAACAGGACAAAGCAACATGGCAAGACCCCCGCCAGGAAATGAGACCACCCTGATTGTCCTCCCACTGTCCCACTTTGTCACCATGTCCATACTTGAACTGCCCAAGCTCCACTTCCAATGCCCAGATGGCCAGTGCACCTGTGAGACTAATAGACTGGACTCTGCCATGGACATTCCTCCACCATCCCCCATCACTAGTTTACAACCCTCCTTCATTTTTTGAGCACTTAAATAAACACCCTTGAAACACAAAAAAATCTGGAGTCAGTCTATGATTTGGAACTTTGCATTATCAATTACAGTGTCATAATGGGTTACCCATTGTAAGGCCAACATACCAATGTCACACATCACAAGCCCTTCAAGGATGCAAGCAGTTGACACGTAGGTTACCACACTTGTGAAATTGAAATGGAAGGGTACAACTGAATTAACAAATAGTGAGTGAAATGTAGGTACAGGATAGAGGTAGAAGTGTGAAAGTTAATGTAATGTTAAACCAGAAAATGTTCTCACCTGTGTGTCACTGGAAATACTGCTGTATGACTGAATCCCTGTTGTCGTTTTCTTCTTCCTCAGCTTCATCCTCATCACTGTCCACAGACTCCACAGGCTCCACAGCAGCCACAACACCGTCACCTGGATCATCCTCCTGCAGAAAAGGCACCTGGCGTCGCAATGCCAAATTATGGAGCATGGAGCAGGCGACGATGATGTCGCACACCTTCTTCGGTGAGTAGAATAGGGATCCACCTGTCATCTGGAGGCACCTGAACCTGGCCTTAAGAAGGCCGAAGGTGCGTTCAATTACCCTCCTAGTCCGCCCATGGGCCTCATTGTACCGTTGCTCTGCCCTGGTCCTGGGATTCCTCACTGGGGTCAATAGCCAGGAAAGGTTGGGGTAACCGGAGTCCCCTAATAGCCATACACGGTGCCTCTGGAGGTGACCCATCATATCAGGGATGATGCTATTCCGCAGGATGTAGGCGTCATGCACAGAGCCAGGGAACATTGCATTAACTTGCGAGATGTACTGGTCTGCCAAACAGACCATCTGGACATTGATGGAATGATAACTCTTCCTGTTCCTGTACACCTGTTCACTCCTGTGGGGGGGGGGACCAGAGCTACATGGGTCCCATCAATGGCACCTATGATGTTGGGGATATATCCAAGGGCATAGAAGTCACCTTTCACTGTAGGCAAATCTTCCACCTAAGGGAATATGATGTATCTCCTTACGTGTTTCAGTAGGGCAGCCAACACTCTGGACAAGACGTTGGAAAGCATAGGCTGGGACATCCCTGATGCCATGGCCACAGATGTCTGAAAAGACCCACTTGCAAGAAAATAGAACACTGACAGCACCTGCACGTCAGGGGGGATTCCAGTCGGATGGCGGATTGGTGACATCAGGTCTGGCTCCAACTGGATACATAGTTGCAGGATTGTGGCACGGTCAAACCTGTAGGTGACGATGACATGTCTTTCTTCCATTGTCAACAGGCCCACCAGCGGTCGGTACACCGGAGGATTCCGCCATCTTCTCATATGTCCCAGCTGACGTTGCCTAAGAAGGACAACAGCGAAGAACCAGTCACTATTCCTCCAGGTATGTACCCACAGTTACACACAAGATTACACCAGACAATAAACCCTTCCTGTATGTGTGTTGAGTATATGCCTAGCTATGTGTGATGCAGTAGTAAATGAAGCCATGTGGGCCCTTGAAATGGCGGCTGCCTGACCTCTAAACTGGGACAATGGGATTGTGGGGTAACTGCGCTGGTGTTGCACACCATCGCGGTAGGCGGTCGTAGACCGCGGCGCACTGCTGCATTGGTTAACATTGGACCCTATGGGTCCCAGGAGCCAATGAACAGGTGCGCCGGCGGTGATGATGCGCCCCGCCGCGGACGTCACCGCCATTTTCTATCTGTTCAATCATTAGATATCTGACCTTCGACAGGAGAGGACCTACACTGCTAGTGCTGGTGTGACCTCGGTCTGGAAGCGACGATGGCTGCTGCGTCTGGGGAAAGGGCACCTGCCTTCACTGCACAGGAGTAGGAGAAACTTGTGGATGGGGTCCTCCCCCAGTACATGCTACTCTACGGTCCTCCAGACCAACAGGTTAGTACACAAGGAGCAGGTTGTATGGGCTAGGCCTGGGTGGAGAGGGCTGGGTGGAAGAGGGAAGGGGCCAGAGTTCATAGAACATCAATGCATGGGAATGAATGGGCCACATGGTCAGAGTAGGGAGGGGGCCACTCACATTGACGGTGCAGTTGGTAATGACTGTTCCTCTTCCCTTGTGCATGTCATGTAGGTCAGCGCCCACCAGAAGAGGGACATTTGGCGTGCCATCGCCAAGGAGGTCCGGACCCTGGGGGCCCACCAGAGACGGGGCACCCACTGCCGGAAGAGATGGGAGGACGTTCGCCGCTGCAGCAAGAAGACGGCGGAGGCTCTGCTGGGGATGGCCTCCCAACGTGGGAGGGGTGCCCGTCGCACCCTGACCCCCCTGATGTTCCGGATCCTGGCGGTTGGATGGGCGCTTGAGGACATCACAGCAGACACAAGGGGGTGAGTACAACCTCATCCTGCGGACTTTGCGTGCAGTGGAGGGGTCTGGGTGGGGGTGGTGGTCTGTGGGTGTCCCTAGGCCAGGCCGAGTTAGGTAGACAAGGACCCTCCGTAATGTAGGCCATGTGGCACTCAACCCCACCTCAGCAGAGTGCCAAGTTGAGGTATAGTTGCCCCTGTGGCATCCATGTGCGCAGATTTCCACCATTGCCATGTAGGGCATATCCCAGAAATTGCATGTGCAGAGGTCAGGAGCACGGCATAATGCATGGGGCTGCTGCGTCTGTCTTGTCCACCAACTGTAGCGGTATGCCATGCACTAAAACTCTCTTTGTTCTGTCTCCCCCCCTTTTCCTGCTCTCCCTGTCCTTTTGTACATTAGCATCATCAGGCGGAGGTACAGTGGCACCGGAGCACAAGGGAGCTGCATCCCACATGGCCATGGAGGGCCACACCACAGACTCTGAATGCACCAGTGGGACGGAGGGCGAGGGGAGCTTCACGTCGGCCACCGGATCACCAACCAGCGACACTTACTCGTCCGCCGATGGGAGCTCCCCTGTGGTGGCGGCACCATTTGTGCACCCCACTTCTACAGGTACAGCCGCCACCTCCCCTACAAGCACCACCCTCCCAGCAGCCCCTCAGCGTTCGCCCCGTGCCCACTCACCCAGGAGGATGGGCATCACCTTCGCCCCAGGCACCTCAGGCCCTGTCCCTGTCACCCCTGCTGCCCTCAGTGAGGAGGCCATTGACCTCCTCAGGTCACTCACTGTTCGGAAGTCTACCATTGTGAATGCCATCCAGGGTGTAGAATGAGAGTTGCAACACAGTAATGCATTCCTGGAGGGCATTCATTCTGGCCAGGCTGCCCTTCAGCGAACCCTGCAATCTCTGGCCTCAGCACTGATGGCAGCCATTGTCCCTGTGTCCAGGCTCCCCCCTCCAACTTCCTCCACCCAGACCCAATCCCCTGTACCCCAGCCCATACCAAGCACACCTACAGACCAGTATGCACACAAGTCAACACACACAAGTAGCTCAAGCAAACATAGGCACCACACACACCACAGGCACTCACGCAAGCCTCACCCACATACAGACACAGCAACATCCACTGTCTCCACTGTGTCCCCCTCCTCCTCCTCTCCCTCCTCCCTCCCAGTCTCGTCTACACACACACCTGCATGCACCACATCTACAGGCACTAGGACTCGCACCAGGACACCCAGCACCACAAGCCGCTCATCTGGACTCACCACCTCCACTGCCATTTACAGGGGACCTGTGTCCTCTCCCAGTGTGTCTGTGACGCCCCCTCCCAAAGTACACAAACGCCGGCAATCACTCACCCAACATCCATCAACCTCACGACAGTCTCCAGTACCTGCACCTGCACCCAAAACACCTAAAGTGGCACCTCCTACAACCACCTCCTCTTCCTCCACTCCCAGACCCCCTCCAGCTACCCATCCCAGTGTCCGTCAGAAACTGTACCTATGTCAAATTGCCCTTTTTGCCCCCACCCCCCCTCCAATTCATCAGTCCCGTCGTAGCGCCTCAGCCAAAAGCCTCCAGTACCAGTGGTGCGTGTTCCAGGTTTTTGGAGTGCACCGTCCACCAGGGCAGGCAGTAGGACCCGGAGCCAAGGCACTGGCAGCCCACCCCCTGTAAAGGCTCTGAAATTGGAGAGTGGACGACGGGGCCGTGTTAAGACTCCTGGTGGGACAACAAGGGGCATATTTATACTCCGTTTGCGCCGAATTTGCGTCGTTTTTTTCGACACAAATTCGACGCAAAACTAACTCCATATTTATACTTTGGCGTTAGATGCGTCTAGCGCCAAAGTTCATGGAGTTAGCGTCATTTTTTGGCGTGAACACCTTCCTTGCGTTAATGATATGCAAGGTAGGCGTTCCCGTCTTAAAAAATGACTGCGATGCATATGTGTCGTATTTATACTCCTGGGCAAAAATGACGCCCGGGAGTGGGCGGGACTAAAAAACCTGCATTTGTGCCGGATTTTAGCGCCTGGGTCAGGGCAGGCGTTAAGGGACCTGTGGGCTCAGAATGAGCCCAGAGGTGCCCTCCCAAGCCCCCAGGGACACCCCCTGCCACCCTTGCCCACCCCAGGAGGACACCCAAGGATGGAGGGACCCATCCCAGGGAAGAAAAGGTAAGTTGTGGTAAGTATTTTTTTTCATTTTTTTTTGTGGCATAGGGGGGGCCTGATTTGTGCCCCCCTACATGCCACTATGCCCAATGACCATGCCCAGGGGACAGAAGTCCCCTGGGCATGGCCATTGGGCAAGGGGGCATGCGAGTCATGTTAATGGCGTCTGGGCGCCCAAAAAAAATTGGCGCAAATCGGGTTAAGACGATTTTTTTGCCTCAGCCTGACTTGCCCCATTTTTGGATGCTCAAACGCCATTTTTCCCTACGCCGGTGCTTACTGGTGTACGTGGTTTTTTTTCACGCACACCAGGCAGCGCCGGTCGGCTAACGGCGGCTAACGCCATTCAATAAATACGGCGCCCGCATGGTGCTTCAGAATGGCGTTAGCCGGCGCTAATTTTTTGGGCGCAAAACTGCGTTAGCGCAGTTTTGCGTCAAAAAGTATAAATATGGCCCCAAGTGTCATGGGATTGAAGCCGATTGGTGAGTCAGCTGTAACTCCAAAAATGGTGGGGAAGGTCCAGAGGAAGTCTGCCCAGCCTGTTGTGAGTGTCACGGCGGAGAAGTGCGCCATCATTTCAGGCGGTCCAGACACAACCGCCAGCACTGTCATCACTGGTCCAGAAACCACCGCCGGAGTCACAGCCCAGGAGGGCCCAAGTATCGTTACTGGTCCAGAAACCACCGCTGGAGTCACAGCCCAGGAGGGCACAAGTATCGTCACTTGTCAGGAGACCACCGCCGGAGTCACAGCCCAGGAGGGCACAAGTATCGTTACTGGTCCAGAAACCACCGCTGGAGTCACAGCCCAGGAGGGCACAAGTATCGTCACTGGTCAGGAGACCACCGCCGGAGTCACAGCCCAGGAGGGGACAAGTATCGTCACTGGTCCAGAAACCACCGCCGGAGTCACAGCCCAGAAGGGCACAAGTATCGTTACAGGTCCAGAAACCACCGCCGGAGTCACAGCCCAGGAGGGCACAAGTATCATCACTGGTCAGGAGACCACCGCCGGAGTCACAGCCCAGGAGGGCACAAGTATCTTCACTGGTCCAGAAACCACCGCCGAAGTCACAGCCCAGGAGGGCCCAAGTATCGTTACTGGTCCAGAAACCACCGCCGGAGTCACAGCCCAGGAGCGCCCAAGTATCGTTACTGGTCCAGAAACCACCGCCGGAGTCACAGCCCAGGAGGGGCCAGGATGCCAAAGCCCCGCTGGGCAATGATGGAACGTCATGCCACACACCAATGCCCATTGTAGGGATCGTCATGCCACACACCAATGTCCAGTGTAGAGATCGTCATGCCACACACCAATGTCCAGTGTAGAGATCGTCATGCCACACACCAACGTCCATATCAGAACTGCCATGTCAAAGCACCTCTAAACAGGGCAAACACCGCCATGTCAAAGCACAGCTGAACAGGGCAAAGACCGCCATGTCAAAGCACAGCTGAACAGGGCAAAGACCGCCATGTCAAAGCACCGCTGAACAGTCCAGAACCGCCATGTCAAAGCACCGCTGAACAGGGCAAAGACCGCCATGGCAAAGCACCGCTGAACAGTCCAGAACCGCCATGTCAAAGCACCGCTGAACAGGGCAAAGATAGCCATGTCAAAGCACCGCTGAACAGTCCAGAACCGCCATGTCAAAGCACCGCTGAACAGGGCAAAGACCGCCATGGCAAAGCACCGCTGAACAGGGCAAAGACCGCCATGGCAAAGCAGCGCTGAACAGGGCAAAGACCGCCATGGCAAAGCACCGCTGAACAGTCCAGAAACGCCATGTCAAAGCACCGCTGAACAGGGCAAAGACCGCCATGTCAAAGCACCGCTGAACAGTCCAGAACCGCCATTTCAAAGCACCGCTGAACAGGGCATGCACCGTGTAGGAATGAATGGACCGCCACATCAGGCATCCTTATCCCATGTACAGCTGGGACAGTCACAGGACAGGAACTTTCACGGGGAGACTCATCCAGTCTGGGCACCATTCCCCCTCCAGAACCAGTGGAGACCTGCATCTACTTGAGAGACTGTGGCTTTGCACTCCCCAGGATGGCACAGTGGGTAAGCCACCCACTGTAGAGACTTGAGAGACTGTGGCTTTGCACTCCCCAGGATGGCACAGTGGGCAAGCCACCCACTGTAGAGACTTGAGAGACTGTGGCTTTGCACTCCCCAGGATGGCACAGTGGGCAAGCCACCCACTGTAGAGACTTGAGAGACTGTGGCTTTGCACTCCCCAGGATACATCAATGGGCATGGAGCCCTGTCGTGGATCTGGCTTCGCATTCATGTGGCTGAGGTGCCCCCCCTTCCCTTCCCCCTGAGGTGCCTGTAGTGTTTCTATCTGATGCCACTGCAGTGTTCTCTCCGATTTTGGTCAGGTATCTATTGTGGGCCTCGCCCATGCATTTTTGGACTGTTGATGCACGGACATTGTTGTGTACATATCTGCACTACTTCTCGGATTGTATGTGTAAATAAGAGTGATTTAGAGATATATATCTGTATATTTTTGTATGACATGTATATTGGCACATTACAATGTTTGCCCGAATTTCGCATTGTCTTTGCATTCTTCCAGGGGGATTGTGGGTTGTTAATGTGATTTTTGTGACTGCATTGGTGTTTATGTTGTATAATGCGAGGGTGGGGGTGGGGGTGTTTGGTGGGCGTCCCCCTGACTTTTGCCTCCCCCCTTCCCGTTTCGTAGATGCAGTACTCACCGGTATCTTCTGCGCCTACGTAGCTGTTGGTCGTAAAGGAGCAGAAAGACAAGGGCAGGGAGTATTTGTAATTCCGGCTCCATGGTGTCCTCGTTCCTCGTGGGATTGGTTCAGGTGAGCATTTTCCCATTGCAGAAACTGTTTCCGCCGTGTTTTTATCCACGGTGAATCCGCCCCGGAAAAGGTGGCGGATTGGCGGGTTGTAATAGTGTGGGCGGTACATTGTCTTCCGCCTGTCTGTTGGTAGTAACCGCTGCGCTGCTTGTCTGTACCGCCGTGGCAGGCGGTGTGTTAAAGTGGCTGTCTTTGTTGGCGGTTTCCGCCAGGGTCGTAATTCCATTTTTTTGTCCGCCGGCCTGTTTGCGGTATTACCGCACCTTTAACACCGTCCGCTAGGGTCCTAATGACCCCCTTTATCTTTAGCTGTTAGATGCCCTAAACCATCCTCGCCTTTCCCCTTGCACTTCTCCTACTTATGAGGGAAAAGCCTTTTGCTATGCCCTGCTGAGCCTTACCTGCTTATCCTGGCTTATGGCAAATCGACTGCTGTCCTGAGGACGAAGACTGTCACTGTATGGTGCCCCATCTGGATGGGTAACTATCTGATGATGAATTGAAATTGTCTGTTTGCCTTTTCTTTCTAGGTACCAACTGCTCTTTTGACAGAGGCCATAGTTAGATGTTTTCTAAATTTATGTTACTAAATTGTTTTGCATGAAGCCCAACATGCTGATGCTAATTAGAGGTTAGTTAAGGAATTCACTAAATCGGGTGCAAATAGACAAATGACTGAATCTTTGCTTTGTCGAATACTGTACTAATGATACTCTGCCAAAGTTGATTCATGCTGATGTCATGCTTTGTTCTGATGTTCCTGATATTTGCTTTTATAAAGTCTTATTCAAGTTGACATATTATAATGCTTTTGATGTGCTTATTGATATTGAGACTAATAAACATGACCTTAGAATTGTAAGGTCATAAAATATCTTAACCTTTACTAGATTTGTGTGATCATTTATTGGTTGGAAGGTCCTGGTCTTTCATCCTTATTGCAAGGTATTGATAAGAAGAATTGATTAGTTACTGTGAATATTGATGAAGTGACTGACCAATTGATTGAAATGCCAAAGGAGTCCCCAATCAGGGTCAAAAGGTTCATTGGCCTAAAACGAGTCCCTTTATAAGTAAAATTAGCTAGGTCGGGATGCTTTATCAGTTCCACTCCATTGGCAGATAGTGGAGAATAAAGGCAACAGCATCAGGTTTCTAGGATATGGCATGGCACCTGAACTGTCAAACTTGGGCTTCTTCTTCAAGTGTACCATGAGTTCTCCAGTGTAACAAAATAACTTGACTATATAAGGTATTACGTCTGAAACAGTGGTCTTTCCACTGGGAATCACTAGAACATTCCAATTGAAGAAGTCTCTTCATCTGAGGTAAGTCCCTGCTTTTAGTCTATAAAAGTCTCTGCTTGGAAAGGACAGATATATTGCAATGTACTTATTTCATGATTATTTATCACGTTCAATGCCACTTTGCTATACAATTTTGTTCCTGATTTTTCTTTGCAGCATTCTATCATTTGTTGTGAGTTTTCCTTTTTTTTCTCTTCTGTTACTATTGTAACTATTGTCAATTTTCCTGTTATTTTCCTCAAGGTAGTTTTGGCTCATCTTCTTAGTGATCATCTGCCTCTGAACCTGCTAGCCTGTTTTTCATTTTTCTTCTACTTTATTTTCAGTGAGAGAGGCCTATTGGGAGTAGTTTCCCTTTCAGCTGGTAGTTTCAAAGGACACTCAACAGACTGGCATCACATCAGTCCTTGACATCAAAGATGCGGCCGGTCTGTTACAGAAAGAGAATAATCTTTAGTGTAATACCTTGCAAAACATGTAGCACTGACAAACGTCAAGATATAGGTCAGTAATCATCTGGTCAATACAGAAAAAAATATTTTCCTGAAGTTCTTACACACAGGATTTTTAAAAGCACAACCAAGTAGAACACTGGGCCAACCTTGTTCAAGTTTTCACTAACAACTGTAAAACCTCGGTAAATTAATTTGTTAAGTATTATGCCAAACTAATAACTTCTCCATTGACAGCAAATAGGAGGTGTTAGACCTGACAACCTGCGGATGGTCTTCCCCCAAACGTTTTACCTACCTTGCCTCACTTCTACTGATCTGTTTTCATTGGCCTTAGGACTCTGGGCACTTTACCACTGCTAGCCACTCCCCTAAAACATGGTAACATTGCTGAATCCACAATTATCATATTTAATTTACTTAAAAGCCCCATGTAAAGTGCACTATATGTGTCCAGGGTCTCTAAGTTAAATGCTACTAGTTGGTCTGCAGCACTGATTGTGCCACTGACTTAGGTAGCCCTTTAAACATATTTCAGTCCTGCCACTAGCCCTTTAAACATATTTCAGTCCTGCCACTGCAGAGCCTGTGTGCGTAGTTTCACTGCATGTTCACTTGGCATTTAAACCACTTGCCAAACCTCAAACTCTTCTTTTGTTACATGTAAGATACCTATAAGGTAGGTCCTAGGTAGCCCATAGGGCAGGGTGCGGTGTAAGTAAAAGGCAGGTCAGGTACTTTATAGTTTTACATTTTCTGGTTGTGAGAAACTCCCACATTTTATTTCTCTATTGTGAGGTCCACCCCTTTCAAAGGATTGCATTGGGAATTCCTTATACAATTACTAAGTGTAATTCCTGATTGAGAAGGAGTAGGACTGTTGAGTGAGTTTGTTACCTATGGACTGGTAATAGTAAAATCCTCTTTAATGGTAAAGTTGGGCTTGTAATTATAACTTTAACAATGCCTCTTTTAGAAAGTTGGAATTTTTTTGCTCTTAAGCCCTGTGTTGGATAGTGGATTAATGATAAGGACAGGTAAGTACTTACACTTAGCAATAGGCCATTAACCCTGACTAGGTTCAGTAAGGTCTCAAAAAATTAACCCCAGCTCAACCCTTGGTAGCTTGGCAATGAGCAACCATTCTTAACTTAGGAAACAAAGGCCCTCATTATGACATTAGCGGTAACTACAGCCTACTGCCACGGCGACGGCCGTCAACATACCTCCACCGTGGCTACCAGCCATCTACGCATATCATTACTGCCGACGGTATACCGCCAGAATTCTGGCGGAACACCGGCGATGATCATGGCAGCAGACGGCGGTAAGGTGGCGCTGCTGACAGCAGCACTGCCATGCCAGCAAAACACCGCCAACCGTATCATGACCAATTATACGGCCTGGCAGAGTTTTCCTGGGGGATGCAGCTGCTGACAGCAGCGTTGCGGACCGTCTCCACCTGGAGGACTCCCTGCAAGCAGGTAAGTTGGGGTCTCCAACAGGAGAGGGGGGTCGAGGGTGTTGTGTGTGTGGGTGTGTGTGTGTAAGCTTTGGAATGCGTGCATGCGGGTGTCAGTCCCTTTGAATGCGTGCGTGGATGAGTGATTGTGAGTGTTGTGTGTTGTGAATGCATGTGTGTGACAAGGTATGTTGGTGTGTGTTGCGGTGTGTTGATATGTATGTATGCATGCGTGGGTGGTGGTGGGTATGTGTGGGTGCATATGTGTATATGGGTGCGTGTGCAGGTGTGTATATGTGCGGGGGAAGGAGAGGCAGGGGGGGTTGCAGGAGGACTCTTGGGAGGTGGAGGGGGCGGGGAAGACCCTATCAGTGCCAGGTAAGAGATTCCCTGGCACTGTTAGTGCCTACCGCCATGATTTTCGTGGTGTTAAATTTGGCGCGAAAACCATGGCGGTAGGCCGGGTCATATTCCAAAGGGTGGGATTGTGACGGCTGCCGGGCTGGAGACCGAAGTCTCTAGCCCAGCGATGTTACCACCCTGATGGTCGACGTGTTAAAGTGGCGGACTTTGATGGTGGTTACCGCCAGGGACAAAATCCCTTTTTTTTTATCACCGGCCTGTTGCCGGTATTAACGCCGCTTTAACATCGACAGCCAGGGTTGTAATGAAGGCCAAAGTGTGTAAAGCAGTCAAGTATCACAAAACAGTGATAAAATAAAACACAGAACACAGTTTAAAAATCCAAAAACAATTTATAAAAATAGGAAATAGTTTACCCTCTACCTACCTCCAGACTTAGAGGATTTTCCAGGACAGTCTTCATCCAGGCCAAAGCTAAATCTTGATCCGATGTCCCTGGAGTCCTCCTCAGATACATTGCTCTGGAAGTCTTGGCCAACTTTTGACGTTCTGACTTTTTTGGAGCTATTTCTCTCCGATGATAGACGATACTCCACAGCAAGCTGATTTTGAGTCAAAGTTGGTAGATCGCCTTTCCAGGAGCCCATTGTGAAATCCTGGAAGTCTGGGGCTCTGTAGCTTTTCATCAGGACAAACTTGCAAGTCAACCTGGGTCGTGGTTGACGTAATCTGGCTGATGTTGGGGACTCTGATTAGCTAGTTTTCACCAGTAGTAAGCAGGGTGTCCCTTCTTGAACCAGTTGAAGTCAGACAAAGTCCCATTTTCTGGTGAAGCCCAAGTGTGCAGCGGGTGCAGTGCTTCAGAGTGCAGTGTACAAGTGCAGTTTATGGGTCCAGCAGGGCAGTCCTTCTTCTTCTGGTGTTGTTTCTTGTAGGGGTCTGAGATTTGGGTGCAGCTCTGCCATATTTATCCTTGCTTCTGGGGTGAAAAGCAATGGGGGGCGACTGTCCAATCACAGGCATTCACCAGCAACATTGGCAAGTTGTTGGATTTATTATAACATTGTTTTGTACCAAACCTGATATATTTAGCTCATCTATATTGGATAAATAAGACTTTATTATTTTAAAATAAAGTATCCAAATGTTAGCCGATTGAGCCCATTGACTACAATGGGGAAAATGAATTTGGCTGTTTTCCCTCACCAAGGCTTATAAAACATATTTTATAAAGTCCCTGGCTATATTACACTGCACCCAACACTTGGGGCACCTAGGGCAGAGCTTGGGGGTGACTTTTATGCACAAATGGGGTAGTTTATGACTTTGGAATTACTTTCAATTGCACAGTTACATTTGGGATTAATTTGAACTTAAAAGCATTCAGCAAGGCATGCCTGCCTTTGCAATGACACTGGACACCACAGCAATGCACCTATGGGTGCGCTAACTATACTGGGTTCCCTAGGCCTACATCCCCTACCATGTACTAGGGACTAGTAGGTAGGCTGTCAGAGCCAATTACAATTAGGCTTAATTTGCATGTACCATTTGAAACAGAGCACTGGCCCTACAACTGGATAGCAGGGCCCATGGCACAGTCAGAGACTGAAAACACCAGTATCAGTTAAACATAGAGGCAAAAAAATGAGGGGGCTTCTGCAATCAGCCCAGTTTTCCTGCACATTGCATATTATCAAAATAGTAGAAGGGTTACAAGTTACAGAAATGTAATTGTTAGACCTGACAGTCTTAGGGTGGTCACCCCTAACTTTTTGCCTGCCTCCCTCTACTTTTTGGACACTGTTTTTGCTAGTTTTTAGACTCTGCACACTTTACCACTGCTAACCAGTGCTAAAGTGCATATGCTCTCTACCTTTAAACATGGTAACATTGGATCATACCCAATTGGACTATTTAATTTACTTACAAATCCCTAGTAGTGTGCATTATACATGCCCAGGGCCTGTAGATTAAATGCTACTAGTGGTCCTGCAGCACTGATTGTGCCACTCACTTAAGTAGCCCCTTAACCTTGTCTCAGGACTGCCATTGCAAGGCCTCTTTGTGCAGTTTCACTTCCAATTCAACTTGGCATTTAAAAGTACTTGCCTAGCCTAAAACACTCTTTTTCTACATATAAGACACCCCTAAGGTATGCCCTAGGTAACCAATAGGGCAGGGTGCTGTGTATGCAAAAGGCAGGACATGTACCTATGTAGTTTACATGACCTGGTAGTGTAAAACTCCCAAATTCATTTTTACACTGCTGTGAGGCCTGCTCCCTTCATAGTCTAACACTGGGGCTGCCCTCATGCATTGTTTGAGTGGTAGCTGCTGATCTGAAAAGAGTAGGAAGGTCATATTTAGTATGGCCAGACTAGTGATATAAAATCCTGCTGACTGGTGAAGTTGGATTTAATATTACTATTTTAGAAATGTCACTTTTAGAAAGTGAGCATTTCTCTGCACTTAAATCTTTCTGTGCCTTACAATTCACGTCTGGCTGGGTTTAGACGACAGCTCCTTGTGCATTCACTCAGACACACCCCAAACACAGGATACTCTGTCTCAATTGCATACATCTGCATTTTGAATGGGTCTTCCTGACCTGGGAGGGTGGAGGGCCTGCTCCCATACAAAGGACTGCCACACCCCCTCCTTGGACCCTGTCAGACAGGATTGAACTGAAAAGGGATCTGGTCCACTTCTAAGCCACTCTTTGAAGTCTCCCCCACTTCAAAGGCACATTTGGGTATATAAACAGGGCCTCTGCCCCTTCCAACTCAGACACTTCCAGGAGAACATACCTGGAACCAGAACCTGCATCCTGCCAAGAAGAATTGCCTGGCTGCCCAAAGGACTCACCTGACTGCTTTCTGTGAAGGACTGCTGCCTTGCTGTTGGCCTGCTGCCTTGCTGCTCTCTAGCTGTGGTGAAGAAGTGCTCTCCAAGGGCTTGGATAGAGCTTGCCTCCTGTTCCCTGAAATCTCAGGACCAAAAAGACTTCTCTCTTGCAACTGGATTCCTTGTGCTGTGAAAACTAGATGCACAGCTTGCTAAAACGGATGCACAGCCTGCACTGCAGTGAGAAATTTAGTGCACGCTGAACTGGGACGACGCAGCGTGACTTCGCAAGGCAAAGGTCGACGCAGCGCCTGTGTTGCGACCAGAACTTCGATGCACGGCCCACTGGATCGACGCCCAGCCGACCTGGGATGACACAGCCCAACTTACAGAGGGGAAATCGGCACAGCGCCTGCCGTGCAGAAGAAAATTCCACGCAATGCCCACGGGATCAACGCAGCGCTTGTGACTTCTCTCCGCAAGCCCAGGATTCCACGCACAGACCCCGGGGCATCTGAAAACCCCGCAAGCCGAAGAGGATCCACGAAAGAGCACCGGAAATCGACACACAGCATTCCCTGCATGAAAACTAAACGACGCATAGCCGTGTGGGGCCCAAGAAATTGATGCACACCCCTTTGTTTCCACGCTACTCCTCCTCGTGGCCCTTTGTGGAGATTTTTCACGTGAACCAGGTACTTTGAGCTTGAAAGAGACTTTGGGGGTCATTCTGACCCCGGCGGTCATGGACCGCCGGGGCCAGGGTTGGCGGGAGCACCGCCAACAGGCTGGCGGTGCCCCGCAGGGCATTCTGACCGCGGCGGTTTGGTCGCGGTCAGATGCGGAAAACCAGCGGTCTCCCGCCGGTTTTCTGCTGCCCAAATGAATCCTCCATGGCGGCGCAGCTCGCTGCGCCGCCATGGAGGATTCTGACACCCCATACCGCCATCCTGTTCCTGGCGGTTCGCCAGCCAGGAACAGGATGGCGGTATGGGGTGTCGTGGGGCCACCATGAATTATTTATTTTCTCTGTTCTTGAGTGAATTTTAATTTAGCTTACATTTATGCTTTTTTGAATATTACTTTTTTTCTTTTATTTAACTGTTGAGGATCCAATGCATCTTTCGCATTGTAAATGGTCTTGTTCCGTTTTCATTGTTTCTTCCCCTTTTTATACTTTTAAAATGTTAAACAGCTTTTACAATTCCTTTTAAAATTATATCATTATCACTATGACAGATATCCTGTATTGTTAGTATGTAACCCATAAGTATTTTCATTTTAATAAAATTGATTTACCTTAAAATAATTATGCCAGAGCTTCTTGCACTCTGGCACTGTTCTTTCAGTTTGCCCTGCACTTTTGATCTTCTTCACTATGGCCTGACAAATGTATTCTATTTTCCATAATGGCAATTTGAAGGTGACAAAGAGCTGATGTTCATGCTTTGTCACCTCTGTTATTAGTATTTAATTCTGCATGTCACTGAAAATATTTTTCCTTTTTTCCTGGGGTTCTGTTTCTACATCCTGGCTGGAGTTGGGGCTGTTGCCCTGACTGCTGCTGCCGCCTGCTGCACGCTCCATCTCTCACTTTTGAAGTGTATGAAACATTTATTTTACCAATGCATCACTTTTTAAGGTTTTTTTTACGCATCACACCCTCCAATGTGATGCAAAGGTGATGTACTGCACGCAAGCATTGGTTTACGACACGCAAAACAGCTTTGCGTTACTTTTCCTTACAGGCATTAGTTTTCACTACAACATCTGTCCCCGGATGCATCAGTTTTTTTGACGCACCTTGTCACCTTACGATCTGGTGCGCCGTGTTGTGAACAAGCCAAACCCATGGCATTGAAAACTGCCATACCACAACACAAACTTTTCTGGTGCATTGCTGCCTTCGTGCAGTGCTGCTCAGTTTTCATGAATATGCCCTCCAGATCCCACAATTCTTCAAAACTTTTTTTTTTTTTACGTCTGTCTCCTATAACTTCAATGTTTGATTAATTGTTGTCTTTCTCTGCACCGAGTTGCCACAGCTCATCTCTCTGCAAACATTACACGCATCACAGATAGCTAGAATTAATTTTAGGACTTCACCTTTCTACTCCTTCCTCGCTACCGTGCTTCTGTTTTATAGTTTTTACTGCTTTTTTGATCGTGTAATCATTTAATTTCAAGTGACCCAACATTAGCCTCATTTTGTACTAGCATTATCAAAACATTTTGTGAAACTAACCAGGGCACTTAAAATTTTAATATAGAAAACTATTAAAAATGTCGTTGATTCCAAGCGTCTAGTTATCTATATGTATTAACATTGCGCGGTCTGTAACAAAGTTTCGTTTCAATTAATTTTTCTCATAATAAATTAATAGTGTCGAATTTCGTAAAACACGAACACATTCTTCAATTCATCCGTATGGCACCTTGTTTGTTTACTAAACTTATGTGTCTCCACCACAGATTTCTGCATGATTACAATGCATGTCCATTGCAGGATAGCTTCAAAATGCCCTGACGTCACTCACCTCTGAAATTATCTGTCTGATGTGACACACAAAACGCGATGAGTTTGCTTAAATGTAGGAGTCCTTATATAACAGAAAGCTCAAAGTAATTTAGTACACCTTTCTTTAGCTTGAAATACATGTCAGTGATCATACTTAGACAACTATGCTCTCTGAATGATAGAAGGTTAGGGTGACACTGGTGTATTAGACAATCATTGCACCATGACTAATTGGCCTCGATTACTATATGAAAAAACAGTCTGCTGTGAAATAGAGATAGAGAGGTTTTAGTCAAAATAACTGAACACAAGCTGGAAGAGAGTACTTGCTTTTACTTCCTCATGTTGAATAAAGAGGGTCTTCCTAGCTCGAAATATGATGTACTCTGGGAATAAATACGTGTTAATGCCAACACTATATCTATGAATACAGTTATATTTGTAGCTTAAATTTACAAGCACTGCATAGTTTTCTGTGAAATTAAATGTGACTTACCCGAACGAAACTCACTACATGGTTACAAACATATATTCAGCAAAGTCTCACAATCTGCAAAAATTGTTAATATAACCATTAACATGAGTCGAATTTGCAAGGAAGTTGCCATGGGTAAAAAGTGCGAATAAAAGGACACAAAGACACAAAAAGCTAAGGTAATTTGAAAAGAAAAGTTTATTTAAACCGAGAGGGGCAGAGACCTGTTTAGCAGGCTGCATTCTTTTCAGAAGTGAATTCACCAGATGCCCAAAGCAAAACCATAACGTATTTTGAAACAATAAATCTGTAGCAGAAGTAAAAAAGGCACCCTTAGTAGTAGATTAATGCAATGCCACGCACTAAATAAAGCTATTGCATTAAAAGCCGAAAGGTTGAAAAATATGTAAGCTCCAGGGTTCTTTACATATATCTAAAACTTGACCAAGGAAGATGGGAATATTTGTAGCGTAGAGAATGTATTCAAGCTGAGATTTCCTCTATGGCACGAGGGACAGAGAGGTGCTAAGGTTATAATGTGCCAACATATATCATTCTTGGCCAAGCCAGGTGTTGTACTTGGCAATTAGTGCAGGGTCATCCCCAAACATTTTGATTCACTCCCCATATCACTGCTTACTTCGTTTTTGCTGGCCTTAGGACTCTGCGCACTTTGCCACCGATAACTAGTGCTAAAGTGCTTGTGCTCGCTTCTTAAAACATGGTAGAATTGGCTTATACCCAATTGGCATATGTAATGTGTAAGTCCTTAGTAAAGTGGCACCACCTGTGTCAGGGTGTGTAAATTAAATGCTACAAGTGGGCCTGCCACATTGATTATATCACCTACTGAAGTAGCACTTTCAAACATGTCTTAGGTCTGCCATTGCAGCCTGTGTGCAGTTTTAATCTACCATTTCGAACTGGCAAAATAATTTATTTGTCAGGCCCAACCCTTCTTTTTTATTACATATGTCAACCCTAGGGTAGGACCTGGACAGCTCCAAGGGCAGGGCGGTGTATATTTAAATCATTGGACATGTAGTTTTTAGTTTTAGATGCCCTGGTAGTGTAAAACTCATACATTTGTTTTTCCCTACTGCAAGCCCTACCCCTCCCTTAGCATAACATTGGGGTTATTTTATTACATTTAATAAGCTGTCAATTTTGACTGGTACGAGGTGGACAGTTTGAGTTTGTTGTCTAAAGAATTGTAATTAAGAGCCCTCTTTAATGGTTTAGTTTGATTTCTAATCAGAATTCTAAAAATGACACTTTTAAAGAGTAATCATTTTCTTGTCTTAATCACTGGGTGCATGCAGCTTGTTCCTGGGTCACATGGCTAGGTTTAGCATGCAGTTGGTCTTTGTATGATAGGTGTTGGTAGGATGGGCCCTCAACCCAATGCATGGAGCGACTCCTGAGTTGGCACGATGGACCCTCAACCCAACGCATGGAGCGACTTCTGGTGGCCAACCACCCTTAGAAACCCGCCCAACCCGCCAGCCAAGCCTGCAACCTTGGAATCATCCTGGACCCTGACCTCAACATGAACCATCAAATCAAGTCAGTCATCTCCACTTACTTCCGCACCCTCTGCCTCCTATGCAAGACCTTCAAACAGATTCCCCTTGAACATAGAAAGACCGTCACACACGCCCTCATCACCAGCAGACTGGACTACGGCAATGCACTCTATACTGGAATCAACAAAAAACTCACCCGCAAATTGCAAACCATCCAAAACGCCGCTGCCAGACTGATCTCTGACCTACCCCGACACTGCCACATCTCGCAACACCTACGTACACTGCACTGGCTCCCATAGAGAAAAGAATCACTTTCAAGATCCTCACCCACGCACACAAAGCCCTACACAACACCAGACCAGCCTACCTGAACCAGCGACTCATCTTCCACGTACCCCACAGGACCCTACGCTCAGTCCAGCTCTCTCTCGCAGAAGTACCCTACATCAGGAAAACCAGAACAGGAGGACGCTCCTTCTCCTACCTCACAGCCACTGCCTGGAACGCCATACCCATCTACATCAGACAAATCACCTCCCTCCTCAGCTTCATGAAGGAACTGAAGACATGACTTTTCTAAACCACTTCACCTGTATACGCTACACCCCCTCCCCCCCAGCGCCTTGAGACCCTAACGGGTGAGTAGTTGCGCTGTAAAAACATTGATTGACTGATTGATTGACGGGACACTCTGAGTCAATGAGAGGGAGGAGCTGTTTCTTACCACACTTGCACATCACAAAGCCCCTGCCTGATCACTCTCACAAAGGGCTTGTCATTAGGCTGTTGTAAAACAGTATCCCAGGGTAGATGCTTGTGACAGATGCCTGGAAGTCATAAATGCTTCGAAATTCTTATGACTGCAGCATTCCAATCATTTTTTGCTCAAGGTCATCTGGTGATTTGTCTTCAGAAGAGGTACCAACCTACGAAACAGATGTCAGCTACTTGAGCGCTGTTTAAATAAAATGCATTTTTATTCCAAATTGCCTGAGCTCCCATTCTGGTAAATAGGAGGTACATGTGTAGTGATTGGGCAAAGTTGTATAGATTTCTACTTTGATATGGCAGAGTTAATGAAATATTTTTCATCCTAAAAAACAATGGGCTTACTCAGGAAAAAGTTGTAAAGTTTCTTTCATGTAACTAAGCTTATGCACAAGTGCATATTTACTACATGTTGCTGGTCGCTAACATTTCCAGTGGTATGTCTTGCAAGATGAGGCAGGGGCTGGTTTCCAGCCATACCACAGGGAAATGTCATGATTCAGCTCACATGGTCTTCTTTTGCCCTGTGCAGTGATGTACATAGAGTCATTTATCTCTATGGCGTATTCCCCATGGGGAAAAATATTTCCCTATACTCCAGAAATTCCGGGGGTAATACGCTCCCTGCCTGTTATGAAAGGGGAGTCAATCTTTCACCATTTTCACTTTAGAAAAGAGTCAGATTAGAGATTACGAATGCCCATAATTAGATGTTTTAGGCATTCCCATACGTCCAAGGGAAAACCCACCATGTAGTATACCCATCCCACTGTTGAGTTTGACTTATGACTGTTGATTTCGGAAAGGTGAACTATAACATTACTGTTAGAAATGGGGTCTTTGGTTGGCAGTCAGATTACCCCCTGTCCAAGCAAGGACCCTCACTCTAGTCAGGGTAAGTCACACACAATCAAAATTATCCTGTGTCCACCCTCTGGTAGCTTGGCACTGAGCAGTCAGGCTTAATTTAGAAGGCAATGTGTAAAGTATTTGTGCAATAAATCATACAATAACACAATATAGCACCACAAAAATATCCCACAGTGTTTAGAAAAAAATATAATATTTATCTGGATATTTGCAGGTCAAAACGATCAAAGATGCAATAAGTAAATGTAGAGATATCACTGAAAAGTGATATAAAGTGTCTTAAGTCTTTTTAAAGCAAACAAAGGGGGTGATTCTCACCCTGGCGGGCGGCGGAGGCCACCCTCCAGAGTTCCCCCCTCCAAAATACCGCTCCGCGGTCGAAAGACCGCTGAGGGTATTTTGGGTTTTGCACTGGGCTGGCGGGCGACCGCCAAAAGGCTGCTCGCCAGCCCAGTGCAAAACACCCTTCCCACGAGGACGCCGGCTCAGAATTGAGCTGGCGGAGTGGGAAGGTGCGACGGGTGCAGTGGCACCCGTCGCGTATTTCAGTGTCTGCAAACCTGGGTCATGGACCGCCGGGGCCAGGGTTGGCGGGAGCACCGCCAACAGGCTGGCGGTGCCCCGCAGGGCATTCTGACCGCGGCGGTTTGGTCGCGGTCAGATGCGGAAAACCGGCGGTCTCCCGCCGGTTTTCCGCTGCCCAAATGAATCCTCCATGGCGGCGCAGCTCGCTGCGCCGCCATGGAGGATTCTGACACCCCATACCGCCATCCTGTTCCTGGCGGTTCGCCAGCCACGAACAGGATGGCGGTATGGGGTGTCGTGGGGCCACCATGAATTATTTATTTTCTCTGTTCTTGAGTGAATTTTAATTTAGCTTACATTTATGCTTTTTTGAATATTACTTTTTTTCTTTTATTTAACTGTTGAGGATCCAATGCATCTTTCGCATTGTAAATGGTCTTGTTCCGTTTTCATTGTTTCTTCCCCTTTTTATACTTTTAAAATGTTAAACAGCTTTTACAATTCCTTTTAAAATTATATCATTATCACTATGACAGATATCCTGTATTGTTAGTATGTAAGTATGTAAGAGGGCCCCACTTTGTATTTCAGTGTCTTAAAATTCTCAGATAATGTACAATTAATAGAATTACAAGCAACAACATTAAGATAATCAGTCAAAGGTAACCAGTACAAATCTCTATTTATGGAAGTGCAGCATAAAGAGGTAAAAGCAATATCTGGTCTATGGTAGTGACAAACACTATTCCACCAAGCTTTATAGGAAATATTGGATGAATTTTTCCAATTGAGAATAATTTGTTGAAAGGCCAAAGCTAACATGAGATCCAACAATCTTAAATTATCATCATCTGAAACAATGTTAGAAGAGAGACTACCTAAAAAAAGCACCAGGGGAGATAATTGGGATGGCAAATGAAAAATGCAGGTAAGCTGACACCAAACTTTTCTCCAAAAAGAGACAGTAGGAGGACATTCAAAAAGGATATGCATAAGATCTCCATTTGGGCTATTGCAGGACCGGCAACTTGAAGTGGAGGATACAGAAAATGTTGCTATAGTAGAAGGGGTAAAGTAAAGCCTATGATAAAGAAAGACAAGTGACTGTGTGGTAGAAGATGCTCTGGATATTTTATAAGATCGATGCCACACCTTATTCCAAAAGTAAACAGTCCAGGTACATCCCAAAGCCAATTCCCATTGAGATTCAATTTTAGATTTAGGACGCATCAAAACAGGAGACTGAAAAAGTTATAGATATTTGATGCCTTTGGATATGAGATAAGAAAGGAGGACAAAGAAAAGGGTAATTCCGAAGAAGAAGAAGGGGAAGGCAAGGAAAAAAGTACATTAAGAATAATATTAATAAGAAGAAGATATTTAGGCATGAATGAATTGGGACAGTGAAATACAAGTTGGAATTGTGAAAAAGAAAGTGGAGTATTATTGGAGAATAAATCCTTGACCCAAACTATATTTCTTTGTCGCCAGGATTTCCAAAATAAGTTTTTTTTTATTAATAGTGATAAGACAATTATGCCTAATAGGGGAATTCAGAAAAATGGAATGAGGAACAGATGGAGGCAAATAGTGAGAACACAGAAGAGAACAAGTATGTTTAAGAAGCAGAGAGGAGATAAGTGAAATATTATAGGAAAAGGATACCACCTCACTAGGGGAAAAAGGCAAAAGAAAAGAACACTCAATATCCAACCATAATGGAGTAAACCTAGAGTCTGACAGGGAGACCCACCTAGAAGCTTGACGCAAACAAAAGGATTAGTGATACAATCTAAAATCAAGAAAAATTGACTCCTCCATCCTCTTTAGAATTGCGAAGATGACTAAGAGAAATTCTAGATTTCTTATTGTTCCAGAGGAAGTTAGACAATCTGCAGTCCAATTGTGTGAAAAAGGTACCAGGTAAAGGAAGCCGAATCATGGATAGGATATATCATATTTTAGGAGAAATCATCATTTTAATGTAGTCAAGACGACCCCACCAAGATAAAAATAAGGGATTCCAAGCCAGAATCAATCTATCAACTTTCTCTAAAGCCTCTGAAATATTTACTTCAATGGACTTTTTAATGGATGAAGTGAACCAAATACCTAAATATTTAATCTTGGAAGAATTCCAGTGAAAACCAGTGATATCAAACAATGCTTTAAAACAAAATTTTGTTAGAGGGAGGATTTCAGTTTTATCTGAATTTATCGTATAACCTCAAATCAAGGAAAAATCCTCAATTTCCCGAAGTAGAGATGGAATCGAGAGCTCAGGTTTTGAGATATATAAAAGTATATCATCTGCATACGCCGTTAATTGTAAATGTTTCTCGCCATACGGGAATCCTTCAATTTTAATGTTATTTCTAATACTGGATAGAAAGGGCTCGAGAGCTAGAATTAATAGGAATAGGAATAGAGAGAGCGGACACCCTTGACATACACCTCGGCATAATACAAAATATCTAGACAATTTCTCATTTACCAATATCGATGCCATTGGAGATTGATTTAGCAAAGAGATAAATGAAATAAAATGAGGCCCTAAACCATGCCAGGCTAAAGCTTTTAATAGAAAAGACCAGTCTAACCGGTTGAACGCTTTTGTAGTGTAGCCATTTTTAATATAGCTTGATGCACGTTAGTTTAACATACTAGGCTGCTGTGCACTTTGCCCTAGATACATTTTATTCAGCTCCACATTGTTATTTTACAAATAACCAGTTTTACGGTCTTGTTTTAATTTCCTTCTTTCACACTGTTTAGCTTAGTTCAGCACTGTTTTCTCAAATAATGCATTCTTGATCGCCCTGTGCTTCAGCCAAGGCTACAGTCTGGTACATTGCCGGTATACGTGGTAGAAGTTTAGTCTCCAGTATTTGTAGAAAATACACATCCATACGTAGGGACATTTTCTTAGAACATCTGCGTGTTAGTTATAAAAACACTTTCCAGTCCTAGTACACGTCAGAGGGAGATTCCGGCCAGGAACCTACAACTAGATGCTGACTGCCCCGTTGCAGATGCTGATGCAGATTACAGGTCTTTGCTCAGGTATGAGGGTTGATGTCTTCCCGGGGGAACCTGAAAGGCAGGCTTAGAGCTTAACATGCTGTGCTCGAAATATAACTTAGAGAGAACATAACCTATCGGCACTATGATAGCTTTATTCTTGTGCTTCACTTTCATCATTACTATTTTAATCCTACTGTGTTGTGTAGTTCTGCTTATTGCAGCTCATGCTTTGCTATCTAAAATGCAGTTGTTTTAATAAACCAATCTTTAAAACTTAAACTGCCTTTGTCATTTCTATGTGAGACCGTACTGTGAATGAGAGAACCGGTTGGAACCTGAGTGACCACGACTTCCCTGGGAAGTGCTAAGATGTCATGCGCCCGGCTGCCCAATTGTCTCTTCCCTTTGGGAGAGATGAGGCACTGCTAGTTAGCTGGAGCAAAACCTGGATTTAGAGTGACAAGGGTCCTTCACCGTGGGTCAGACTTGGTCACCCACACTGTGAACGATCTTACCGCACAAAATCCAGTAGTCTCATTAGAATAATGAGAGCCTACGCGACATGGCGCCGCCAACGTTTGGTAAGGCTCTAATTTTCGGGTCCACCAGCATATCTCGGTCTCATATAATATAATGACTCTTCAGTTCCGTATACGGAGACATCCGTGGTACTGAGAATTTCCACCACCAGCGTATAGGTAACCCTATTTTACAGCGGGTGGTTGTTCAATCTTGAACCTTAAAAGGAAAAAGACCCTGTCTTGGTGTGCCTTCTCTGAACCTTTAGTGCTTTATAATGGCAAACCCCCAGGCTTTACATATAGCCTGGGGGTACAAATAGCTCTTAATATGAGACAACCACTTACGACACATTTATTAGCACATGGACTTACAGCACAGGGAGGTCCAGTCACATTTGTGGTGGATGCTCACGCAGCCTATAGAACAGAACTGTTCTATTCTTGGTCACATTTCCAGCAGTTGACGGGAACACAAATACATTCCATACATATACAGTTGCGAACGCGCCTGCGCAGTACAGGGCATACACATACTTAGAGATACCTCCATCTTATCAAGAACATAATAATTGGCTTGATGGTGCCCTACCCCATACAATATTACCAGTAAGGTTAGGTCCACTAAGTAATGAAGGTCCTATCTGGCCTTTATTGGACACATATACACCTCATCCTGCGGTTGCGAACATGGCGGTGGCTGAGGTTCGACGCTTATATGCTGAATTAACAGCAATATATAGACGGTTGGTACAATTTGTGATGCAGACACTAAATACAAACCCAGCGTGTGCTGCTCCAGCACAACCACATGCAGTAACACCAGGTATAAATCCGGTGACTGTACACTCCATTATGGGTAAGGTCCCAGGAAAACCAGAGGAGACTCCGTTTTGGCTGGCACAAAAAATTAATACGCTGGAGGCGGTATTTCCCCATACTGGACCTCAGGATAAACATAGAATATTAACTATGTGCTTGCCCTTTGGGATGGTTCCTACAGTTTAACACTGCAATACATGGGGCACGGTATTTGCTGCGCTCTATGTGACGGCACATGGTACACCGACACTAGCCAACCTACCGGAAGTGCTTAAACAAATTCAAGATGAATACGGGGCTGCCCCGGCCTTAGATTTAGGAATGCAACTGATGGGCAACTTTGCCACGGTTTCTTCAATTATCCTAAGTAATCTTAGTAGAAACAGCAGATATGTGTGCCTCCGAACCCGATAGGGTGTATAGAGTAACTCTACAATTGGAAGGAGACATTGAACGCACCATACACGCAATCTTCTGGGATCGTGTAGTTAAAATATATTACATTTTGCTTGCCGAACAAGATTGGCCGCCTGATTTTGTCCATACCTGCCCTGCTGGGGAGGAGGTTATTAAACCTTCCTTTTCACCATTGTTCCTGAGGAACTCGCTGAGTCCTATTCTATTGAATGGGCTCTCGCACAGGCACCTGCGTTATATAGAAATCACGTAGGGTGGGACACGGATTCTTCATGCCATGTAATTCCCATTAAGGGTGAACCGCAGCCACAATCGCAGTATCCCATAAAACATGAAGCAAGGGCACCGGTGAGAGAAATACTTACACAATTAGAATATCAGGGAGTGATTGAACCCTGTGTCTCACCGATGAATAATCCCTTATTGCCTGTAGGTAAACCGGACCGTTCATATAGAATAGTCTTAGACTACAGACATTTTAACGGACATACAAGTACATATGCTATACAAAATTTGCATAGCACTGCACTAATGAGCAACATAGTGCGGAAAAAATATAAAACGACTTTGGATATCTCGAATGGATTCTTCTGCCAAAATATAGCACCTGAAAGCAGAGATTTAACAAGCTTTAGCGCACTAGGCTCCCAGAAACAATTCTGTCATTTGCCTCAAAGTTATAAGAACAGCCCAGGACTGTTTTCAGCTCGTGTGACTACTATCTTACACGAGATAGACCCTGAAGCATTGTCATATGTGGACGATAAATATCTCATGGATGACAGGATACTATAGCATTTAAGATGGGTAGCCCGCATCGTTGTAGAGTTTGCCGAACTCGACTACAAATTTTACTTAAAAAAAAAAAAAGAAATTGCCTTCCTCAGCCTCCTGTTCCTGGGATATGAGCTGTCGACGGAAGGGAAGAGCCTAGCGCCACCATTTTTAGAAAAATGTGCACAATTGCAACCACCAAATACAATTAAAAAACTTCAATCATTGTTGGTCTTTCTACATTTTAACAGGACATACATTCCTGATTATGCTACGCGCATAAAACCGTTATATGAATTAATACCTCCTGATTTTTTAAGCAAATTCGGGACATTTGAACATACACATACTCTTCGAGAGTTACAGGCAGATATGCTAGCAGCAAAACATTTACACACAGGGGACAATAAGACGCATTTGGTCATCAGGGTGATAGCTGGGGCCATTGGGTTTACTTATGTCACATTTAATGAAGGTGAGACAGTCCCGATTGCATACCAGTCACACTTGTATTCCGCTGCTGAACAACGCTTTGCACCCACAGAGAAAATTCTCACTGCTGTGCAGATGGCTGTTATTAAGGAAAGACCTCTTGCCCAAGGAAAACGCATCATCGTCGTTTCTCCTATTCGGGCCCTGGAGGCTGTTACAAAAGCTAGCATTCCAAACGCAAAAGCACTTCACCCATGATAGATACAATGGGCTACGTCTTTTACAGCCACTGATGTAGACTACATTTTTGACCCAAAGTTACAAACTCAGGAATTTTTACAATATGAAGTTGAATATCCAGTTCCCGCTGACACATTGCCTATTGACCGATATCAAGTAGTTATGTACACCGATGACTCTGCGTAACCAGCGATTGGAACAAAACATCAATATTCTGCTGCATGTGCGGTTGTGAGCGGCTATATGGAGGGGGAGAAATTCAGTCCCCAACATACCTATACACAGACCTTAGGGGATTGTACAGCACAATTGGCTGAGCTAAAAGCTCCACTAATGGCTCTAGAACATACAGATCCGACACAGTTCACACTGATTGTTTGTGATTCTTATTATTGAGTCCAGTCTTTTAATGAATACCTGCATTACTGGCGCTTGAATGGGTTCAGAGATTCGAAAGGCAACACCATAAAACACAGACTACTGCGGGGGAAGGTAGCAGACCTGAAAGAGACTCTACCCAAAGTCCATGTTGTGCATAAACTTGGACAACAGAGCGTTGGAATATACGTAGCTGGAAACACTTTGGCTGATGAAGCCGCAAAGTCAGCAGTGGCAGTTGCCACTCTAGCTGCAGTGACTCGTTCGAGTTCCAAACCAGACACAGACATTATGGCTGCCATAAAAGCTACGGTTGATGGTTCGCCTTATCCTAAAGGATTTCCTAATAAATATCAATACTTGATGGGAAGTATGCTGAACGCTGAAGTTAAAATTCCAGGCGTAGGCGTACGCGACATCCCCAATAAAGATGTAATACCACAATTGATTAAAGCAGCACAAGAGGGGGTGGCATATGCACATGCTGGTGTGGCTGCTACAATTTCACTCTTGCAGGCCCATTATTGGTGGGCGGGTCTCTATAGAGAGACTAAGCAGTATGTCCTTTGTTGTGACATCTGTCAACAAATTAAGGATTCCACGGCTAAGGGCCCGCCGCAGACGCCCATCTTAATCTCAAACAGACCATTACAGTGTGTGTACCTGGATCATTGCGGTCCATTAACACTGGGTACTGCATACAAATATATACTAGTTGCTGTTGATTCTTGCTCCAGATTTGTATGGGTGTGGCCACAACGGTCGGCTGACGCTCGGACTGTTATTAAAGATTTGCGAGTCTTTGTCGGGACATATGCAGTTGCGCCGTTCCATTCGGACCAGGGGCCTGCTTTTGCCTCAAGGGCATTCAGGGACACCATGGCTTCATTGGGGATCCAGCTCCAGTACTCGTCTCCATTTCATCCTGAGGGAAATTCTGTTGTGGAGCGATTAAACCGTGATTTAAAGCAATCCGTAACAGCCAGAGTCTTAGGTATGGGTCATAGTAGGCTAACCTACCTGTATGGAGTTCAGAGAGCACTAAATAACCTGCCTAGAAGGTCCCTGGGGGTCGTACTTCATATGAGTGCCTGTTCGGAACACAAATGTTTGTTCCGGATCTTGATCGTCCTGGTGTGGAGGCGGCGGAAACACCTTTTGACATAAATGATTGTGTCACTGTTTTACAGGAATTACAGCAGTTCCATGAAGATAACCCTTCTAAAAGTGCTGCCTCCACAGGAATCAAGGATGTGCCAGTAACACCTACCGGCTGGATTCCCAGGGTTGGGGATCTTGTGCATGAAAATGTTGCAGTGAAAAAATAATTTGGCACTTTTTATTGTGCACCAGTCCCTGTGTTGGGGATACACGGAACCAGAACTGTTATTCTACCCCCATTGCCAGGTGCCAAAGAAAATCGCTTTGTTTCTATTGACAATGTCAAGTTGCAACATGTGGCTGGTTCTACACAGCCGACCAAGAGGAACATCCAGTAGTTCCCGAATCCCTCTCACTACTGGAGAAGAAGTTCCGCTTCAAGTTGTCTCTCACTACTGGAGAAGAAGTTCCGCTTCAAATTGTCTATACCAACCCTGTTGCCTCTCCGAGCTTGGGGAGGGTGGATGATGATTTTGCCTTAGTTCCACTAACAACGAGCAACTTAGAAACATTTGATCAAGTCACCATGACTACAAACATGACGGATGGTGCTGTTTACAGTGTACCACCACGGGAAACACTGACTCCTCCATTGACAACGGCAATGCATTTTGCACGAACTGCCTCTGGTTACTTTGCCCACAACAACGATAGTCTATCGGACTCGTTTGCCTCTTCGACTGTTGACCTGTCAGGTCCACGTAAGCTGATAGATTGGCTTAATGATACATATTTTATTTTTCCATGGAACTATCTGTGGCTTGTATTGACTGTCCTAGCATTTTGTCTTTGGATTGGGTTTGCTATTACCTTTTTTCTCTTAATACATGGGCATTTTCTTCTAGAGAGATCAGCGGTTGAACATGTGGAGGATGTATTAAAGCCTAATTTTTCATTACATAAGGTTCGAAGAGAACGTGTCCTTTGTGAACATTTCTGCAGTGCCAAATCCAGATGGGATTGTGTGGGATAAAGTAATGTTTGATATATACAGTCCTATTGAAATAATTCAAATACTGTATGTGCTAAAGTTATCCATGAATGATTAGTCATACTAGGCATTGTATCTGATGATTGGGATGTGAAAACAGTTGACTCAATGATGACAGAATTGCACTATTATACTGTCTATGAAAATGAGGATGTTTACCAGTTTAAGGATAATTATGGTGACATGTTTTGCTATAACTATTATGGGTACCACTTCATACATGATGCGAGCACTCCAAAAATGATATTTGATTATACACAATCGGAACATTGCACAACTCCCCCACAAGGGAGTTCAAAAACTTATTTTGACAAATGTAAGTATTTTTCTGGGCATCATCAAAAAAATGCTGAGTCATATTATTTTCCAACTAGGGATAATCAAATGTTGTTGTCCAACACAAAATGTATATATTTGGACTCCTTTGTTTCCTGGTTATCAATTGAAGGTTATGAATATTGGTAAAAAAATGTTGATTAGAAAAGTGTTTGGGGAACAATAAATTGGCAAACCAAGGGTAGAGAAACATTGTTTAGAGCATGTCTCATCCCTGTTCAAATTATTTATTTAAATGAAACTGTACAACAGACCAGTTTCTTAGGCTTAGCTTCCATCAGAGAATTAAACATGCCCAGCATACCTGCCCCTACTAAATTTAATAACTGGCAAAAGTACACAAATGCAACTTTTAGTGAGCTTAAGGAATGGGTCCAGAATGGTACATTTAACACTTCACTGAAGTATCCAGGCGGGTGGTTTTTGTGGCCAATAGATACAAATGGGTGTCACCAACATTTTGTCACCTCCTCCGGGGGTTTCCGGACGAGTAGGTCAGACCCTCGCTATATATCACCAGAACATGCTGAAATAATTACAACATATAGTGTGGGAAATTTGTGCCAACAGTTGCTAAAATCATCCTCACTAGATGCAGTTAAAACACATCTCACTTGCCTGTCTAATAACACTGACTTACAAGATTTTTTGTTAGGCCCAAAGATACCACGTAGGAAGCATTTCTTGTATGAAGCATACAATGAATTATGGAAACTTTCCCAACAGGAGGCTGCAGCCCGGTTAAGGCAAATAGATCAGGAAAATTTGAAAAATGCATTAGCTGTTGTGGATAATGGGATTCACACCTTGTCCGACCAAATATATACAATTAACAACATTGTTTCTTCTGCTATAGGCATTATACGATCTGATATGTCTTCTTCATATCATGGACAGAGTCAGAACAGGTCCATTATGCAGTTGGGTTGGACGCTTCAGATACTGAAGGTGGGTCGTGTTCCGTGGCAGCACATCAGTGCCAAGGAAATATTTTTTTTCTTTAATTTGACGTGACAACAACAACTAATGGCTAAGAAGGAAGCGACTTATGTCATGCTCAACATTGAAAAGTTAGAAAGATTGCCTTTTACCATGGCTGAGATTCTCTCAGCAGAGTGGTTGATACACAGGGTTATTAATCTGCCTATTTCTACATTACAGTTCACTTCTTGTTTGAAACATGTTCCGGTAGGCAGATATGAAAAGTTGGGCTATAGTTATATCCATAAGGTGAGGGAGCTTCCCTTCTCGTACAAATGCCTCAATGGCATGAAAGAGGTCTTTCTTAGCAGTAGTGGATGTGAGACTTCAGTCTGCCATTCGATGATTGATGATTTGTAAGCAGCTGTCCTTGCATGGGGCGTGTGATGCCTCAGTTGCAAACTTGGCTTGCTATGTGAAGGGAGTTCCAGTTCCCTTGATTAAACGCACATTCCAGGTGCTTTCAACGGCAGCTACGTCCTCCTCAATAGTGAAGACTGTTGTGGCATGCGGGCCGGAATAGTTTACGTTGTTTTGGTCACTAAGGTCGTTACTTGCAGCGGGAACGTGTTGTTTCCCCCCACCAAAATTAGGGAGGTAGCGGATATTTGGCCTCACATTGCTACTTCCAAGGTGAATTTTGACAAGTTAAGTAGACTAAAGGCTTTATTGTTTCAGAAGCATGTGGCGCTTACATCTGCACGCAAGACCTACGCACTTCAGGTGGCAAGGTCATCTGTGGAAATAAAGTCCCTGTTAAATACAAACTTTCTGAGAAACTTGGGTGAACTCGTGGAACGTATATTTAATGCGTCCAGCACAGCTGGATTAGCTCATTTTTTCAAAGCTGTTGGTATTGGTTTTGTTCACACCTTTTCCTCCATATTCT
The DNA here is from genome assembly GCF_031143425.1 of Pleurodeles waltl. Taxonomy (NCBI): domain Eukaryota; kingdom Metazoa; phylum Chordata; class Amphibia; order Caudata; family Salamandridae; genus Pleurodeles; species Pleurodeles waltl. Next base: position 809,229,586 of record NC_090445.1, on the reverse strand, counting down.
GTTTAATACCTTTGGCTATTCATTCCATTTTCGGAAGCATTTTTGGGGGATTTCTGATAACTTTGGCTTTATTAGCTGGCATTTTGCTGTTGCTGTTGTTCTTCTGCAATGGCTGTCCCGCCGCAACAAGGACGAATGTGGGCACTCCCATCAGCACAGCTGTGTCGTGAACGCATGATGCAGCACTTTGGAGCAACACTCCTGGAACATTTGACTGGTCTCTGTCATTCAGACTGGTTTTGGATTGCGTGCAGCCCTTGTTTCGGTGCCATTGGTGCTCTTTTGAACATGCACTGGACGTTTGTCTCTCACAGCAATGCCCCCCAGTGATTGATTCTGATCTGTTGATGTTCTCGATGAGGGTTCATTACCAGACATGTGCGCTGTGGCTGCGTTTGCTTAGAGCAGCTGGCTACGAGCTAGCCTTCCTGGAGGAAGTTGGTATTAACTCGTTCGTAGGCACTGCACGGGGTGCCGCCATGGTTGATACTGAGGCTCTGGAACACACCTGCTCCTTAGTAGTTTTTGGCATGGATTTACCGGTTTTGTCATCTGTGGAGGTGGAGAATCTCCTGCTTTCCATAACTGATGCTTGATTTGGAACTATCATAAATTTACATTTTCCTTTGATTTCGGCAATTGGCCGCATGCTCAATTTTAAATTTGCAAATTGGTAGGCTTGTTAGTCCTCTTAACTTGTTCAAATTTGAGTAGGGTTTTAAATATATTTTAACTTAAGGGCATTTTAGCTTCGGCTTAAACCACTTTCTACCGACAAGGGGAGGGTGTAAGGTAGCCATTTTTAATATAGCTTCATGCACGTTAGTTTAACATACTAGGCCACTGTGCACTTTGCCCTAGATACATTTTATTCAGCTTCGCACTGTTATTTTACAAATAACCAGTTTTACAGTCTTGTTTTAATTTCCTTCTATCACACTGTTTAGCTTAGTTCAGCACTGTGTTCTCAAATAATGCATTCTTGATCGCCCTGTGCTTCAGTCAAGGCTACAATCTGGTACATTGCCGGTAAACGTGTTAGAAGTTTAGTCTTACGTAGGGACATTTTCTTAGAACATCTACGTGTTAGTTATAAAAACACTTTCTAGTCCTAGTACACGTCAGAGGGAGATTCTGGCCAGGAACCTACAACTAGATGCTAACTGTCCCATTGCTGATGCAGATTACAGGCCTTTGCTCCGGTATGAGGGATGATGTCCTCCCGGGGGAACCTGAAAGGCAGGCTTAGAGTTTAACATGTAGTGCTCGAAATATAACTTAGAGAGAACATAACCTAGCAGCACTATGATAGCTTTATTCTTGTGCTTCACTCTCACTGTTACTATTTTAAGCCTACGGTGTTGGGAAGTTCTGGTTATTGCAGCTCACGCTTTGCTATCTAAAATGCAGTCGTTTTAATAAACCAATCTTTAAAACTTAAACTACCTTTGTCATTTCTATGTGAGACCATACTGTGAATGAGAGAACCGGTTGGGACCTGAGTGACCACGACTTCCCTGGGAAGTGCTAAGATGTCATGCGCTCGGCTGCCCAATTGTCTCTTCCCTTTGGGAGAGATGAGGCACTGCTAGTTAGCCGGAGCAAAACCCGGATTTAGAGTGACAAGGGTCCTTCACCGTGGGTCAGACTTATTCCCCCACAATGTGTGAACGATCTTGCCGCTCAAAATCCAGTAGTCTCATTAGGATAATGAGAGCCTACGAAACACTTTCTCAGCATCTATGGATATTGCCGCTAAAGAATACGACAGAGCGGGAGCTTTGCTGAATACATTAAAGAATGTTCTAGAATTGTCAGAAGCAAGTCTACCTTTGACCAAACCCGTTTGTTCCTTACTTATCAGCGCAGGTAAAAGGGTATCAAGACGTAGGGCTAATAATTTAGCAAAGATTTTATAATCTGTATTGAGAAGAGAGATTGGTCTAACATTTTTACAGAAAGTATGATCCTTACCGTCCTTTGGAATTAGGTAAATCAAAGCTTCCTGAAATGTGCCCCCTGTAAAACCAGAACCCATGAAAAATTGGAAAAGCTGAAAAAGTTTGGGAAGTAACATGTCAGAAAAATGTAAAATAAATTCCACTGTAAATCCATCCGGACCAGGAGTTTTACCTTTTTTTAGAGATTGAAGGGGTTTAAAAATTTCGAACGAAGTAATATCTGCTTCAAGTGAAGTAGTAGCATCAATCAATGTCTTATTAGGGTTTGGAATATTCTTTAAATAATCATCAATCTGTAAGGTGGTCGGGACTGACTCAGGAGTATAAAGTGTCTGGTAATAATTAACAAATTCAGCTAAAATATCTTCATCCTTAAAAAGGGACTCACCAGTATTTGAAACTATAGACTTCACATTATGGCGTTGCTTTCGAACTTTTAAATAATTAGCCAGAAGCTTCCACGCTCTATTTCGACCTCCATAATAACGGGCACTACTACGTAGAAGAAAAGAGGGAGCATTATCCATTGAAATTTTGTTAAATTGCAGTTTTGCCTGAATAAGTTCTGTATATTAAAATTGGAGGAGGAAGAATAATTCTGATGTTCTAAGCGTTTAATTTTGAGAAGCAGTGCTTGATGCTGGGCATTGAAAGTTTTCTTTTTATTAGAGACACAATTTATTATATGACCATGAGCCACAGCCTTAAACGAATCCCATAACAATTGTGGAGAAACGTAAGAATCTTCATTAAATCGAAATAATTTGTACGCAAAGTCAACAAAGCAAGTTAAGTAATAAAGAATTATTAAATCGCCACCTATTGGACTTGGGATGCACCAGGAGCAAGTCAAAATCTGTAATGACTGGGGCATGATCAGATATTACCATAGGTTCAATGGAGGAGTTAATAAGATTTACGGATAATGATTTAGAAACAAAAATATGGTCAAGTCTAGATAAGGAGCCATGTGGTGGAGAATAAAATGAAAAATCCCTATTATCAGGATTACAAGTTCTCCATGAGTCAATTACATTGTGAGAAAAATGCCTTAAATTGTTTATGCATTTTATGGGGAGAAAATGCAATTACAGATTGCCTATCTATAAAGGGATCAAGAATTTGATTGCAATCTCCTCCAATAAGAAGAAAATCCTCATTATAATGCAAACATTGTTTAGTAATATTGGGCCAGAAAAGATAATCTGAATCATTTGGACCATAAATATTACCAATTGTCATTGTAATCCCATTAATACTGAGCCTCACAAAGAGCCACCTACCATCAGAATCCGAGTCTTGCGGAATAACATTAACTGATAATTATTTATGTCAAAGCACAATTACACCATTTTTCTTTGTAGACGAAGGTGAAGTAAAAACATTGCCCACCCAGCCTTTTTTAAGTTTCAGAGCTTCAGAGTCAGTCAAATGGGTCTCCTGTAGAAGAACCAAGTATGGATTATATTTAGATAAGTGGGCTAAAATTCTCTGCCTTTTGATTGGATTAATAAAACCTTTGACATTCCAAGAAACAACTCTGAATTTATATCACATAACCATTTATATACACGAAAGGCCTTGTACCATAAAAAACTGAAAATACATATAAGGGAAAAGAAAACAGAAAAAACAAAAGGAGAGAAGAGTAAAGGGAAAACAGCAGGAAAAAGGATGGAAAATATTCAAGAAAAAAAGAAGAGACAGTACATGTCAAGTAAAGACGACTGCAAAAACATACCTGAGATGAATGAACAATAGGGGAGGGGTGGTGACAGCACAGACTAAAGACCGCACAGCAAGGGAACGGAACGCATCAACGGACAAAGGTTACGAGCAAAAATAATGATTATAGAACACCAGGAACCTGTGAAAAGAAAGCAATACATTAACAAAAAAGGGTCTGTAGTCACGTCAATATAGTATACTGTATAAACTGCATATGAAGGACCAATCAATTATATCGCAGTAATAATGAAAGGGCATAATAAATTAAGAAACGTATATAGTCAACGTGTAGAAGGGCCAGCTGTTTCCATAGAATTTGTAGAGTGTAGTCATAGAAAATCACGAAGAACTGCAGGAGAGGTAAATGAAGCGGTCTTGTTTTGATATGTCACTTTGAACAAACACGGATGGAATAATCCAAAACGAGCTCCCAAGTTACGAAGCTGTGGACGAAGATCCAAAAACTTTTTCCTCCTGTCTGCTGTAGCTTAGGACACATCCTGTGAGATTAAGATTTTACTTCCCTGCCAAGAAATTTGTTTTTTGGCTTTCGCAGCGTTAAGAATTCTCAAAAAGTCAGTAAATTCAAGAAAGAAAATGATCACGCCTCTTGGTTTAGATGTGGAGGAATGTTGAAAACGATGACCAATGCGGTGCGCTCTTTGGATATTCAATACTGTAGAAGATGGTAGACTCACCAACTGTGGAAAGAATGAGGTAAAAAATGAAATTGGGTCACTCCCTTCAAGACCCTCCGGTAATCCATAAAGGCGAAGATTATTGCATCTATTTCTGTTCTCCAAATCCTCCGTAAGAACCTTCAAGGTTGCCACTTCCTTCTCAAAACTAATAATTTTATGTGTTTCATCCTGCACGTCTCTGACTCTTTGTTCCAAAGCAGAGACTCTCACTTCCATTTGAGACCACTTAGAATCAAGATTTTGTATCCGAGAATGTGTTTCTTCGATAAAAGGACACAATGCGTGTATTTCGTCAAGCAAAAGTTCAAGAGTGAACGGTGAGGAAGATTTTACTGGTGAAGGTGGGTCCTGTTTGACCCTTTTATGAGTGGATGTAGAAATATTCTGAGGAACTTTAGGCGAAGAAGAAGATGAGGAAGACATCTTTGATATGGAAGAAGAAGACGCTGCAGCAGAAGTGTCCAATTGTAAAAAGTGCAAAAGTTTGTCAGCTGAGGAGGACTGATGCGACAGAGATTTTATTTTCTTTAGTTTGCCCATATAAAAATAAAAAGCCTTCAATAAGGAAGCAAGTGACTCAGGAACTCCAAAAATATGTTAACGAAACAGCAAAAATAAATAACCAGGCATGCACAAAAAAGAAAGTCAAATATTCAAAAAAGTATAATGTAATGGTGAGCAAAGTTAGTCAAAATGGCCGCACTCATGAGGAGAAGTAAGAAAATGTAATTAAAGAGTCAGGAAATAAGCTGGGCAGCCCAGAAAACTATGAAAATGCTCACCAAAACATCCCATAGTTGTTCTTAGTGAAATGACATTAAAAGGAAGAAAAGAAAATGGCTCCGGAGGTAGAAACTCGCCCGACGATGTGTGCAGCTCCATAATCAGGCAGCCATCTTGGTCGGTGGCTCGCGCTAGGCTCTGGCATCTTTATAACCTGACGGCAGCCATGTGGACTGGAGGAGGACTTGAGCACCTGGTGGATCAGGACCCATTGGAGGAGCAGGTGACATCAGTTGTCGTAGCAGAGTTAGTAGCAGGAGTGGCATGACAGGACAGTGCTGGCTTTGAGGACTAGCAAGACCAACAGGGTAAGTGGCAACAAGGGACAATATGCATGGAAATGTCATGCTGTGCAGTTCAGCAAGCTATGTTCTTGTACTATACTTTCCTGTGAGTAAGGCAAAGGGCAGGAATCACTCACATGTTCTGTCATACATAACAAAAATGTAAGTCACATTGCCCAGTTGCATGTTGTACAGCCCAGTCCAGCTCCATTAACTTTGTCCATTCCATGAGTGATGTGCAGCACCAGGACAGGTTCACCTTTGTATACTGGGACTTTTAGTGGAATGTATAACATGAATGACCAGGGCTACAAGTCGAACAATACAAAGCAAAGATACCTGGACTGGAATAGAACATCATACATGGAAACTTGAACCCTGCCTAACCTGACTTGGACAATGCTGACGCCCTTGCACCATGAGGTTACTGTGTTTATTTCTGGACCCACGCTGTTAAATATGGACTGTAAAGGAATAGATTGGAATGGGGTTGACAGAGGATTAACTCCTCACCTGAGAGCGGCTACAGCTATGAAGCATGTTAAATTTCATCATGTAGGATCATGCTAATAGCTACTTGTACAGTCACTAGCATGAAACTACATTGCATGAAGCTGTTATAATGAGGAGGGTGAGAGCACACAGGTGCTGTCTGACAAGGTTGAGACGACATTACCTCCAATCAACTACAAATTTATACTTGGGGTGGTGGTGAATGCAAGTAAAGCACCTCAGCGGACCATGAGTGTTAGTTAGACAAATAGATGCTGTGTGAGCCTGGTGTGCCCTGGTAAAGTGTAGTGCAATGTAGGTGTGGCTGAGCACATTGAGCTGGCACTGTGTCTGAATGGGGATCCATTGCATTGAAAGGACGTGAGTTGTGATGTGTGTACTGCAAGGTAGCCTGAGTGATACTCACACATTGCTGTGTCTAATAGTGTCACACTTGTGCAGCAGCCGTGAAGGGATGCCATAGAAGAGGGCATGGGTGTCCTACATCCTACATAGAATGTGGACCTAAGTGAGGATGTATCACATGTGGGAGCAAGGCAAATAAATATGTGACTATGGCACATATGTCAAAGCAGGAGAAAAGAAAACAGAGAATAGTGAAGGGTCAAGATGAGATAGGTCCCCATGAAAATGCACAATTTTCTGGGATGTTTGGAAGGTGAACCGTATAGGCCTAGTTGTGTGGGTAATCGAGGAACATATCTGTCAAATAACATCATTACTACTAGCATGTGGGGCACAGATTGAGCCATAGTTTTCAAATATAGGCAGCCAAGCTATTACTTGAATATGGTAATTGTCATTGTTGGTGTTGTGTTCAAATAAGATTCAATGTATGATCAGGGTGGCATCAGTGTGTGACAGTAAGATGAGTCCTTGTGTCTAATGAGGAATGCCAGAAGACTCATGTACAGGTATGAGTGAGCAGGTCTGAATTAAGAGAAGTGTGATACTCTACAGATGATCAACTCTTTCAATGACAAAATGAGGTGAGTGTCAGTGTTTGACATTTTCTTGGATTGACTGGCCATGTCCCTTCAGAGCTGTGACACAGGCCCTCATTACAACCCTGGTGGTCAGTGACAAAGCGGCGGTAATACCGACAACAGACCGTGGTAACAAAAAATTGAATTATGACCACAGTGGAAACCACCCACACAGACAGCCACTTTAACACACTGACCGACACGAAGCACAGCGGCGGTAACCGCCAACAGCCAGGTGGAAGAAAATGTACCGCCCACCCTATTACAACAAGCCAATCCGCCAGCTTTTCCGGGGCGGTACCAATGCCATCAAAAGCACGGCGGAAACAGTACACAGATGGGAAACGACCCACCTCTGGACACTCAAGGAAGAACCATGACACCATGGAGCCGAACTACAGGAGTTACCCATGCTGGTATACCTCCTTCTACACCAGGAACACAAACGGCTGAGAAGATGACCACAGTGAGCACACAAGGGGGGGGTGGGAGGAAAAACAGAGTGACACACACACGCAACACACGCACCCCCACCTCCACCCCCCCAACACCATACACACAAACAGATGCAACAACATTACATATCCACCCCATATCCCTCAGGAATAACGCAAGGACAAAAGGAAGTGAGTAAAGTCAGTATAATAATATAAATTTCGAGAAATACGTCCTCAAATCGCAAAACAGTAACTACAATATATACAAATGGAGGGTACACTGCCCAGTCTAAAATGTCCGTGGCCCACAGGGCCATCTCACTTAGGCCAAGGCCCCACTTGACTCCTGTCTCAATACGGAGAGAACACTGCTGGGGCATCAGGTCAAAAATACACAGGCACCTCAGAGGGAAGGGGAAGGTGGGCACCTCAGCTAGAAGATAGTAATACGCCACTGCTCCTGGAAGGGGCTACATGCCTTCTGCGATGTCCTGGGAGTGCAAAGCCACAGTCTCTCAAGTGGGTGGTTTGCCCACTGCTTGGGCCTGGGGAGTGCAAAGCCAAAGTCTCGCAAGTGGGTGGTTTGCCCACTGCTTGGCCCTGGGGAGTGCAAAGCAACAGTCTCTCAAGTGGGCAATTTGCCCACAGCTTGTTCCTGCGGAGTGCAAGGCTACAGTCTCTCAAGTGGGCGGTTTGCCTTCTGCTTGGTCCTGGGGAGTGCAAATTCACAGTCTCTCAAGTGGGTGGTTTGCCCACTGCTTGGTCCTAGGGAGTGCAAGGCCACAGTCTCTCAAGTGGATGCCTTCTTCCACTGGTCCTGGAGAGGGCCTTGTGCCCAGTATGCTTCATCCTGGCAAGGAGGGGGGTGAGTGGATGTCTTTTTCCACTGGTTCTGGAGGGGGCCTTGTGCCCAATGTGCTTCATCCTGGCAAGGAGGGGGTGAGTGGATGCCTTCTTCCACTGGTTCTGGAGGGGGCATTGTGCCCTGTGATGCAGATCTTGGAGGGTGCAAGCTCACAGTCTCTCACCTGGGTGTCACACCTACAGTTTTTGCAAGGGACCAGGAGACACTACAGCCTATGGAGGCACGACTACACACTACCTGTCGGCAGTGACGGCTGGTCAGTGGTGACAGTGGCGGTGCTGCCTGTGGTGGGGGGAGGCTCCAGCCCTTCCCACACAGCCTCGTATGGCTGCGCACTTGGGCTGCTGGCAGTGGTGGTGGCAGTGGTGCTGGTGGCGGTGCAGGTGGTGGTGCTGACTGCAGTGCTGGCAGCGGTACTACCTGTGGTGGGGGAGGCTCCAGCCCTTCCCCGCAGCCTCAGATGGCTGCCCACTGGGGCGGCTGCTGCTGGCAGTGGTGGTGGCAGTGGTGCTGGTGGCGGTGCAGGTGGCGGTGCTGGTAGTGGTGCTGGCGGCGGTGCTGCCTGTGGTGGGGGGAGGCTCCAGCCCTTCCCCCACAGCCTCGGACGGCTGAAGTGCCATGGCTGGTGTTGTTTGCCCAGATGCTGCTCCAGCACCAGGCTCCATATGCATCCTGCCTGAGACGTTTGTGCCTTTGTCATGGCCCTTGGCAGCTGCTGTTCCCTTCCTGCCCTTGGCAGCTGTTGGTGCCTCCTTGCTTCTGCCAGCTCGTGGTGCCTCCTTGCGTTTGCCAGCTGGTGGTCCCTCCTTGCTTCTGCCAGCTGGTGGTGCCTCCTTGCATTTGCCGGCTGCTGGTGCCTCCTTGCTTCAGCCAGCTGGTGGTGCCTCCTAGCGTTTGCCAGCTGGTGCTCCCTTTTTGCCCTTGGCAGCTGGTGTAGGCACACTGGCTGTGTGGACGGGTGTCTTCATGGTGCCTCTTACAACTGCAGTGGCTGCAGAAACGACAGTGGCCGTGGACTGGGTGGCTGAGGTGCTAGCCTGGGTCCTGACCACCCTTGCCCGAAGTGAAGGACGGGGGAGGGGCAGGGAATAGGTCAAGGGTGGAGAGGAAAAGCTTTTTAGGGACACTGAGGCTGGAAGAGGGTTAAGGTTTGGGAGTGGATGAAGAAGGAGTGGTGGTAGGAGGTGTCTATCTGCTGTGTTTGGGTGCAGGTGCATGGGCTGGATGCTGTCATGAGGTGGATAGCTGTTGGGTGTCTGAGTGCTTGCGTTTGTGTACTTTGGGAGGAGGGGGCACAGACACAGTGGGAGAGGACACAGGAGACGTGTGCATGGATGTGGGAGTGGCTGTCTGTGAAGGGCGTGTAGTGATAGGTGTGATGGTGATGGAGGTTGTGGATGAGGATGTAGTACATGTAGGTGTGAGTGGAGATTCAGCATGGCGGTAAGTAGCACTTACCACCAATGTCATAATGAGGGTGTCGGCCGCGCACCGCGTTGCTAGGACGCGGCGCGCCCCCAGCCTCTCCTGCGCATTTCGAGGCCCCAGACTTGCATGGGGCCTCGTTCTACCTTCTGCTTTCCACTATACTAGGGGTCTATGACCCCTCTTACCTGTTTTTTCGTTTCTTTCCCTTTTTTCTTCTTTTTCTTCTTTTCTGCAGTCTTTTGTTGTGCCTTCCTTTATGTCTTTTCCCCCTTCCCAGATTCCTGTTCTTTCCCAGCATTCCTTGTTCCCTATTCTCTATGATTCCTGTTCTATTCTGTTCTATGTGTTGTTTCCCTGTCTAAGATGGTGTCCTTTTACTACCTGTGGGTCACTTCCTGTTTTTTAGTATATAAGGGCTGTGTTTTCTTCTTTCTTTGCGCTGCAACACTTTCTGCTCAGTTAGTGTCTTCGCTCCTGATTTTCTCACCTTTTGGTTCTGGATTTCAGCTTTCTGAGTTTCCTGACTTTTGCTCCTTTTGGATTCCTGTTTGTTTGTTCTTGTTTTTTCCAGGAATCTTCCTGTTTGGAGGTTTTTCCCCTTTCTCTAAGGGTTTTTTTCCCTCTGGCGCTGTTTTCTGAAGGGCACGGTCTGTTCTTGGCGTCTCCATTGCCTACAGCACCGTGGCTACCAGAAAGAGTCGCCCCTTTTTGGGCCAAAGTCGAACATTGAAGATCCACGCCACCAGATCTGCAAATTCCAGGCGCAAGCAGCACGTGAGTCGTGACAGATTGCAGCGCCTAACCATTCTGACGTCCTCAAGCACCATGGATGACACAGTGGCGGCTGCTGCAGATCCGGAACAATCTCTTTTGACCACGATTCAGCACCAAGCTCAGGAATTGCAACAACTTCACAATGAAAATGCTGCGTTACGACAGGCTTGGGCTCTCCGCACCAGTGATGTTCCAACTATCTCCGCTTCTACCCCTTGTTTCTCTGGTGAACCAACCAAGCTTCGCGAGTTCCTGGATGCATTAACAGTGTACTTCGCCTTCCGACCTACCCAATTCTCCCACGAAAGGACCAAGGTGGGTTATCTTATCAGTGCCTTATCCGGTCCAGCCTTGGCCTGGGCAACCCCGATGGTGTCCTCCAACGACCCTGTATTATCGGACTATTCCACCTTTGTGAGTCGCTTCAAACAGATGTTTAGCCGTCCAGGATTGGAAGCCTCTGCTGAAGAAGCCCTATGTGACATCCAACAAGGCTCGCAAGACGTCCTGCAATATATAACCCGTTTTCGTCAGCTGGCGGCAGAGACCACTTGGGCGGTACGTACTCTGGTAAATTTATTTCGTAGAGGACTCAAAGAAGAAATAAAGGATGAACTAGTACATTCTACCAGAGCGGAAGATCTTCGTAGCCTGATGGATCAAGCACTGTCCATCGAATATCGTCTTCAGGAACGGAGATCGGAAAAGAAAAGGAGTAGAGGGTTTTCCCAGCCAAGTAGCTCACGAGCTTGCCTGCAGCGTTCCGAGGAACCTCGCACTCCTGCTAGAGACATCGAAGGGGAACCCATGCAGGTGGATACTACCCGAGGTCCGCTCTCTGCTAGTGAACGAGAAGACAGACGCAAGAGAGGGTTGTGCCTGTACTGTGGTTCTGCTGGTCACATGCTTCGTACCTGTCCTGTACGTCCGCCCAGGCCTTCGGGAAACGCCGCCTCCCGTCCTCTGTAAGAAGGGAGGGGACGGGATCTACAGCTATACCTTCCATCAGCTCCTTTAATGACAATACAACCGCCTTGTTCATTTTTCCTGTCCTGTTACAACTTCCTGACGGTCGTCAAGAAAAGACTATGGCATTACTAGATTGTGGTGCTAGTGGTATATACATGGACAAGACGTGGGCTGCTGCTCACCAAGTTCCTACACAAGCAAAAGAAGTACCCGAACAGGTACACACCGTGGATGGATCCTTGATATCCTCGGGTCCTGTAGACACCACTACCCTGATGTTAAGTCTACAGGTGGGAAACCATCAAGAACACATTTCCTTCGATCTTATCAAGTCCCCCAACCATACCATCATTCTTGGGATTCCGTGGTTCATCAGACATAACCCGTAAATAAATTGGGTAACCCGGACAGTGTCTTTGTCTTCGCAATTTTGTCATGAGAACTGTTTTACTTCCGACAAGTATTGGTCTCCGAAAAGATTCTTAGATACTGAAGGTGCCACTGGTATGTCCATTAATACGGTCCAAGGGGTCCCAGACCACTATTTGGAGTTTCAGGATGTTTTCCAAAAACCGTCAAAACCTGTGCTACCTCCACATCGAGAATATGATTGTGCTATTCCATTGGAACCCGGCACAATTGTTCCTTTTGGGAGGATGTACTCCCTCACGGAACCCGAAAGGGAAGTTCTAAAAGAGTATCTGGACGAAAATATACAGAGTGGTCTTATTGTCCCATCGTCGTCTCCGGCTGGGGCTCCTCTCTTTTTTGTGCCCAAGAAGACAAAGGATCTTCGTCCTTGCCTGGATTTTCGAGGTCTGAATAAAATAACAATTAAAGATCGTTATCCTTTGCCTCTCATCAGGGACATACTAGAAGCTATCAGAGGGGCTCAACGTTTTACTAAATTAGATTTACGAGGAGCTTACCACCTTTTACGCATAAAAGAAGGCGACGAATGGAAGACAGCTTTTAGGACTCCATTTGGCCATTTTGAATATAGGGTTATGCCGTTTGGTCTCACTAACGCCCCCGCAATCTTTCAGAGATTTATGGACTCAGTGTTTTCAGACCTTCTGAATCAGACAGTCGTGATCTACCTAGATGATATTCTTATTTATTCTAGAAATCCTGAACTCCATTCTTCCCATGTGAAACAAGTTCTTCAAAGACTTCGTGCTCATCAACTATTTTGCAAACCAGAAAAATGTGAGTTCGACATGACGGAAGTCAAATATCTGGGCTATCATTTAAGTCCCACCGGCATAGCTATGGATCAGGAAAAGGTACAAGCTATCCTAGAGTGGCCTTCTCCTTCTTCCATAAAAGAAACACAATGTTTCCTAGGGTTAGCAAACTTCTATCGACAATTCATTCTAGACTTTGCCAGTCTTACTAGCCACATAACTCACACCTTAAAAAAGGAAAATTTAAAGAAAGGGTTTGTCTGGACTGAGGCGGCTGAAGCAGCCTTTCAAGAATTAAAGAGAGCCTTCACCCAAGCCCCCATCTTGAGACATCCAGATACCACCAAACAATTTATAGTCGTAACTGATGCTTCTGAGAGAGCCATAGGAGCTGTCTTACTCCAACGACAAGAGGATGATGGTCTTGAACATCCTGTTTTCTACTTGTCTCATATCCTTTCCACAGCTGAACAACACTATTCTGTACTGGAAAGGGAATTATTGGCTCTGAAAACAGCCTGCCTTGAGTGGAGACAGTTTCTGATGGGTTCCAAGGAACCATTTGAGGTGAGGACAGACCACCGTAACCTACAATGTTTACGAAATTTTGTATGCCAGAATAGTCGTCAGGCCCGCTGGGCCTTTTTCTTCAGTCAGTACGATTTTTTCATCACATATATTCCTGGATCTCAAAACATTCTGGCTGATGCTCTGTCTCGCCGATATCCAGAGTGTACTCCTTCCTCATCTCAGCATCTTCTGGAACCCAGTAAGATCATAGGAGTGGCTCAGTCTTTCCTGGAATACGTACAACTGGAATACGCCAACCTATCGGACCACGACATAGAAGAACTAAGACCAATATTACATAAGAAACAAGGATATTTTTATTATCAAAACCTGATATTCCTCCCTACTAACAAGGTGCAAGAAAAGGCATTACAAATGTGCCATGATTCACCTGTAGCTGGTCATAGAGGCATCAAGGCCACACAAGAACTTCTTTCACAATTTTTCTGGTGGTCTACCTGGAAGCTGGATGTGGAAAGATACGTTCAGGCCTGTCCCATATGTGCCCAAATCAAGATACCCCATACCAGACCGGCAGGATTACTACAGCCTTTGCCTGTTCCACCGGCCCCTTGGCATACCATCTCTACTGATTTTATGTGTTCACTCCCACCATCAGCAGGAAACCGGGTCATCATGGTCACTGTGGATTCTTTCACGAAGATGGCTCATTTCACTGCCCTGAAAAGGCTACCTACTTCTCAAGAACTAAGTCAAATATTCATTGATCATATCTTCCGTCTCCATGGACTTCCACATACCATAATATCTGATAGAGGACCTCAGTACATTTCCCGATTTTGGAGGCATTTTTGCAAAACACTAAGGGGGTCATTCTAAGTCTGGCGGGCGGCAGAGGCCGCCCGCCAGACTTCCCCCTCCGAAATACCGCTCCGCGGTCGAAAGACCGCGGAGGGTATTCTAAGTTTTTCCCTGGGCTGGCGGGCGGTCGCCAAAAGACCGCCCGCCAGCCCAGGGAAAAACTCCCTTCCCACAAGGATGCCGGCTCGTAATCGAGCCGGCGGAGTGGGAAGGTGCGACGGGTGCTGTTGCACCCGTCGCGTATTTCACTGTCTGCCAAGCAGACAGTGAAATACTTGTAGGGGCCCTCTTACGGGGGCCCCTGCAGTGCCCATGCCAGTGGCATGGGCACTGCAGGGGCCCCCGGTTGCCCCGCGACCCCCCCTACCGCCATCCGGTTCCCAGCGGGCGGACCGCCGGGAACTGGATGGCGGTAGGGGGGGTCGGAATCCCCTCGGCGGCGCAGCTAGCTGCGCCGCCTTGGAGGATTCAATAGGGCAGCTGTACACTGGCGGGAGACCGCCAGTGTTGCCGGTCTGACCGCGGCTTTACCGCCGCGGTCAGAATGCCCTGCGGGGCACCGCCGGCCTGTCGGCGGTGCTCCCGCTGACCCTGGCCCCGGCGGTCTAAGACCGCCGGGGTCAGAATCACCCCCTAAATATTAATAGAGCCCTGTCTTCAGGGTTCCATCCTCAGACCAACGGCCAGACCGAGCGTCTGAACCAAGGACTAGAGCAATATCTTCGATGCTTTTGCAATTCTACCCAAAGTAACTGGAACACTTACCTCTCTATAGCTGAATTTTCCTACAATAACTCAGTCCATAGTGCCTCCAAGGTCACTCCCTTTTTCTGTTCTTATGGTTTTCATCCTACCTCTTTTCCTACTTCTCCACAATCCAACTCTCCTCTTCCCGCTATTACCTATTTCTCCAAACGCCTTCTCCAAATCCATAGACTAATTCGATCTAATTTGTTACATACCAAGAGATATATGAAGAAGGCTGCAGACAAGAGACGTGCAACCAATCCAGACTATCATCCGCAAGATAAAGTCTGGCTCTCCTCCAAATTCTTATCCTCACGTCTTTCTCAAAATAAGTTCACACCTCGTTACTATGGGCCTTTCCGTATTCTTCAGTTAGTCAATCCTGTCACTGTCCGTCTTCACTTACCTCATACATGGAAGATTCATCCGGTCTTTCATGTTTCTCAGCTTAAACCGTATGTGCCTGACCCTTACTCACGTCAGTTTCCTTGTCCACCTCCTGTACTCGTGGATGATGTTCCTGAATATGAAGTACAGGAAATTTGTGACTCTCGTCTTTTTCACAAACGCCTTCAGTATCTGATTCATTGGAAGGGTTATCCTCTCAGTGAATGCTCTTGGGAAGATGCATCTTCCGTTCACGCACCTCTCCTGATTCAACGCTTTCACGGTTTATTTCCTCTCAAACCTGGACCTTCGGGAGGGGGACCTACTGTTGCGCCGCGCGGTGCGGCGCGAGCCGAGAGCTCGACTCAAGCCGGGCGTTCGGCTCGGGCCGCGCACCGCATTGCTAGGACGCGGCACGCCCCCAGCCTCTCCTGCGCATTTCGAGGCCCCAGACTTGCATGGGGCCTCGTTCTACCTTCTGCTTTCCACTATATTAGGGGTCTATGACCCCTCTTACCTGTTTTTTCGTTTCTTTCCCTTTTTTCTTCTTTTTCTTCTTTTCTGCAGCCTTTTGTTGTGCCTTCCTTTATGTCTTTTCCCCCTTCCCAGATTCCTGTTCTTTCCCAGCATTCCTTGTTCCCTATTCTCTATGGTTCCTGTTCTATTCTGTTCTATGTGTTGTTTCCCTGTCTAAGATGGTGTCCTTTTACTTCCTGTGGGTCACTTCCTGTTTTTTAGTATATAAGGGCTGTGTTTTCTTCTTTCTTTGCGCTGCAACACTTTCTGCTCAGTTAGTGTCTTCGCTCCTGATTTTCTCACCTTTTGGTTCTGGATTTCAGCATTCTGAGTTTCCTGACTTTTGCTCCTTTTGGATTCCTGTTTGTTTGTTCTTGTTTTTTCCAGGAATCTTCCTGTTTGGAGGTTTTTCCCCTTTCTCTAAGGGTTTTTTTCCCTCTGGCGCTGTTTTCTGAAGGGCACGGTCTGTTCTTGGTGTATCCATTGCCTACAGCACCGTGGCTACCAGAAAGAGTCGCCCCTTTTTGGGCCAAAGTCGAACATTGAAGATCCACGCCACCAGATCTGCAAATTCCAGGCGCAAGCAGCACGTGAGTCGTGACAGAGGGCTACAGTGTCTACTCTTCTGAACTATGGTGACAACTTTGTGTGTAATGATTGTACATGTGTTTACACAATTTGGTGAATCTGTTCTATTTACTTACACCTACACATTCCTTCATTGTAGCCAGGTTGATAGCTGGGTAGAGTTGTGTGGATCTGAGTCAAGTATGAGCCGTTGACCACATGAAAGCACAATTTGAATTTAAGACAGGACAACGTGGCATCCTGACGTGGTCTGCACAGTGTAAGGCAGACTACAGGATAAAATCAAGTACAAGAATAAACCATCAACACTGTCCCCAGAGATGTGGGCTGAGTAGTGGCTAAAGGGATTGCAGGCACCCTGCTGACTTTGTTTAAATTGCACAGTAGTAGTGTCAAGTGGTGAAACAATAAGGAGTATAGCCTACATGTAAGATAAAGATAATCCACAAGGCAGATGTGTGCTGTACCTTAACTCACCCTCAAAGAAAGTACAGGCCAGCAAGCTATGTAATTGTGTTGCTGTGGGTGTTATGGCATGAAAAGTCACCCTTGTCACACAATGGTTGTGTTAACAATGTTAATATGTTTCCTCAGAAAGACAACTACTGTGTAACCTTGCCTTAGTTCCAACAATTTACATTTGTCTTACACATCAATGTTGAAATGAAAGTGAATGAGGATAAAATCTATATGTCAGCATCATTACTCATGTCAACATCTAGCGTAGGTCACCAGTAACATATTGCTATTGCATTGCAGAGGGAGAAACAACAACTCCTTACCAGCAACCCTGTCCTGGATGATCAACCTATTGGGGAAGACATCATGCCCCTGTGGACAAGTACATCTTCCAGCAACTCCTGGACTCCATTGGAACATCTTCTCCAGTCCTGTCAAGGGATGACAGTGTTGATGGGGTCCCAGAGGATCTGCCTACCCCAGGACATGCCTCATCTGCCAGCCCAAACCCAGTTCTGGACTCTGGGGACCCTAAGTTGTCTTCCAAAAGCAAGTGGTAGGAGTCCAGTGGCAGCTGGTAGATGATGTGTGGGTGGGAATGGAGGCCATTTAGGGCATCCTAGAGGGACGCCTCTGAGGCTTTCAAAGGCACCTACCCTTCGCTCCATAGAATTGAACTGTCCTTGGCTGGAATTGCTGATGCCATGACACAGAGGCTACAACGGTCATCTGCAACATCCTTCAATCTATGGAGCACAAGCAGTAATTACCACTAAACTCCAAGAATGATCGTCCTGGCTGGGCTGGCGGGGTCCACTTTCATAGATCCACTAATTCCACTAATCAGCAAACATTTACTTACTAGTACAATGGTGCAAATGGTGCAAGGGTGAGCACATAAATGGTAGACACCAGTGTGTGTCACAACACAGCCATTAATAGGTGCTATGGGGTGACAGACCAATCCCTACTATACATGTAGTGCAACCTACACACACACACACACTGCTACAGTGGGTAACCACCTGTATTGGTCTGTGTATCTATCCACACAAATGGGACCACTTGCAGTGCCCAAAGAATGTTGAATATTCCTTAAAGGACTCCATTGCAATGTTGACTGACTCTTGTCCAAAGTTACACATGTCTACGGACATTGCAGGTAATTCCTACATCATATACTCAAATCAACCTGAGCAATTATGACACCTCTTATGTAGTAAATTATTATGCATTTGTGAAAGTAGAAAAAGATTTTGTACATGAAAATGTTCTAATTATTAAGAAAACTATAAACCCGACACTAACACCATCTAAACTAAGCCTAAACTAACTTAACAAACTTTCCTACACTAATTTACACTATCTAAAATAAACCTAAACTAACTTAACCTACCTACGCTAAATACACTAACTTAACTTAACACTACCTTAACCTACCTAAACCTAGCTTAATCTGTGCTAGACATTGAACACAAAAGACATGTTATGCATCAATTCCCACCCCTCTTATCACACATATTCAAACAATATAAACATAAGCTACACCTAAAAATAACTAACAACACATTAAAATCTAAACAAATCTATATTTTTTTGGTCTTTTTATTTATGTATTTATTTTTGCAAACAAAGGCCCTGATTATGACATTGGCAGTGACTGTTAAAGTGCTGGTAATACCGTCAACAGGCTGGCGGTAATTACCACTAAATTATGACCATGGCGGTGAGAACTCCCATAGACAGCCAATGTACCACACCAACCTCCAGGGCGTTAACACCACTGACCACGGTGGTAGTAGTCAACAGCCTGGCAGAAGACAAAGTACTGCCCACCATAATCATGACACAGGAAACCGCCATGATTTCCAGGGCAGTACTAATGCCATCAAAAGCCTGGCCGAAACACATCACAGAAGACCAAAGACTCACCATCGGAGACACAGAGAAGGACAAAGCCACCATGGAACCGGAACTGCAAGTCTTCTCCATGCTCATCTACGCCGTGCTCCATCTGGAACACCAGCACCGAGGAAGACAATGACAGTGAGTACAGCCATTTAGCACACAAGGGAGTGAGGAAAAGGAGAGTGACACACACAACACACACCAGACACACACACACTCCATACACACAACCAGCTGCAGTCGAAAAACCATGGTACATGACACATGGCATAATAATGCAGGGACAACAAGAAGGCAGTAATAAGAATGTATTGAATATGAACAGCCACCATATTAACCAATTGTATGAGAAACAGAGATGTACAAATGTACACAAAGGGCCAAGCCCCAGTCCAAAGTACTAAGGGCCCACATGGCCACAGGGCACAGTCCAAGGCCCAACTCAACTCCTGACATTATCCAGATAGAACTCTGCAGGGGCATCAGTTTGCAAGTGGGCAGGCACCTCAGAGGCTGGGGGATGGTGGGCACCTCAGCCGAAAATGGAAACATGCCCACTCGGTCTGGAGGGGGCTCCATGCCCATTTCTTTCGGCTGGGGAGTGCAATGTCACAGTCTCTCAGGTGGGGAACTTACCCACTGGTTCTGGAGGGGGCTCCATGCCCATTTCTCTCTGCTGGGAAGTGCAAGGTCACAGTCTCTCAGGTGGGGAACTTGCCCACTGGTTCTGCAGGGGGCTCCATGTCCATTTCTCCTTGCTGGGGAGTGCAAGGTCACAGTCTCTCAGGTCGGGAACTCCCAATTTTTAGACGAAGGTGAAGTAAAAACATTGCCCACCCAGCCTTTTTTAAGTTTCAGAGCTTCAGAGTCAGTCAAATGGGTCTCCTGTAGAAGAACCAAGTATGGATTATATTTAGATAAGTGGGCTAAAATTCTCTGCCTTTTGATTGGATTAATAAAACCTTTGACATTCCAAGAAACAACTCTGAATTTATATCACATAACCATTTATATACACGAAAGGCCTTGTACCATAAAAAACTGAAAATACATATAAGGGAAAAGAAAACAGAAAAAACAAAAGGAGAGAAGAGTAAAGGGAAAACAGCAGGAAAAAGGATGGAAAATATTCAAGAAAAAAAGAAGAGACAGTACATGTCAAGTAAAGACGACTGCAAAAACATACCTGAGATGAATGAACAATAGGGGAGGGGTGGTGACAGCACAGACTAAAGACCGCACAGCAAGGGAACGGAACGCATCAACGGACAAAGGTTACGAGCAAAAATAATGATTATAGAACACCAGGAACCTGTGAAAAGAAAGCAATACATTAACAAAAAAGGGTCTGTAGTCACGTCAATATAGTATACTGTATAAACTGCATATGAAGGACCAATCAATTATATCGCAGTAATAATGAAAGGGCATAATAAATTAAGAAACGTATATAGTCAACGTGTAGAAGGGCCAGCTGTTTCCATAGAATTTGTAGAGTGTAGTCATAGAAAATCACGAAGAACTGCAGGAGAGGTAAATGAAGCGGTCTTGTTTTGATATGTCACTTTGAACAAACACGGATGGAATAATCCAAAACGAGCTCCCAAGTCACGAAGCTGTGGACGAAGATCCAAAAACTTTTTCCTCCTGTCTGCTGTAGCTTAGGACACATCCTGTGAGATTAAGATTTTACTTCCCTGCCAAGAAATTTGTTTTTTGGCTTTCGCAGCGTTAAGAATTCTCAAAAAGTCAGTAAATTCAAGAAAGAAAATGATCACGCCTCTTGGTTTAGATGTGGAGGAATGTTGAAAACGATGACCAATGCGGTGCGCTCTTTGGATATTCAATACTGTAGAAGATGGTAGACTCACCAACTGTGGAAAGAATGAGGTAAAAAATGAAATTGGGTCACTCCCTTCAAGACCCTCCGGTAATCCATAAAGGCAAAACTAATAATTTTATGTGTTTCATCCTGCACGTCTCTGACTCTTTGTTCCAAAGCAGAGACTCTCACTTCCATTTGAGACCACTTAGAATCAAGATTTTGTATCCGAGAATGTGTTTCTTCGATAAAAGGACACAATACGTGTATTTCGTCAAGCACAAGTTCAAGAGTGAACGGTGAGGAAGATTTTACTGGTGAAGGTGGGTCCTGTTTGACCCTTTTATGAGTGGATGTAGAAATATTCTGAGGAACTTTAGGCGAAGAAGAAGATGAGGAAGACATCTTTGATATGGAAGAAGAAGACGCTGCAGCAGAAGTGTCCAATTGTAAAAAGTGCAAAAGTTTGTCAGCTGAGGAGGACTGATGCGACAGAGATTTAATTTTCTTTAGTTTGCCCATATAAAAATAAAAAGCCTTCAATAAGGAAGCAAGTGACACAGGAACTCCAAAAATATGTTAACGAAACAGCAAAAATAAATAACCAGGCATGCACAAAAAAGAAAGTCAAATATTCAAAAAAGTATAATGTAATGGTGAGCAAAGTTAGTCAAAATGGCCGCACTCATGAGGAGAAGTAAGAAAATGTAATTAAAGAGTCAGGAAATAAGCTAGGCAGCCCGGAAAACTATGAAAATGCTCACCAAAACATCCCATAGTTGTTCTTAGTGAAATGACATTAAAAGGAAGAAAAAAAAATGGCTCCGGAGGTAGAAACTCGCCCGACGATGTGTGCAGCTCCATAATCAGGCAGCCATCTTGGTCGGTGGCTCGCGCTAGGCTCTGGCATCTTTATAACCTGACGGCAGCCATGTGGACTGGAGGAGGACTTGAGCACCTGGTGGATCAGGACCCATTGGAGGAGCAGGTGACATCAGTTGTCCCAGCAGAGTTAGTAGCAGGAGTGGCATGACAGGACAGTGCTGGCTTTGAGGACTAGCAAGACCAACAGGGTAAGTGGCAACAAGAGACAATATGCATGGAAATGTCATGCTGTGCAGTTCAGCAAGCTATGTTCTTGTACTATACTTTCCTGTGAGTAAGGCAAAGGGCAGGAATCACTCACATGTTCTGTCATACATAACAAAAATGTAAGTCACATTGCCCAGTTGCATGTTGTACAGCCCAGTCCAGCTCCATTAACTTTGTCCATTCCATGAGTGATGTGCAGCACCAGGACAGGTTCACCTTTGTATACTGGGACTTTTAGTGGAATGTATAACATGAATGACCAGGGCTACAAGTCGAACAATACAAAGCAAAGATACCTGGACTGGAATAGAACATCATACATGGAAACTTGAACCCTGCCTAACCTGACTTGGACAATGCTGACGCCCTTGCACCATGAGGTTACTGTGTTTATTTCTGGACCCACGCTGTTAAATATGGACTGTAAAGGAATAGATTGGAATGGGGTTGACAGAGGATTAACTCCTCACCTGAGAGCGGGTACAGCTATGAAGCATGTTAAATTTCATCATGTAGGATCATGCTAATAGCTACTTGTACAGTCACTAGCATGAAACTACATTGCATGAAGCTGTTATAATGAGGAGGGTGAGAGCACACAGGTGCTGTCTGACAAGGTTGAGACGACATTACCTCCAATCAACTACAAATTTATACTTGGGGTGGTGGTGAATGCAAGTAAAGCACCTCAGCGGACCATGAGTGTTAGTTAGACAAATAGATGCTGTGTGAGCCTGGTGTGCCCTGGTAAAGTGTAGTGCAATGTAGGTGTGGCTGAGCACATTGAGCTGGCACTGTGTCTGAATGGGGATCCATTGCATTGAAAGGACGTGAGTTGTGATGTGTGTACTGCAAGGTAGCCTGAGTGATACTCACACATTGCTGTGTCTAATAGTGTCACACTTGTGCAGCAGCCGTGAAGGGATGCCATAGAAGAGGGCATGGGTGTCCTACATCCTACATAGAATGTGGACCTAAGTGAGGATGTATCACATGTGGGAGCAAGGCAAATAAATATGTGACTATGGCACATATGTCAAAGCAGGAGAAAGGAAAACAGAGAATAGTGAAGGGTCAAGATGAGATAGGTCCCCATGAAAATGCACAATTTTCTGGGATGTTTGGAAGGTGAACCGTATAGGCCTAGTTGTGTGGGTAATCGAGGAACATATCTGTCAAATAACATCATTACTACTAGCATGTGGGGCACAGATTGAGCCATAGTTTTCAAATATAGGCAGCCAAGCTATTACTTGAATATGGTAATTGTCATTGTTGGTGTTGTGTTCAAATAAGATTCAATGTATGATCAGGGTGGCATCAGTGTGTGACAGTAAGATGAGTCCTTGTGTCTAATGAGGAATGCCAGAAGACTCATGTACAGGTATGAGTGAGCAGGTCTGAATTAAGAGAAGTGTGATACTCTACAGATGATCAACTCTTTCAATGACAAAATGAGGTGAGTGTCAGTGTTTGACATTTTCTTGGATTGACTGGCCATGTCCCTTCAGAGCTGTGACACAGGCCCTCATTACAACCCTGGTGGTCAGTGACAAAGCGGCGGTAATACCGACAACAGACCGTGGTAACAAAAAATTGAATTATGACCACAGTGGAAACCACCCACACAGACAGCCACTTTAACACACTGACCGACACGAAGCACAGCGGCGGTAACCGCCAACAGCCAGGTGGAAGAAAATGTACCGCCCACCCTATTACAACAAGCCAATCCGCCAGCTTTTCCGGGGCGGTACCAATGCCATCAAAAGCACGGCGGAAACAGTACACAGATGGGAAACGACCCACCTCTGGACACTCAAGGAAGAACCATGACACCATGGAGCCGAACTACAGGAGTTACCCATGCTGGTATACCTCCTTCTACACCAGGAACACAAACGGCTGAGAAGATGACCACAGTGAGCACACAAGGGGGGGGTGGGAGGGAAAACAGAGTGACACACACACACAACACACGCACCCCCACCTCCACCCCCCCAACACCATACACAAAAACAGATGCAACAACATTACATATCCACCCCATATCCCTCAGGAATAACGCAAGGACAAAAGGAAGTGAGTAAAGTCAGTATAATAATATAAATTTCGAGAAATACGTCCTCAAATCGCAAAACAGTAACTACAATATATACAAATGGAGGGTACACTGCCCAGTCCAAAATGTCCGTGGCCCACAGGGCCATCTCACTTAGGCCAAGGCCCCACTTGACTCCTGTCTCAATACGGAGAGAACACTGCTGGGGCATCAGGTCAAAAATACACAGGCACCTCAGAGGGAAGGGGAAGGTGGGCACCTCAGCTAGAAGATAGTAATACGCCACTGCTCCTGGAAGGGGCTACATGCCTTCTGCGATGTCCTGGGAGTGCAAAGCCACAGTCTCTCAAGTGGGTGGTTTGCCCACTGCTTGGGCCTGGGGAGTGCAAAGCCAAAGTCTTGCAAGTGGGTGGTTTGCCCACTGCTTGGCCCTGGGGAGTGCAAAGCAACAGTCTCTCAAGTGGGCAATTTGCCCACAGCTTGTTCCTGCGGAGTGCAAGGCTACAGTCTCTCAAGTGGGCGGTTTGCCTTCTGCTTGGTCCTGGGGAGTGCAAATTCACAGTCTCTCAAGTGGGTGGTTTGCCCACTGCTTGGTCCTAGGGAGTGCAAGGCCACAGTCTCTCAAGTGGATGCCTTCTTCCACTGGTCCTGGAGAGGGCCTTGTGCCCAGTATGCTTCATCCTGGCAAGGAGGGGGGTAAGTGGATGTCTTTTTCCACTGGTTCTGGAGGGGGCCTTGTGCCCAATGTGCTTCATCCTGGCAAGGAGGGGGTGAGTGGATGCCTTCTTCCACTGGTTCTGGAGGGGGCATTGTGCCCTGTGATGCAGATCTTGGAGGGTGCAAGCTCACAGTCTCTCACCTGAGTGTCACACCTACAGTTTTTGCAAGGGACCAGGAGACACTACAGCCTATGGAGGCACGACTACACACTACCTGTCGGCAGTGACGGCTGGTCAGTGGTGACAGTGGCGGTGCTGCCTGTGGTGGGGGGAGGCTCCAGCCCTTCCCACACAGCCTCGTATGGCTGCGCACTTGGGCTGCTGGCAGTGGTGGTGGCAGTGGTGCTGGTGGCGGTGCAGGTGGTGGTGCTGACTGCAGTGCTGGCAGCGGTACTACCTGTGGTGGGGGAGGCTCCAGCCCTTCCCCGCAGCCTCAGATGGCTGCCCACTGGGGCGGCTGCTGCTGGCAGTGGTGGTGGCAGTGGTGCTGGTGGCGGTGCAGGTGGCGGTGCTGGTAGTGGTGCTGGCGGCGGTGCTGCCTGTGGTGGGGGGAGGCTCCAGCCCTTCCCCCACAGCCTCGGACGGCTGAAGTGCCATGGCTGGTGTTGTTTGCCCAGATGCTGCTCCAGCACCAGGCTCCATATGCATCCTGCCTGAGACATTTGTGCCTTTGTCATGGCCCTTGGCAGCTGCTGTTCCCTTCCTGCCCTTGGCAGCTGTTGGTGCCTCCTTGCTTCTGCCAGCTCGTGGTGCCTCCTTGCGTTTGCCAGCTGGTGGTCCCTCCTTGCTTCTGCCAGCTGGTGGTGCCTCCTTGCATTTGCCGGCTGCTGGTGCCTCCTTGCTTCAGCCAGCTGGTGGTGCCTCCTAGCGTTTGCCAGCTGGTGCTCACTTTTTGCCCTTGGCAGCTGGTGCAGGCACACTGGCTGTGTGGACGGGTGTCTTCATGGTGCCTCTTACAACTGCAGTGGCTGCAGAAACGACAGTGGCCGTGGACTGGGTGGCTGAGGTGCTAGCCTGGGTCCTGACCACCCTTGCCCGAAGTGAAGGACGGGGGAGGGGCAGGGAATAGGTCAAGGGTGGAGAGGAAAAACTTTTTAGGGACACTGAGGCTGGAAGAGGGTTAAGGTTTGGGAGTGGATGAAGAAGGAGTGGTGGTAGGAGGTGTCTATCTGCTGTGTTTGGGTGCAGGTGCATGGGCTGGATGCTGTCATGAGGTGGATAGCTGTTGGGTGTCTGAGTGCTTGCGTTTGTGTACTTTGGGAGGAGGGGGCACAGACACAGTGGGGGAGGACACAGGAGACGTGTGCATGGATGTGGGAGTGGCTGTCTGTGAGGGGCGTGTAGTGATAGGTGTGATGGTGATGGAGGTTGTGGATGAGGATGTAGTACATGTAGGTGTGAGTGGAGATTCAGCATGGCGGTAAGTAGCACTTACCACCAATGTCATAATGAGGGTGTCGCGCCGCGCGGTGCGGCGCGAGCCGAGAGCTCGACTCAAGCCGGGCGCTCGGCTCGGGCCGCGCACTGCGTTGCTAGGACGCGGCGCGCCCCCAGCCTCTCCTGCGCATTTCGAGGCCCCAGACTTGCATGGGGCCTCGTTCTACCTTCTGCTTTCCACTATACTATGGGTCTATGACCCCTCTTACCTGTTTTTTCGTTTCTTTCCCTTTTTTCTTCTTTTTCTTCTTTTCTGCAGTCTTTTGTTGTGCCTTCCTTTATGTCTTTTCCCCCTTCCCAGATTCCTGTTCTTTCCCAGCATTCCTTGTTCCCTATTGTCTATGGTTCCTGTTCTATTCTGTTCTATGTGTTGTTTCCCTGTCTAAGATGGTGTCCTTTTACTACCTGTGGGTCACTTCCTGTTTTTTAGTATATAAGGGCTGTGTTTTCTTCTTTCTTTGCGCTGCAACACTTTCTGCTCAGTTAGTGTCTTCGCTCCTGATTTTCTCACCTTTTGGTTCTGGATTTCAGCTTTCTGAGTTTCCTGACTTTTGCTCCTTTTGGATTCCTGTTTGTTTGTTCTTGTTTTTTCCAGGAATCTTCCTGTTTGGAGGTTTTTCCCCTTTCTCTAAGGGTTTTTTTCCCTCTGGCGCTGTTTTCTGAAGGGCACGGTCTGTTCTTGGCGTCTCCATTGCCTACAGCACCGTGGCTACCAGAAAGAGTCGCCCCTTTTTGGGCCAAAGTCGAACATTGAAGATCCACGCCACCAGATCTGCAAATTCCAGGCGCAAGCAGCACGTGAGTCGTGACAGATTGCAGCGCCTAACCATTCCGACGTCCTCAAGCACCATGGATGACACAGTGGCGGCTGCTGCAGATCCGGAAAAATCTCTTTTGACCACGATTCAGCACCAAGCTCAGGAATTGCAACAACTTCGCAATGAAAATGCTGCGTTACGACAGGCTTGGGCTCTCCGCACCAGTGATGTTCCAACTATCTCCGCTTCTACCCCTTGTTTCTCTGGTGAACCAACCAAGCTTCGCGAGTTCCTGGATGCATTAACAGTGTACTTCGCCTTCCGACCTACCCAATTCTCCCACGAAAGGACCAAGGTGGGTTATCTTATCAGTGCCTTATCCGGTCCAGCTTTGGCCTGGGCAACCCCGATGGTGTCCTCCAACGACCCTGTATTGTCGGACTATTCCACCTTTGTGAGTCGCTTCAAACAGATGTTTAGCCGTCCTGGATTGGAAGCCTCTGCTGAAGAAGCCCTATGTGACATCCAACAAGGCTCGCAAGACGTCCTGCAATATATAACCCGTTTTCGTCAGCTGGCGGCAGAGACCACTTGGGCGGAACGTACTCTGGTAACTTTATTTCGTAGAGGACTCAAAGAAGAAATAAAGGATGAACTAGTACATTCTACCAGAGCGGAAGATCTTCGTAGCCTGATGGATCAAGCACTGTCCATCGAATATCGTCTTCAGGAACGGAGATCGGAAAAGAAAAGGAGTAGAGGGTTTTCCCAGCCAAGTAGCTCACGAGCTTGCCTGCAGCGTTCCGAGGAACCTCGCACTCCTGCTAGAGACATCGAAGGTGAACCCATGCAGGTGGATACTACCCGAGGTCCGCTCTCTGCTAGTGAACGAGAAGACAGACGCAAGAGAGGGTTGTGCCTGTACTGTGGTTCTGCTGGTCACATGCTTCGTACCTGTCCTGTACGTCCGCCCAGGCCTTCGGGAAACGCCACCTCCCGTCCTCTGTAAGAAGGGAGGGGACGGGATCTACAGCTATACCTTCCATCAGCTCCTTTAATGACAATACAACCGCCTTGTTCATTTTTCCTGTCCTGTTACAACTTCCTGACGGTCGTCAAGAAAAGACTATGGCATTACTAGATTGTGGTGCTAGTGGTATATACATGGACAAGACGTGGGCTGCTGCTCACCAAGTTCCTACACAAGCAAAAGAAGTACCCGAACAGGTACACACCGTGGATGGATCCTTGATATCCTCGGGTCCTGTAGACACCACTACCCTGATGTTAAGTCTACAGGTGGGAAACCATCAAGAACACATTTCCTTTGATCTTATCAAGTCCCCCAACCATACCATCATTCTTGGGATTCCGTGGTTCATCAGACATAACCCGTATATAAATTGGGTAACCCGGACAGTGTCTTTGTCTTCGCAATTTTGTCATGAGAACTGTTTTACTTCCGACAAGTATTGGTCTCCGAAAAGATTCTTAGATACTGAAGGTGCCACTGGTATGTCCATTAATACGGTCCAAGGGGTCCCAGACCACTATTTGGAGTTTCAGGATGTTTTCCAAAAACCGTCAAAACCTGTGCTACCTCCACATCGAGAATATGATTGTGCTATTCCATTGGAACCCGGCACAATTGTTCCTTTTGGGAGGATGTACTCCCTCACGGAACCCGAAAGGGAAGTTCTAAAAGAGTATCTGGACGAAAATATACAGAGTGGTCTTATTGTCCCATCGTCGTCTCCGGCTGGGGCTCCTCTCTTTTTTGTGCCCAAGAAGACAAAGGATCTTCGTCCTTGCCTGGATTTTCGAGGTCTGAATAAAATAACAATTAAAGATCGTTATCCTTTGCCTCTCATCAGGGACATACTAGAAGCTATCAGAGGGGCTCAACGTTTTACTAAATTAGATTTACGAGGAGCTTACCACCTTTTACGCATAAAAGAAGGCGACGAATGGAAGACAGCTTTTAGGACTCCATTTGGCCATTTTGAATATAGGGTTATGCCGTTTGGTCTCACTAACGCCCCCGCAATCTTTCAGAGATTTATGGACTCAGTGTTTTCAGACCTTCTGAATCAGACAGTCGTGCTCTACCTAGATGATATTCTTATTTATTCTAGAAATCCTGAACTCCATTCTTCCCATGTGAAACAAGTTCTTCAAAGACTTCGTGCTCATCAACTATTTTGCAAACCAGAAAAATGTGAGTTCGACATGACGGAAGTCAAATATCTGGGCTATCATTTAAGTCCCACCGGCATAGCTATGGATCAGGAAAAGGTACAAGCTATCCTAGAGTGGCCTTCTCCTTCTTCCATAAAAGAAACACAATGTTTCCTAGGGTTAGCAAACTTCTATCGACAATTCATTCTAGACTTTGCCAGTCTGACTAGCCACATAACTCACACCTTAAAAAAGGAAAATTTAAAGAAAGGGTTTGTCTGGACTGAGGCGGCTGAAGCAGCCTTTCAAGAATTAAAGAGAGCCTTCACCCAAGCCCCCATCTTGAGACATCCAGATACCACCAAACAATTTATAGTCGTAACTGATGCTTCTGAGAGAGCCATAGGAGCTGTCTTACTCCAACGACAAGAGGATGATGGTCTTGAACATCCTGTTTTCTACTTGTCTCATATCCTTTCCACAGCTGAACAACACTATTCTGTACTGGAAAGGGAATTATTGGCTCTGAAAACAGCCTGCCTCTGATGGGTTCCAAGGAACCATTTGAGGTGAGGACAGACCACCGTAACCTACAATGTTTACGAAATTTTGTATGCCAGAATAGTCGTCAGGCCCGCTGGGCCTTTTTCTTCAGTCAGTACGATTTTTTCATCACATATATTCCTGGATCTCAAAACATTCTGGCTGATGCTCTGTCTCGCCGATATCCAGAGTGTACTCCTTCCTCATCTCAGCATCTTCTGGAACCCAGTAAGATCATAGGAGTGGCTCAGTCTTTCCTGGAAGAAGTACAACTGGAATACGCCAACCTATCGGACCACGACATAGAAGAACTAAGACCATTATTACATAAGAAACAAGGATATTTTTATTATCAAAACCTGATATTCCTCCCTACTAACAAGGTGCAAGAAAAGGCATTACAAATGTGCCATGATTCACCTGTAGCTGGTCATAGAGGCATCAAGGCCACACAAGAACTTCTTTCACAATTTTTCTGGTGGTCTACCTGGAAGCTGGATGTGGAAAGATACGTTCAGGCCTGTCCCATATGTGCCCAAATCAAGATACCCCATACCAGACCGGCAGGATTACTACAGCCTTTGCCTGTTCCACCGGCCCCATGGCATACCATCTCTACTGATTTTATGTGTTCACTCCCACCATCAGCAGGAAACCGGGTCATCATGGTCACTGTGGATTCTTTCACGAAGATGGCTCATTTCACTGCCCTGAAAAGGCTACCTACTTCTCAAGAACTAAGTCAAATATTCATTGATCATATCTTCCGTCTCCATGGACTTCCACATACCATAATATCTGATAGAGGACCTCAGTACATTTCCCGATTTTGGAGGCATTTTTGTAAAACACTAAGGGGGTCATTCTAAGTCTGGCGGGCGGCAGAGGCCGCCCGCCAGACTTCCCCCTCCGAAATACCGCTCCGCGGTCGAAAGACCGCGGAGGGTATTCTAAGTTTTTACCTGGGCTGGCGGGCGGTCGCCAAAAGACCGCCCGCCAGCCCAGGGAAAAACTCCCTTCCCACAAGGATGCCGGCTCGTAATCGAGCCGGCGGAGTGGGAAGGTGCGACGGGTGCTGTTGCACCCGTCGCGTATTTCACTGTCTGCCAAGCAGACAGTGAAATACTTGTAGGGGCCCTCTTACGGGGGCCCCTGCAGTGCCCATGCCAGTGGCATGGGCACTGCAGGGGCCCCCAGGGGCCCCGCGACCCCCCCTACCGCCATCCGGTTCCCGGCGGGCTGACCGCCGGGAACTGGATGGCGGTAGGGGGGGTCGGAATCCCCTCGGCGGCGCAGCTAGCTGCGCCGCCTTGGAGGATTCAATAGGGCAGCGGTACACTGGCGGGAGACCGCCAGTGTTGCCGGTCTGACCGCGGCTTTACCGCCGCGGTCAGAATGCCCTGCGGGGCACCGCCGGCCTGTCGGCGGTGCTCCCGCCGACCC
Organism: Pleurodeles waltl; assembly: GCF_031143425.1. Classification (NCBI taxonomy): domain Eukaryota; kingdom Metazoa; phylum Chordata; class Amphibia; order Caudata; family Salamandridae; genus Pleurodeles; species Pleurodeles waltl. The sequence continues at coordinate 809,198,919 of NC_090445.1, read as the reverse complement.
TGGCCCCGGCGGTCTAAGACCGCCGGGGTCAGAATCACCCCCTAAATATTAATAGAGCCCTGTCTTCAGGGTTCCATCCTCAGACCAACGGCCAGACCGAGCGTCTGAACCAAGGACTAGAGCAATATCTTCGATGCTTTTGCAATTCTACCCAAAGTAACTGGAACACTTACCTCTCTATAGCTGAATTTTCCTACAATAACTCAGTCCATAGTGCCTCCAAGGTCACTCCCTTTTTCTGTTCTTATGGTTTTCATCCTACCTCTTTTCCTACTTCTCCACAATCCAACTCTCCTCTTCCCGCTATTACCTATTTCTCCAAACGCCTTCTCCAAATCCATAGACTAATTCGATCTAATTTGTTACATACCAAGAGATATATGAAGAAGGCTGCAGACAAGAGACGTGCAACCAATCCAGACTATCATCCGCAAGATAAAGTCTGGCTCTCCTCCAAATTCTTATCCTCACGTCTTTCTCAAAATAAGTTCACACCTCGTTACTATGGGCCTTTCCGTATTCTTCAGTTAGTCAATCCTGTCACTGTCCGTCTTCACTTACCTCATACATGGAAGATTCATCCGGTCTTTCATGTTTCTCAGCTTAAACCGTATGTGCCTGACCCTTACTCACGTCAGTTTCCTTGTCCACCTCCTGTACTCGTGGATGATGTTCCTGAATATGAAGTACAGGAAATTTGTGACTCTCGTCTTTTTCACAAACGCCTTCAGTATCTGATTCATTGGAAGGGTTATCCTCTCAGTGAATGCTCTTGGGAAGATGCATCTTCCGTTCACGCACCTCTCCTGATTCGACGCTTTCACGGTTTATTTCCTCTCAAACCTGGACCTTCGGGAGGGGGACCTACTGTTGCGCCGCGCGGTGCGGCGCGAGCCGAGAGCTCGACTCAAGCCGGGCGTTCGGCTCGGGCCGCGCACCGCATTGCTAGGACGCGGCGCGCCCCCAGCCTCTCCTGTGCATTTCGAGGCCCCAGACTTGCACGGGGCCTCGTTCTACCTTCTGCTTTCCACTATATTAGGGGTCTATGACCCCTCTTACCTGTTTTTTCGTTTCTTTCCCTTTTTTCTTCTTTTTCTTCTTTTCTGCAGTCTTTTGTTGTGCCTTCCTTTATGTCTTTTCCCCCTTCCCAGATTCCTGTTCTTTCCCAGCATTCCTTGTTCCCTATTCTCTATGGTTCCTGTTCTATTCTGTTCTATGTGTTGTTTCCCTGTCTAAGATGGTGTCCTTTTACTTCCTGTGGGTCACTTCCTGTTTTTTAGTATATAAGGGCTGTGTTTTCTTCTTTCTTTGCGCTGCAACACTTTCTGCTCAGTTAGTGTCTTCGCTCCTGATTTTCTCACCTTTTGGTTCTGGATTTCAGCATTCTGAGTTTCCTGACTTTTGCTCCTTTTGGATTCCTGTTTGTTTGTTCTTGTTTTTTCCAGGAATCTTCCTGTTTGGAGGTTTTTCCCCTTTCTCTAAGGGTTTTTTTCCCTCTGGCGCTGTTTTCTGAAGGGCACGGTCTGTTCTTGGCGTATCCATTGCCTACAGCACCGTGGCTACCAGAAAGAGTCGCCCCTTTTTGGGCCAAAGTCGAACATTGAAGATCCACGCCACCAGATCTGCAAATTCCAGGCGCAAGCAGCACGTGAGTCGTGACAGAGGGCTACAGTGTCTACTCTTCTGAACTATGGTGACAACTTTGTGTGTAATGATTGTACATGTGTTTACACAATTTGGTGAATCTGTTCTATTTACTTACACCTACACATTCCTTCATTGTAGCCAGGTTGATAGCTGGGTAGAGTTGTGTGGATCTGAGTCAAGTATGAGCCGTTGACCACATGAAAGCACAATTTGAATTTAAGACAGGACAACGTGGCATCCTGACGTGGTCTGCACAGTGTAAGGCAGACTACAGGATAAAATCAACTACAAGAATAAACCATCAACACTGTCCCCAGAGATGTGGGCTGAGTAGTGGCTAAAGGGATTGCAGGCACCCTGCTGACTTTGTTTAAATTGCACAGTAGTAGTGTCAAGTGGTGAAACAATAAGGAGTATAGCCTACATGTAAGATAAAGATAATCCACAAGGCAGATGTGTACTGTACCTTAACTCACCCTCAAAGAAAGTACAGGCCAGCAAGCTATGTAATTGTGTTGCTGTGGGTGTTATGGCATGAAAAGTCACCCTTGTCACACATTGGTTGTGTTAACAATGTTAATATGTTTCCATCAGAAAGACAACTACTGTGTAACCTTGCCTTAGTTCCAACAATTTACATTTGTCTTACACATCAATGTTGAAATGAAAGTGAATGAGGATAAAATCTATATGTCAGCATCATTACTCATGTCAACATCTAGCGTAGGTCACCAGTAACATATTGCTATTGCATTGCAGAGGGAGAAACAACAACTCCTTACCAGCAACCCTGTCCTGGATGATCAACCTATTGGGGAAGACATCATGCCCCTGTGGACAAGTACATCTTCCAGCAACTCCTGGACTCCATTGGAACATCTTCTCCAGTCCTGTCAAGGGATGACAGTGTTGATGGGGTCCCAGAGGATCTGCCTACCCCAGGACATGCCTCATCTGCCAGCCCAAACTCAGTTTTGGACTCTGGGGACCCTAAGTTGTCTTCCAAAAGCAAGTGGTAGGAGTCCAGTGGCAGCTGGTAGATGATGTGTGGGTGGGAATGGAGGCCATTTAGGGCATCCTAGAGGGACGCCTCTGAGGCTTTCAAAGGCACCTACCCTTCGCTCCATAGAATTGAACTGTCCTTGGCTGGAATTGCTGATGCCATGACACAGAGGCTACAACGGTCATCTGCAACATCCTTCAATCTATGGAGCACAAGCAGTAATTACCACTAAACTCCAAGAATGATCGTCCTGGCTGGGCTGGCGGGGTCCACTTTCATAGATCCACTAATTCCACTAATCAGCAAACATTTACTTACTAGTACAATGGTGCAAATGGTGCAAGGGTGAGCACATAAATGGTAGACACCAGTGTGTGTCACAACACAGCCATTAATAGGTGCTATGGGGTGACAGACCAATCCCTACTATACATGTAGTGCAACCTACACACACACACACACACACTGCTACAGTGGGTAACCACCTGTATTGGTCTGTGTATCTATCCACACAAATGGGACCACTTGCAGTGCCCAAAGAATGTTGAATATTCCTTAAAGGACTCCATTGCAATGTTGACTGACTCTTGTCCAAAGTTACACATGTCTACGGACATTGCAGGTAATTCCTACATCATATACTCAAATCAACCTGAGCAATTATGACACCTCTTATGTAGTAAATTATTATGCATTTGTGAAAGTAGAAAAAGATTTTGTACATGAAAATGTTCTAATTATTAAGAAAACTATAAACCCGACACTAACACCATCTAAACTAAGCCTAAACTAACTTAACAAACTTTCCTACACTAATTTACACTATCTAAAATAAACCTAAACTAACTTAACCTACCTACGCTAAATACACTAACTTAACTTAACACTACCTTAACCTACCTAAACCTAGCTTAATCTGTGCTAGACATTGAACACAAAAGACATGTTATGCATCAATTCCCACCCCTCTTATCACACATATTCAAACAATATAAACATAAGCTACACCTAAAAATAACTAACAACACATTAAAATCTAAACAAATCTATATTTTTTTGGTCTTTTTATTTATGTATTTATTTTTGCAAACAAAGGCCCTGATTATGACATTGGCAGTGACTGTTAAAGTGCTGGTAATACCGTCAACAGGCTGGCGGTAATTACCACTAAATTATGACCATGGCGGTGAGAACTCCCATAGACAGCCAATGTACCACACCAACCTCCAGGGCGTTAACACCACTGACCACGGTGGTAGTAGTCAACAGCCTGGCAGAAGACAAAGTACTGCCCACCATAATCATGACACAGGAAACCGCCATGATTTCCAGGGCAGTACTAATGCCATCAAAAGCCTGGCCGAAACACATCACAGAAGACCAAAGACTCACCATCGGAGACACAGAGAAGGACAAAGCCACCATGGAACCGGAACTGCAAGTCTTCTCCATGCTCATCTACGCCGTGCTCCATCTGGAACACCAGCACCGAGGAAGACAATGACAGTGAGTACAGCCATTTAGCACACAAGGGAGTGAGGAAAAGGAGAGTGACACACACAACACACACCAGACACACACACACTCCATACACACAACCAGCTGCAGTCGAAAAACCATGGTACATGACACATGGCATAATAATGCAGGGACAACAAGAAGGCAGTAATAAGAATGTATTGAATATGAACAGCCACCATATTAACCAATTGTATGAGAAACAGAGATGTACAAATGTACACAAAGGGCCAAGCCCCAGTCCAAAGTACTAAGGGCCCACATGGCCACAGGGCACAGTCCAAGGCCCAACTCGACTCCTGACATTATCCAGATAGAACTCTGCAGGGGCATCAGTTTGCAAGTGGGCAGGCACCTCAGAGGCTGGGGGATGGTGGGCACCTCAGCCGAAAATGGAAACATGCCCACTCGGTCTGAACATGCCCATTTCTTTCGGCTGGGGAGTGCAATGTCACAGTCTCTCAGGTGGGGAACTTACCCACTGGTTCTGGAGGGGGCTCCATGCCCATTTCTCTCTGCTGGGAAGTGCAAGGTCACAGTCTCTCAGGTGGGGAACTTGCCCACTGGTTCTGCAGGGGGCTCCATGTCCATTTCTCCTTGCTGGGGAGTGCAAGGTCACAGTCTCTCAGGTCGGGAACTTTCCCACTGGTTCTGGAGGGGGCTCCATGCCCATTTCTCTCTGCTGGGAAGTGCAAGGTCACAGTCTCTCAGGTGGGGAACTTGCCCACTGCTTCTAGAGGGTGACCCTTGTACAGCAGTCCCTGTAGGGTGGCCTACATGCCCTCTGCTGGTGGTGAGGGCTGCACTGTCTCAGCAGGTGAAGGTATCTCCTGGGCAGCCTCTGCTGGAGGTAAGGGTTGCACTGTCTCAGCAGGTGAAGGTGCCTCCTGTGCAGCCTCTGCAGGAGGGGTGGGCTGCACTGGCTCATTTGGCAGTGAGGGCTCCATGACCACAGGTGGTGGTGTCACCCTGACAGCCTCTGCTGGAGTTGAGGGCTTCTTTCCCTTTATGGCAGGAGGTGTGGCATCCTTACCCTTCCTGGCAGGGGTTGAGGGTTTCTTCCCCTTCATGGCAGAGGGTGTGGGCTCCTTACCCTTCATGGCAGGAGTTGAGGGCTTCTTCCCCTTCATGGCAGGAGGTGTGGGATCCTTACCCTTGCTGGCTGGTGGAGTGGGATCCTTCACTGTCTTGCCACCACGTCTTGGAGGTGCCTCCACTGCACTCGTGGACTGTTAAGCTGAGGTGCTGGGCTGAGTCATTGGGACCCTGCTCTTACGGGCAGGACAGGGGGGAGAGGAAGGGAAGAGGTCAAGTTATACAAGGAAAAGCTTCTTAGGGACGGTGGGGAGAGATGAGGGAGGAGGGATGGGAGTGGAGGTTGTTGGAGGTGTATGTCTGCTGGATTTGGGTGCAGGTGCATGGGCAGTGTGCTGATGTGAGATGGATGGCTGTTGGGTGTGTGAGTGCTTGCGTTTGTGTCCTTTATGGGGGGGCAGACAGGGTGGGAGAGGACACAGGGGACACATGGATGGATGTAGTGGAGGTATCTGCTAGTGAGGTGTGTGTGCTCCTTGGTGTGGTAATGCTGGTGGTGGCTGTTGATGCAGTGCATGCAGGTGTGAGTGTGAATGCAACTTTGAGGGAGGTGGAAGAGGAGACGGGGAGACAGTGGAGGCAGTGGATGTGGTTGTGTCTGCAACTGTCTGGTGTTTGCATGAGTGCTTTGGGATGAAGTGTGGTGCCTGTGTTTGACTGTGTCACTCATGTGTGTTGTCTTGTGTGCATGCCCATCTGTATGTGTGCATGGGATGGGTTGGGGTTGAGGAGACTGGGACTGGAAAATGGTATTTGGAGTGGGGACAGTAGCAACAGGGACAATGGCTGCCATCAGAGAGGAGGCCAGAGCCTGAATCAATCTCTGTTGGGCCGCCAATCCACCATGGATGCCCTCCAGGAATGTATTGGATTGCTGCATCTGGGATGTCAGCCCCTGGATGACATTCACAATGGTTGACTCCCCTACACAGATGGATCTCAGGAGGTCAATAGCATCCTCATTCAGGGCAGAACGGCTCACTGGGGCAGGGCCTGAGGTGCCTGGGGTGACGGAGATGCTCACCCTCCTGGGTGAGCAGGCACGGGCAACTCACTGAGGGGCTCCTGGGAGGGCGGTCCTGGTACGGGTGTGGCAGCTGGACCTGCCGCTGGGGTGGTTACAGAGGTGTCCACCACCAACTAGGGAGCTTCCATTAGACGAGGTATCTGAGTCAGTGTTGTCACCTCCTGTCTCCACCATGGTGCTCCCCTTGCTCCCCGTCCCACTGATTCCCTCAGAGTCGGTGGACTCTGCCTCATGGGTCCTGTGGGATGCATCTCCCTCTGTCGCCGGAGCCCCTGCTCCTTCGCCAGATGATGCTAATGCACACATGGACAGGATGTCAGAAGAAAAACGGGGGAGAGAGAAAGGAAACACTGGGTCAATTACTGCACCAACACCACAGTTGGCATACACAGCACCGTCAAACACAGGGATCAGGATTAAGCACTCTGCATTGCACTGCCATTGATTTAACTAGATGTCACGGCAAGATGACGGCCAAACACCGCCAACTGCACCCCTGCACCCCACCTGGGACCCAGAAAGCCCTGACTGACATGGTGCCATCCCCATTGCAGTGTGTGAAGCTAATTGCTGTCCCTCAATACTTGGAGGTGTCTCTGGATATCCAAACCTATTGTGGCTGCTGACCCCTGCGAGGAATTCCAGGACAGGGGCTGAGGAGCATTATAAAGAGGCACATGGGCGAACCAGAAGGATCAGCGAGATGGCCAGGTTCATGTGCCTCCATCTGATAGGTGGATCCCTGTGCTACTCACCCGGGAAGGCCTGCCAGATAGTAGTGGCATGCTGAATGTTTCACAACCTAGCACTCAGACGGCATGTACCTTTTCTGCAGGAGGAGGAGACTGGAGATGCCACTGTGGCGGCAGTGGACCCTGAGAACAGTGATGATGAGGAGGCAGAGGATGAGGACAACAGAACATCAGTTATACGTCAATACTTCCAATGACACGCAGGTGAGACAGTGCAACTGACCATTCCTCTGACTATTGATGTTTTCCGTGTGGCTGTAGCGTGATGGCATTAACTTCCATTGCATCTCAACTTACTGTCACCTATGGCTTGTCATTTTCCAGATATTGGTGATTTGACAACAGTGTCCTGTTAATGACTACAGACAGCTACAGGTCATTATTTCTATGCTCTCACAGTGTTCAGATCATCTGCACTAGATGTGTCTGCTTCCATAAATGCACATTTTCAACAGATAATTTACTAGTAGTCAAGTTGTGTTCAAGGGTCTTTATTGTAGGACACAAGGGGGACAATCAGGAGAGACTCATTTCCTGGTGGTGGTCTTGGGAAGTGTCTCTGGCTTCTGTCTGAGTCGCAGGGAACATTTGTGGGGTGGTTTACCTTCTGCAGGGGGAGGGGTGCTGGTGGCCTGTGGGTCCTGGGCAGGGCCTCCTGCCCACTAGCTGTAGCAGAAGTGGAGGGCTGGTCAATAGACTGGCTAGTGGTAGGGGCCCGCTGCTGTGCTGTTGTTTCCCTCATGATGTTGGCCATGTCTGCCAGCACTCCTCTATGGAGATCAAGGTGGTGTTGATGGCCTGTAAGTCCCCCCTGATCCCCTGATACTGTTCCACCTGCCGCCGCCTGTTCTCCTGCACGTTGTCAAGGATCTGGCCCTTCGTGTCCTGGGAATGTTGGTAGACTCCCAGGATCTTGGTGAGTGCCTCTTGGAGAGTCGATTCCCTTGGTCTGTCCTCCCAGTGTCCCTGTTGCCCTGTGCCTCTGTCCCCTGAATAGTGTGCCCACTGCCACTGACCCCAGGTCCCTGATTGTCTTGGGGGTAAGATGTGGACTGGGGTCCCTGTACAGGTGGGCACACTGATGATTGATGTGTCCTGGGGACAGAGGTGTGGGTACGCTGGGTGGGTGCTGTGGTGTTGGATACTGAGGGGAAGGCTCTGTGGTGGACTGGGATTGGGCTGGGGTGACCGACTGTCCAGTGGTCCCTGATGGGCCAGGTTGTTGATCCAGATCCCAAAGTTCAGAGTTACTGTCATCACTGGGAGTATCTGCTGTTGGGGGACTGGATAGTCGTGGCACCGCCTCTCCGCTGACATTGGCTGAGGCAGCTGTGGGGAATATGAGTGATGTATTATCCTTCATCTCTGTGACATATTGTACATTCCTGCCCTCCCCTCTATTGTTGCTGTTGCCCTGTCTCTTTTGTTTGTGTATGGTGAGGTATTGTGAGATTGCTAGTTTCCCTATACTGTGCATGCTTTAGTGATGGGTGTCCATGCAGGGCTGGGAAGGCTGTCCATGCATTGGTATGACATGCAGGATTTGGCATTTGGGTTAGTCATATGTGTAGGTGCAGTGTGTGGGATGGAGTGGAGTGATGGGAGTGAGAATGAGGGAGTGTGATGGCATGCAAGTATGGGGGATGAGAAGTGGTAAATGCTGACTTATCAGTGTCCAGTCCTCCGGCTACTGCAGCGAGTCCGTTGGGGTGCAGTAATGCCTAGACTTGCTCCTCCATGCTGTGAGCTATGGGGGAAGAGGTAGGAGTCCACTGCCAGTCCTCTGTATGGTGAGCGGGTGCCTTGCTGCCAAGGAACATACCTTCCCCCATAGGTAATTCCACCTCTTCCTGATGTCGTCCCTTGTTCTTGGGTGCTGTCCCATGGCGTTCACCCTGTCCACAATTCTCCATCATAGCTCCATTTTCCTGGCAATGGATACCTGCTGTACCTGTGCTCCAAACAGCTGTGGCTCGAACCTGACTATTTCCTCCACCATGATCCTTAACTCCTCATCAGTGAAACGGGGGTGCCTTAGTGGGGACATGGGTGTTGTGTGGTGTGTGTTGAAGGTTGGTGGATTAGTGTATGTGGCAGTATTCTGTTGGATTGGTTTGTGTGTGTCATAGTATGGAGAATGGATATTCGCCCCTGCAGTGGTATGTTGGCGGCTATCACTGCGATGGTAAGCAGGATTAACCACCAATGTCATAATGAGGGCCAAAGTCTAATCATTATCCCCCACCCACTAAAACCTTATTAATATCTAAAAACTAAAACCTATAATAAATCATACCAATTTAAACCTTACCTTCTCTAAACTTAATCTATCTAACTACTAACTAAAACATTGCAACATATCATGAATAAAAAATATAAATAAAAATCTCCACAGCATTTGTGACATCTGCTCCATTTTCTCATTTAGGTTGGATAAGCTGAATGTGCTGATTGCCCTGCACATCATGGATAGCTTGCAGTTTCATGTTAAGTTTGCCCAGTTCTCATATAATGGTGTAGTGGGACACTGATTCCCTTCGAGGGTGCCTCCGGGACTACGTGGAAAGAAGCTGTGTGGCTGCAGGGGAAGCCAGAGTTGTTACATTATGGGCCTGCTGTGACTGGCTTAGTGCTGCTCTGAGCTGGTTTGGGTCTCTTCTGTACTGGCTTGAGCCTGCTCCATTCTGGCCAACGGGCAATGTTGGCATTGCAGGTGTTGTTGCTTGAACAATATTCCAGGACCCCACAGCCCTTGCATGAACATGTAGTGTTTGCATCTTCTTTTATGCCTTGGCCGCCTTCCGCACATGTTGGTAATGTTTCCAGCACTTTTCAAAAGTGCATACCTCATCAGCTGTCATATTGTGTAGGATGAAAAGAGAAATAACTAGTTTGCATAAAGAAAACACATGACCGTCTGTGCAAAATAGTCCGGCATTGTAACAGAATCATATGTTCCTGACAAAACCAATACCAGCAATAGGGAAAGATATATGGGCAATAGGTTTTCACTGCATAGACATCCCCTACTTGAACCTGGAAAACAGAGCCAAGTGCCATCTTCATGGCTGAATAAAATGAAACAATATTTGGAATGGAATAGGTTCCATACCATACAGGACACATTATCACACTCATGGAGATGTCTGATCTACACTTTGACACATGTGGCTGTGTTAGAAATGGGGTATTTGGTTGGCCGTCAGGTTACCCCCTGTCCAAGCAAGGACCCTCACTCTAATCAGGGTAAGTCACACACAATCCAAATTATCCTGTGCCCACCTTATGGTAGCTTGGCACTGAGCAGTCAGGCTTAACTTAGAAGGCAATGTGTAAAGTATGTCTGCAATACATCATGCAATAACTCAGTATAGCACCACACAAATACACCACAGAGTGTTTAGAAAAACATACAATATTTATCTGATAAGATGTAGGTCAAAACAATTAAAATGCAATAAGTATATATTGAGATATCACTGTATAAGTGATATGAAGGCCCCCATTATGACATAGGTGGTAAATGCTGCCTACCGCCACTGCAGTGGGTGCCAAAAGACCGTCGCCATGGCAACCAGCCGACTGCCATATTATGAACGTAGCCAGAATTCTGCCAGAAGGCTGGCAGAATTCCAGCTACGGTCATGGCGGTGGACGGCGGTAAGGTGTCACTGCTGCCAGCAGCAGCGCCACGCCAGTAGACTGCCGAAGACCGTATCATGACCCATGATACGGTCTGGCTGTGTTCTGCTGGTGGATGCTGCTACTGGCAGCAGCGCCACGTCCCGTCTCCTGCCAGAGGACACCCTGCAAGCTGGTAATTCAGGTGCTCCGACAGGGGAGAGGGGTGGGAGGGTTGTGTGTGTGTGTGTGTGTGGTGGTGTGTTTGTGTCTGTGTGCGTGCATACGGGTGTGGGGCATGTGGAATGTATGTGCACACAAATGAATGTGAGTGTGCGTGTATGTTGTGATGTGTGAATGCATGTGTGGTTGTATGTATGTCAGTGTGTGTGGATGTGTGTGTGTATGGATGTATGCATGCCTGGGTGAATGTAGGTATGTGTGTGTGTATGCGTGTAGGTGTGCGTATGTGGAAAAAAAAGGAGGTTGGGGGAGGACTCTGGGGAAGAGGAGGAGGCAGGGGATACCCTATCGGTGCCAGAGAAGGAATTCCCTGGCACTGATAATACTAACCACCATGGTTTTCGTGGCGGTAAATTGCCAAGGAAACCATGGTGGTGGGTGGGGTCATATAACTGTGGGTGGCCTAGTGATGGCCACCAGGCTGGAGACTGTAGTCTTCATCCCAGCGGTCATTACCGCAGTGGCAAATTGGCAGTTTGGCTTTTGCCAAACCACCAATGTCATAATATGGCAGTATGTACCGCCAGCCTGTTGGCGGGACTACCGCCACTATAAAATCGACTGCCAGGGTTGTAATGACCCCCAAAGTGTCTTAAATCTTTTAAAAGCAATAATTATCTCTTTCTAGCACAAAGTACCTGGTTCGTGTTAAAAATATTCGCAATGAACCGCAGAGGAGGAGATGCATGGAAACAAAGGGGTGTGCGTCAATTTCTCGGGCCGCACATGGTAATGCGTTGTTTAGTTTCCACGCAGGGACGGCTGTGAGTTAATTTCAGGTGCTCGGTCGTGGACCCTCTTCGGGTTGCGGGGGTTTCGGACGCCCCAGGGATGATGCGTGGATTTCCTGCACAGCCACAATGAAGTCACAGGAGCTGTGTCGATTCGGTGGCCGTTGCATCAAAATTTCAAGTGCACGTCAGGCGCTGCATCGATTCCTTTCTGGAAGTCGGGCTGCGTTGTTACGGTTCGGCTGCGCGTTGATCCAGTGGCCCATGCACGGAATTTCCAGTCGCTACGCTGGCGCTGCATCGATCTTCTCGATGCGAAGTCGGGCTGCGTTGTTCCGGTTCGGCGTGAAGTGCAGGCTGTGCATCATTTCTTACAGGCTGTGCATCTAATTTTTCGACACAAGGAGTCCTTCTTGTAGAGATGAAGTCTTTTTGGTCCTGAGACTTCAGGGAACAGGAGGCAAACTCTATCCAAGCCCTTGGAGAGCACTTCTCACCACAGTCAGAGAGCAGCAAGGCAGCAGGGCAACAGCAAGGCAGCAGTCCTTTACAGAAAGCAGTCAGGTGAGTGTTTTGGGCAGCCAGGCAGGTCTTCTTGGCAGGATGCAGGTCCTGGTTCAGGTTCTCTTCTCCAGGAAGTGTCTGTGAGGTAGAGTGTCTACCCCAAGAAGTGTCTAAAGTCTGTGGTTTTGGGTGCTCCTCTTATACACGTTTTGGCCTTTGAAGTAGGTTTACCTCAAAGGAAAGTCTCACCTGTTTGTGAAATCCTGGCTCCTTATGTCGCTGGCACAACCAGGGCTGCAGGCCCCATTGTAGCATTTGATTTTCAGGCCCGGGGCACCTCTAGTGCACTTTACTAGGACTTCCTTGTAAATCAAATATGCCAAACATTGACAAAACAATCAACATATGCACTTTAGCACTGGTTAGCAGTGGTAAAGTGCCCAGAGTCCTAAAGCCAACAAAAACAAGTCAGGGAAAATAGGAGGCAAAATGTTTGGGGATGACCCTGCAAAAAGGGCCAGGTCCAACAGCTTGGGTACCCCAAATTTGGATTTAGAGTTCTGTCCTGCAAATGTGCTGATCATTTATCATGACATAAGTGTATGTGTAAGTGGATAAGGTGTTACAGTACAGGCAATGTGGCTTGCCTTTGCATGCCTCATCTGGACTATCACAAGGCTGCACATATTGCTGCTTTCACTCACTCACTATCAGCTAGTCAATAAATAGATATGGGTTTGTTATGTACCTCCTGTACAAATTGATTGGGGGACATTGATAACATTTACCCACATGCAATAGCACCATTATCTCCAGCTTCAGAGTTGCCGAAATCATGGAAGTGCAGGTAGAAAGGACAGATATGCACGGTATTGTATAAATACGGTGCATTCCTACACTTTCACTTCAGCATAGGCCAGCGAGGCAAGGTGACTTGCTGACCTGTCCTACACCAAAATCCCATAAATGAGGGGCTTAGTCCATGAGTTGTCATGAATGAACCTTGGGAAAGTTCTGTACTGAATCACAGACTGACAGCTCATTGATGGTAACTGAGTGTTACCTCTCACCACACATCACTAGAGATCATTTCAACATTGATCATACACTGACATGATACTAGTAAATACATATAGTAATTACAAATACTGGTAGCATTAGGGTCATGCAACGATTGCACATCTCCCCATGAGAATGGAAGATGCCCACCTAGGAGACATGGAAGAGGACATAACATTGTAAATATTGCTTTCACGCATGTTAATACTTTTATCAAATGAACTATTAGATCCCAGTATTTCAGAAGTACACAGCATCAGAAACACATATAAGGCAACATGCATAGCTCATTGCACTCATGTAGTCCATTTGCATGCTAGAGCAGACTGGATGCTGGACATCAGATGTACCCGTCATGACATGCCTGAAGCATGTGTCAAGGATGTGATTGATTGAGTAATGCTAGGCAGCACACTGGTAGAGTCCAGTTTACCATGACACATGGGTGACATGATTGACCTTAGGAGTAATTTAGGGGCATAATAATGAGGCTCTTGTGCTGCACTAGTGTCACTTTTAGTGAAGCTCCAGTGGCGCTAAACACAAAATCATATATATGAGATCACTCAAAGCCACTTTTGGTTGTCTTAAAATGGCTACCTAGATATGTAGTAAGGCAAGGCAGAACAAAGAGCTGGGTTGCCTTACTCTGCACAAGAGAGGTGTTACATGGGTCTTGTGGTGGCTGTTCCCATGCAACACCCATGTATATTTATGCTTTCCCAGATTTACAAAACCATGCAGACAGAGGCATGCACAAAGACCTTATGGTTCACCAGGGGAGGAACAACACGGAGTTATGACTTGATTACTCCTGTTTTTATCCTCTTTACAAGTGTGCTGCTTTCTGCACCATATATAGGAAGAGGTGAAAGGGTCACAGGATTGTTTTTGTGCACAGTGTTACCCCTTCCAGCTCATACACAATCCTAGCCACAACACCGACCCCCTTGTACCAGGGTTCAAGGGTGGATGCATTGGCAAAAGTCCACCGAAATGGAGCCAGTGCAGTGGTAAGGGATAGGAATACACTGTCTTGGGTGAATACAGTGCATTCCTGCCCTTAAACGTAGACCTCGAGCAGTGTAGCAAGGCGACTTGCTGTGTTGGCCACGCCAAATCCACATCACCGTGGCCCTTAGTTCCCTTACTTTACATCATCTACTCATTTATATTTATACTGATATACACGCTGCATGTGGCTATATTGTTGAAAAATACAAATTAAAGACAGTCCATGTTTCTGTTTTGCATTCCAGATAAAGTTACATCACAATTTGCAGACAGTACGTACATACATACCGACAGGACCTCCGGTCTCAAGGCCCAGGAAGTCAAATACATCCGCCTCCTTTGCGATGATATCTACCCGCTGGTGCTTCAACTGGTGGGTTGTCTGTGCAACCTGGAAGGTCTGCTTATTGTGCCACCACACCTGCTCCGATCAGTCCTTTTTGTCACTTGCAGGGTAGCAGTCTCTCACCCTGCAACCAGCCACAAGCATCCTAGGGAGGCAGTGGGCAATGAGCCTTATCAACCTTCCCACATTCAGTTTTGAAAAATTGTGCTCCCTCCAAGATATAATCCCAAACCTCCCCAAAAAAGCTAATCCCCTAAAGGCTATTATGACCCCATCAGACGAAGCCCAACAAGAGGTACACCCAACAGTACAATGACAAATAACACTACAATTTCCTACACCAAATTCAGAATAACAGAGATTAGGAGAAAGTGAAAGTGACTTCACACTTCCTAGTTTGCAGCCTGCCACACCCAGTGCATCACTTCCTGGCTGTACTCCTCCCATTTTTTTTTTTTTTTTTAATTTTGTTGATGCATTGGTACTAAAATTGCAATATGTGATAGACGCACAATGTATTAGCCACAATGCTTTTTAAACGTGTTGGGGCATATGAGCGGCTTGCGACTAGTTCCACGGTTGCAATGTGCCACACAAATGGGTCAATGCATGGTTTCTGACCCATGCAACTGACCTATTGTCTATGATACACTGTAGTGAATTGTGCAATGCAGGTGAAAAGAACTTGGGCTCACGTTTCTTGTTCCTCTTGTCTTACCTGACAGGTTTGATATCTTCAGTTGTGTGGGTTGTCATTGGTAAAATGGCTATGTGTGTTTTATTTGTCTTCATTGTGCTGACATATTGTGTGAAAATATTTTAATGTGATAAACACATACAAAATGTGTTGTCTAGAGGCATTCCAAACTTGTTGTTGCTTTTGCGTTTTGTAGTATACTTGGCAGAACGTTGATAACTGTGGAGTAGGCATCTTTTTCGTCGAATATTTCACTTTGCTCTGTGTATGAAATACACTATTATGTGCAAAATCTGAATTCTTTAAATATGTCTGTCATTTAGCCATTAGATTTGTAACGGATGCAGTCCACACACAGGGAATAGCAGAGACTGGCTTTCTCAGCCAGTCTGCAGTGTATTTGACATCCTGCTTACCAACTAACTGGGTAGATATGATAGGTATGTTGTTAGGCTAATATGACACCTGTGATTGAGGGGCAGATCTCAATTAGTTCACTAAACTAGCCAACTTCCGCCTTGGAATGTCTTGGTACAGACATAACTGCTGTCTGGGATTTGCGTCTGAAAGAATATTTTGGTACATGCACAATGCACCTTGAAAAATGTCCTAACTAAAACTCTGTTTGCCTATAGTTTGAGCATCATGAGTCCAGCTTGAGTAGGCCAGACAAGTGTGATGAATCCTGAGGGCCACTACATGTAGCAATTTCCTGCATTGCATTCTTCTGCACCAGAGAGAGGTTCCTTGACTCTTGCATGTGGGAAGCCATTCACATCTGAGGGTAATATGTGCATTTACTGCCAGATGACACCAGGCAAACCTTCAACAGAGTGATATTACATGCAGTTAGACCTTAACATCTTAACTGCAATTATTTATGTGTCCTGTGTACAGCAGAACACGTAGATGGAGCACTAGGGCTAACAGCATATTTAGGTTATCAGTAAGATGCATCATCACGGTCACATCCATTGCTTCATGTAACTGTTGCATCCTTGCCTCATGGGACACATGTGAATGCATTGGCCCTAGGTTGCCAATCCAGTACTCACAAAGGTCAAGATGCAACATTTCAAAGTGTCATGCTCGATACCGTACAATTCTTGCTATGTGCTCACATACATAGCTGTGGCATAGGGAGACTACCTGTGCTGCACTGTTGCTATGCTCATTATATGCCCCTCTGTTTCCACTCACAGGACATCATCTAAACTTTTCTGTGATCCAAATATGTAAGACAGGAACCAACATTATAATTATGACCCCCTCATGCACCCTGCGTGTAGTGGGCATAGCATGCGTCTTACCCCTGTGGCCCTTTATGGGGTACTATGATACCATGACTGATAATCAACAAACCCTCAGATTCCTTTACACTTGAGTCTGTTCTACTACCCTTGCGGAACACTACAGTATGGGGCAGATTTACAAGAAAGTGGCACATTAGCTGTGGTTCGCAACTTTTCTTGCGCCTCCATGCGCCCCCCTAATGACACCATGTGCCTGCAATGGTGTACGTTGGGACAATAGTGTCAGTAGTTATGATGCTATTGTGGTACTTTGCATACATACATTGTAGCGCTAATCCTGCAAAGTAAAGGGAGACCCATTGCAAGTAATGGATGCGTCATATTAAGGCCTGCTCTGAGTCGGCATTAAAAATGACTCTATAAATGGCACAGTGAAATGTTGTAAGTTTCACTGCACCATGTTTATGGCCTGGGGGAATGATCCCCTTGCATTTATTATGCCTGGCGCAGGCATAATGTGACCCAAGGGGGCGCAATGTGGCATAATGCAATTATTGTGCCACTTTGTAAATATGGTAAAAGAGCATAGCTTCGTTAACGGCACATTAGCATTGAACAAAATGACGCTAATGTGGCACAAAGAGGCACTAGGGCCTTGTAAATCTGGCCCTATGGCTCTTATCATTCCATGACAGTTGCTCTCCAATACTCATGATTCCATTGTGCTTGAGTCACAGCTAGCATCCCCCAAGACATGCGAACCAATGTGTACCTTACACCCATTACTTCTAGGGTTTTGGGGTTGTTTTCCTTTGTGCACAATTGAACTCACAATATACATTTGTTTCCTGATTGACTGGTTCCAACCGCAGGTTTGCATATGTCCTTCCTGTAAGTTCAAAGCCAGTGCACTACCATTGTTTTCAATCAGGAGTCTTGGAGAACCTGCCAGGTTGCCACATGCTTCACTTGCCCCACATGAACTACTACATCTGCTGGATACTGAACTTGGTATAGCTACCCGTCCCAAACCGAAGGCCCTTGCTTGTTCAACACTTCCTGCTGAAGAAGCTTCACCCGTCCCACACACCCGAGCACCACTCTGGCCTTCTGCAGTCCAAGCTGACACCTGTGGGCCTAGCTCCCTCAATGCCTCCTTCAACCTTGCCTGCATAGCTACTCCAGTACCCCAGAGACTCGCTGAGCGAAGGACTGAAGATCTTCTTTGAACTTCTGACAAATAGAAGAACTCAGCTGAGTACTTGATACCAGGTTAGTGTGCACTAACCTGTCTATAGAAGTAAGTGTAGGAGGCTGGCTCTTTACATAGTGCACCAAATAGAGGTACACTTTCTAAAGAGTCCAGGCAAACCCCAAAAGAATTACAGAGACATAAAAAACACCCAAAAATGCTCTCATGTGTGGTAGTGTGGGTGTGCAAAGTGAGACACACACTCACTAAAGAATTCCAACACCAATTTATATAAAGAACACATACTTTTACATTAATTTAGATACCAAGATCACCGGAATCAGGTTCTCTGGGACTTAAGGTGAGTATGGGGCAAGGTCCAAGGCCTCACCAATGGGTCACCTCGGGAGGTTCTGAGGCATTCAGGTACAGAGGTGTGTTACGGTATTGGGTGTCCCATTCACTTCAGTGGGGAATGGTGGGGAAGAGGCTGTAAGCTAGGACTGGGGGGTGCAGTCTGGGGGAACCCACAGGGGGGCCAGACCCTTAAGGTGTTCTGGCATGTAGGGAGACAATTGGTCCACTTCTCCTCAGGCAGCAGGGCTAGGGTGCAGTGATGTATTTTGTTTTTGAATCTGGTGCTGGAGTTTCTTGGGATTGGAGGGGCCCTGCAGAATGAGCCTGCAGGTGGTGAGTGGAAATCCAGTGTGTCTGAACAAACAAGTGGGCTCAGGTCTCACAATGCTCAGGGATGTGGGGACACATTTGCTTCTATTCTCCTCAGGCCAGGTGCAGAGGTGTCCAGTGGAGTCTGGTTTCTGTCACTGGAGGCACTCGTAGTAGAGGGCACCTGCACAAAGAAGCTGCAGGCAGTGACTGGGAGTCCAGTCTTGACAAACCCCAGGTTTGGCTTAGCCATTGAGGATCTCATGACCCCCTTGGCACTGGCACCTCCCTCAGACTGTGGGACTTGGGTGCCTTTGGCACTTTGAGGTCTTGGGTGGCAGAGGTTAGAGGCTCTCTCTTTGTCTTCGTTTCTGCTGCAGAAGAGAAAACAGAACAGCTGGGTCCCTCACAATGTGGGTGTCACCGTCCCTGAAGTCCCTCGACATGCAGGTCAGTTCACCTTGGCATTGGTGCCCAATCTGGACAGAACCAGCCTTCTCTGCTGCAAGGGGTCTGGTACCTCACGTTTTGGTGTTGTGTATTCGGTGCCTGCAGTTGCATGGGCGTTGCTCCCCCACTCCAGAAGGGCTTCTTTGGCAATTGTGGAAGCACTAGCAGCCCTCTGGGTTTCTTGGATCATGCACACCAACAGAATGAGTTGGTTGCTCCACAAGAGTAAGGTGAAGCAGGCATGCTGGCAGAGTGCTTCTCTGGTCAGTAGTTTTCTTTGTCCACTCCTTCTTTTGTGTCCATCGAAATCTGAATTCCTGGTAACAGGGAGTCCCCTAAATGCTCAATGTAGTGGTGTTAATGGATGTGAAGGTTAGTAACCAATGGGACCCTTACCTATGAGGTCACTACTCTCTTGGAGTGTGGGGATCACTCTATCCTAGAATTCCTAATTCCACCACACACACAAGATGTTAGAATTCCTGTTAGAAATGGGGTCTCTAGTTAGCAAAGGTATACACCCTTGTCCAAAAAGGGACCACAATTCTAGTCAGGGTAAGTCACACACAATCCAGATTATCCTGTGCCCTCCCTCAGGTAGCTTGGCACTGAGCAGTCAGGCTTAACTTAGAAGGCAATGTGTAAAGTATTTGTGCAATAAATCATGCAATAACAAGATGAAAACACCACAAAAATACACCACGCAGGTTTAGAAAAATATAAGATATTTATCTGATTAAATAAAGGTCAAACGATAAAGATTCAATAAGCACAAAATGAGATATCATTTTTGCAAGGTTAAAAAGAGTCTTAGATCTTAAAAATCAACAGTTGTCTCCTGTTTGCACACAGTACCTGGGTTGCTTCGAAATTACCACACACGGAGACTGCCCAGGAGGAATTACGTGGAAAAATAAGGTGTGTGTTGGATTTTCCGATGTGGCACAGACGATGTGTAATTTCTTTCCACCCTGCAAGGGGCTTTGTGTTGATTTCTGGCACGCAGTCTTGGATCCTTACTGCAATGCGGGGTTCTTTTGACATCCAGTGATGATTCAGGGAAAAATCCTAGATGTAAAGGAAGGAGTCACAAGCATTGCATCGATCCAGTAGGCGATGTGTCAAATTTTCTGCTGCACGGCAGGTGCTGCATCGATTCTTCACTCAGAAAGTCGGGCTGCGTCATTCCAGCTCACCTGTGCATCGATCCGGTGGGGCCGTGCATTGAATTTCTGGTCGCAATTCAGGCGATGCGTCGATCTTCTGCGTCAGGCTGTGTCATTCCGGTTCCGCTGTACAGTGATTTTCTCTTCCCAGGGCAGGCTGTGCATTGTTTCTGGCAGGCTGTGTGTCAAATTCTGGCTTACAAGGAGTTTCCTTGAACAGATAAAGAGGGTCATTCTGACCCTGGCGGCCGGTGGCCGCCAGGGCCACCGACCACGGGAGCACCGCCAACAGGCTGGCGGTGCTCCAATGAGCATTCTGACCGCGGCGGTTCAGCCGCGGTCAGAAGCGGAAAGTCAGCGGTCTCCCGCTGACTTTCCGCTGCTCTTTGGAATCCTCCATGGCTGCGGAGCGCGCTCCGCAGCCATGAGGATTCTGACCCCCCCTACCGCCATCCAGTTCATGGCGGGAAAGCCGCCATGAACAGGATGGCGGTAGGGGGGGTCGCGGGGCCCCTGGGGGCCCCTGCCGTGCCCATGCCAATGGCATGGGCACGGCAGGGGCCCCCGTAAGAGGGCCCCGAAAAGTATTTCAGTGTCTGCCTTGCAGACACTGAAATACGCGACGGGTGCCACTGCACCCGTCGCACCTTCCCACTCCGCCGGCTTGATTACGAGCCGGCATCCTCGTGGGAAGGTCGTTTTCCCCTGGGCTGGCGGGCGGTTTTACTGGAACCGCCCGCCAGCCCAGGGGAAAACTCGTAATACCCGCCGCGGTCTTTTGACCGCGGCGCGGTAATTTGGAGGGCGGGATCCTGGCGGGCGGCCTCTGCCGCCCGCCAGGGTCATAATGAGGCCCTAAGTCCTTTTGGCCCTGAAACTTCAGGAAACAGGAGGCAAGCCCAATCGAAGCCCTTGGAAAACACTTCTCAGCAAAGTTAGAGGCCAGCAAGGCAGCAGGCAACAGCAAGGCCGCAGTCCTTCAAAGCAAAGCAGTCTAGGAAAGTCTTTTGGGCAGCCAGGCAGTTCCTCTTGACAAGCTGAAAGTTCAGGTCCAGAAGTGTGTAGTTTGGTGGGGTCAGGGACCCAGTTTATATACCCCAAAATGCCTTTGAAGTTGGGGAGACTTCAAAGAGTGGTTTTGCACAAGGTCCCCTTTCAGCACAGGTCTGTCTGCCAGGGTCCCATTAGGGGGTTTGGCATTCCATTGTGTGAGGGCAGGCTACTAGCCTTTGAAATATAATTGTCAGGCCCTCCACCCTCCCAGCCCAGGAAGACCATTTTAGCATGCAGTTGAGCGCAGGTGTGACTGAGTATTCTGTGTTTGTGGTTGTCTGGGTGAAATGCACAAGGGAGCTGTCAACCAGCCCAGCCAGATGTAGATTGGTGGCATGCTGTAAGGCACAGATGGATTTTAAGTGCAGAAAAATGCTCACCTTCTAAGTGGCATTTCTAAAATAGTAATATAAAATTCAACTTCACAAATAAGCAGGATTTTGTATTACCATTCTGGCCATACTAAATATGACCTAGTTACCACTTTCGGGTCAGAATCTATCACTCAAACAGTATATGAGGGTAGCACTAATGTTATCCTATGAAAGGAGCAGGCCTCACAGTAGTGGAAAACTAATTTAGGAGTTTTCCACTACCAGGACATATAAAACACATGTACATGCCCTGCCTTTTACCCACATTGCACCCTGCCCTATGGGTTACCAAAGGTGGTAGAAGCTCCTTGCCTAGGAATACTAATTTACAGGTCATCCTGTTGGAAAGGGTGTATAACACACCTTGTCAGAGCAGGCTTTGTTCCTGACCACCGAGAATATGAGCTCTTACCCCTGGAGGCCAGAAACTCTTCTGTGGTGCTTGGTTGGTTAGAACTAGTCAGACAGCATACCAGCAGTTGGTAGTTTCTCAGGGGGCACCTCTAAGGTACCTTCTGGTGCATGTATTAATAAATCCAATGTTGGAATCAGTGTGGGTTTATTGATACCAAACACCATAATTTTCAATGAAGCCATTATGTAGTAGGGGAAATTGTTCTGACCAGTGCCCAGTACATACCTTAAGATGGCTTCTCTGTTCACTTGTACTGTAAGTAATTGAACTGGCCAGCCCAGGGGCTTATCTGTTCATGCAGATATGTCCTTGCAGATAATATAATGGGCCCTGCCTTAGAGCTGTCAGGCCTGCTGTAGGGGTGACTTACAAACTTTACATGCAGTGTCAGGGGGCATGGCACACAAGCATGTGTCATGTTGTGTTTTCAATTTTTAGAGCACCTTTCCATGCAGCCTGCAGTGACAGTCTGTATCGGTTTAGTGCTGGGTCCCCTAGAGTGGCACAAGCTGTGCTGCAGCTGTTAGGGACCCTCTTTGGTACCTATGCCCTAGGTGCCAGAGGTACCATGTACAAGGGACTGACAGAGGTGCTAAAGGCCTGGTCACTTTGGGGAAGAAACAGTTGCACTGGGGACCTAGTTAACAGGGACCCAGTGCTCTTCAGTCAAACTCAAATTCCAGGCAAACATTGGGGAACTACTGCAACAAAAACCCAGTTTCTTATGCAAAACCCTCCCAGCCAACAGACTGGGAGACTCATTTACAACCTGGGAGATTTTTTTAGTCTGTCAAGTGAGGAAGAGTAAGGAAACAGGCTTCATGTTTGCAGGGCCTACTCTTCCTTATATCCTCCTGTCTAGGTAATTTCCTTTGGGAAGCTGACCGACCTCAACAGTGTTAGGACCATAATTAACATGTGCTTTGTCTGCTTCTTTAGTTTCCTTGCCAAATCTCTTTTCTTTGAGATCAGAGGTGTCCACCTCTTCCATGGCTTTCCACAAGTTGTCCTTTTTCTTTTCATCTGGGGCTTACTTGTACTAACTGTAGATTCAATCATTGGGAGAGAGCTGGCACTGAACCATTTCCTCTTTTGGGCATTGACCAAACTCTGAGAGGTGATATCCAAGGATACAATTAAGGGACAGGTCTGTAATCACTACCACCTTTCTCCAACTAGGGGATCCAGCTATTTCTAGGGGTACTAAAGCCACAGGGCTGTCGGTTACCTTCCCTGGGATAGCCCCTACTCTTCTAGTCTCACCTGGAATATACTGGTTTGAAAGTACCAACCTCCCATGTACAGGGTAGTTTAAGGGATTCCATTCACCAGTAAGTAGAGGAAGTGTCTGCTTCCCTCTGGGATCTCCAACTCAGCTTTTGGTCCTATTTCCCAGTAAAATACTACAAAGACTTCCTCATCTGAGGAATCATCCTCACATGCTAAACTGGCAACCCGTGGGGGTACACTACTGGGTTTCTTAATAGGACATTATTTGCATTTGTGATCATAATGTTTTATTTCCTATTTTTTCTAGCTCAAAGCTTTTGATTCCTTTGCTGTGACTCCTGCTTACGGTTTTGGCAGTGATAGACCTGCAACTATTGGTAGTTGCATGTGTTTGGTAAGAAAAACATTTTTGTTTTTTGTACTGTTTACTCCAAATGAGTTTCGTTGCCATGCATAAATGAGTTTTTGTGAATGGTGTAATCATAGCAGCATGTTTAGCTTATGTTTTATTGCGTGTGAAATTCTCCTTAGATTTGTGCATGATGTGCATTGTGTTGTCTATGGTGTAATTTTATTAAGTTTTTCTTCTTAAGTGAGATATCTTTGGTGCTTGCTATGTCTGTGCAGAGTAGGTGCTGGTGAGTCTAGTTGTCTCTGGCAAGTGAGTGCTATTGTTTATGAGTCTATAGGTCTTTGTAATAAAGCCACACTTTGTTTATCCTTTATTTTACACAATGTTGGTTTTTGTTGACTTATTTTTCATTGCCTTTTATTAGTAAGAATCGTGGCTAGCCTCACCATTACCCCTCAGCTGGTTGTTGGTATGCATTTTAAATCTTCCTCTGATCATGATTATGAGTCTGATTCTGCATCTGAGGCAGAGGAGGAAGTGAAAGTTTCTGGCAATGAATTTTCTGTCCAAAAGGAATGGCCTGATGATGAAGTCACTGTCAGTGCGGATGAAGTACCTGTTTCTGAGGAGGATACTGATGTGCCAATAGTCCAGCAATATTTGAACAGCAGCTGTGGCTGCAAGGCTTCCCATGGGAAGATCTGAGTTCATGGTTGCCCCAAACATAGTGCAGCGGACGTTGCCTGCCTTTGCTGGTATCACCAGGTGTAGAGAGAAAACGGAAAACATTTCACCTATAAATTTCTTTGAGTTCTTTATGGACGAAATATTTTTGGGAGTGATTGTTGAGCAGACCAATCTGTATATTGAACATTATTTGTGGGACAATTGTGCCAGACTTTGGCCCCGCTCTAGAGCCATCCAGTGGACTCACACAAATCTGGAAGAGTTAAAGAAGTTCATGGGTTTAACTTTTTGATGGGCTTGATAAGGAAGCCATATCTGTCTTCATATTTGTCTACCAGTCCCTTAATGGCAAATGGCAACAGACATATTTCTTGCAATCTTGAGTCATGATTGGTATTTGCTTCTGCTTCGAATGCTGCAGTTTGTTGATAATGCTTTAGCGTTACCACATGATCACCCTGATTGTCACTGCCTTTTTAAGATTCAACCTGTCCTTCATCACTTTTTAGATCGATTTTCAGAAATCTATGTTGCAGGGAAAGAAATAGCTGTGGATGAGTTTTTTGTCCTGTTCAATGGCTGTTTAGTTTTTAGGTAGTACGTTCTTAGCAAGAGGGCACGTTATGGAATTGAGATGTATATGCTGACTGGAAGTAGTACAGGATATGTTTATAGTTTACGGGTCTACACTGGTAGGGATTCCACTATCGACCCCCCTGGTTGTCCGTCCACTTTTGGAGTTAGTGAGAAATTGTGTGGGAACTTGTTAGACAACTTTTTAACAAAGGTCATCATTTGTACCTAGATAACTTCTACACTGGTGTGCAAATGTTTAGGGAATTGTTAAAAGTGGACACTGTTGCTTGTGGCACAGTCAGCTCTAAAGGTAAAGGTTACCCAAGGCAGCTTGTGCATAAAAAAACTTGAGAGGAGACTGTGCAGTGCCTTGCGTAAGCATGAACTGCTAGCAGTGAAATTGCAGACAGGAGAGATGTCTAAATGCTGGCTACCATCCATGGTGAAAGTACTTCACCTGTGGCTGTTTGGGTTCAGGTTCCTCAAATGCACATATATGTGTGCATTTTAAACTACAATAAGCACATGGCTGGTGTGGACAGAGTAGATCAGAAGTTGGAACCTTACACTGCTGTTCATAAGGCTTAAGTTTGGTATCAGAAGTTGGCTATCCATGTTTTCCATTTAGCAACCATTATTCATTTTGTTGCATTCAAAGATTGTTCTCCAGAGTCAAAGATGACTTTTGTTCAGTTTCAGAAATCTGTGATGAGCAGCCTTGTTGTAGTGGAACAGACACGTATTCCTAGAGTTAGAGTGGTGGAGGATGTGGGCAGATTAAAAGATCAACAATTTGCTGATCATATTCCTCCCAGACCCCAAAAAAACAATCCATGTAAGTGATGTAAAGTAAGTATGCAAAGAGGCATGTGGAAAGAGAGTTGCATACACTGATTGTCCTTCTAAAGCTTGGCTGTATGAGTCTGTCTGCTTCAGAATGTACCACACCAAAAACAAATTGTGGGAGCACACAGGAGCGTTGTCTGGTCTGTATCATATTATATCATTAGTTCAGTTTCACGGTTGTCATTAGTGTGATGTATTTAGTTGGAGCTGTTGTTTTTATAGTTTTGTATTTACTTAAAATTGTTTTTTGTTAAAATGATGTGATGGCGGTGTGCTTTGACTGGAGCTTGGCTGATGCTGTGCATTGACTGGTGCTTGGCTGTTGGTGTGTGTGAGCTTGTGCTTGGCTGGTAGTTTGTGAGTAGTGACTGGTCACTACACACACTGGCAGCCACATGCCAGTCCACAGACTCTATCATCCGGCTTTTTATTGCTGTGTCAGTCATGTGGGTGTATGAAAGTTATGGGCCCTTAAATGGCGCTGTCTGTTGATGTGAGTGTTGTAATGTGCTGGGCCTGCAGCTGGGGGTGTTAAATGATTGTGTATGTGTCATGTCTGAAAGGAGTTTGAATGGTTTGTAAAGCAGTTGGTGCCTTGTCGTAGTTTTACAGCTCATGAGCTGTGAGTCTTTGGTTCCGTTTTTTGACCTATCTATTATTAAAAGAACATTTGAGTTTTTGAAATCTCTTCTTAATAAAATTTTATATATTGAACCATCACTCACCCTCATGCCAAATCCCACCAGCATGTGTGTGTTATCATGAAAAAGAACCTGCTCCACTGTAATCAGGCATTGAAGCACACCCAAAACACACTAGGGGCCTCCTCATGAGTTTGATGGTCTCAGGACTGCCATGTTGGCGGTGGTGGTCATACCGCAAACAGGCTGGAGAAGGAGACCGCCAAATTATGACAATATTTGCATTTAGTACAGAACACACCCAAAGCACCACCGGCACCCCCACTGCCGCCTGGGCTCCGCAGATACGGGTAGCCACCTGCAAGCTGGCAGAGACCATGTATCCGCTGGACAGATTACAATGTTACATGCCGCCAAGGTTTTTGCCATGGTCGCAGCACCACGGAAAGCCAGGCAGAATCCAACTACATAAGAGTAGACACTCACCTTCAGGAAGCCAACACCCATCGGAGGCGCTGTGGAACCTGAACTACATGTCTTCCTGCTTGCCCAATGACTCCGAAATCTGTGACGATGACAGCAGCCATAAGTAAACACACACTTACCTCGTACTGTTGTAGGTTGTCTATTTTGTACATTCACACAACATACATTTGGGAAGGGAGTGTGAGGGTAACACTAACATGTAAAAGCACACGAACATGCACACTCATATACAGCCACGCACAAACTCGCAAATATACAACAGCCGTGCTACAGCAAACAGACACACACATACACATGTCGCAAACACACAGGTACGTACTGAAACACTGCACAGGCCAACACTCACACAATCTCCCACAACACGTCACAACCACAACACAACCGCACCATCTCCAATCTCCTGACAGGGGCCCACAGGGTACCCTACCTAGGGACACATCACACAAATGTCACAACGTAACACCAAGAGGCAATAAATACACACAAATACAGCACCATGCCACTCACACAGAACATCGTATCTAACAACCATGCACAAAACGCACAGACAGGTAGGGGGATATATGGGGAAGGGAGGTGCCTCAGGGGTTATTGGAGTGAGGGTGGCAGAGGGGGGGTTTGGGTTAGGTTTTGGAGGGGGCCTTTGGGAACTGGTTTGGAAGGAGGGTCTCAGCTTTATCTTAGGTTTAGGGGAGGGTTGGGTTTTCTTAGAAGGAGTAGACTTCTTGGCAGGAGGAGGGGCATGGGTACTTGCAGGGGGCAGTTGAGGTCTTGGAGGTGGAAGGGACGGACTTGGAGAGGGACAATAAGGCGGTCATTCTGACCGCGGCGGTCGCCGCCCGCCAACCGGT
This sequence comes from Pleurodeles waltl, assembly GCF_031143425.1. Lineage (NCBI taxonomy): Eukaryota > Metazoa > Chordata > Amphibia > Caudata > Salamandridae > Pleurodeles > Pleurodeles waltl. The sequence goes on along the minus strand of NC_090445.1, from coordinate 809,171,424 downwards.
TCCCGCCGAAAGACCGCGGCGCGGTCAAAAGACCGCGGCGGCCATTCCGGCTTTCCCGCTGGGTCGGCGGGCGACCGCCAGAAGACCGCCGGCCGGCCCAGCGGGACAGCCCCTTCAACAATGAAGCCGGCTCGAAATGGAGCCGGCGGAGTTGAAGGGGTGCGACGGGTGCAGTGGCACCCGTCGCGATTTTCACTGTCTGCTAAGCAGACAGTGAAAATCTTTGTGGGGCCCTGTTTGGGGGCCCCATGGCACCCGTTCCCGCCATCCTGGTTCCGGCGGTGGACACCGCCAGAAACAGGCTGGCGGTAAGGGGGTCGGAATCCCCATGGCGGTGCTGCAAGCAGCGCCGCCGTGGCGGGTTCCCTGGGCCAGCGGGAAACCGGCGGGAAACCGCCGGCTCCCCTTTTCCGACCGCGGCTTTAACGCCGCGGTCAGATTCGCCCAGGAAGCACCGCCAGCCTGTTGGCGGTGCTTCCGCCGCACTCCGCCATGGCGGTCATGGACCGCCAAGGTCAGAATGACCCCCTTAATGTTTAGGTGTATCACAGGGTGGGAGAGGAGTGGGGAAAAGATAAACTTAGAAAGGAAAGATTTTTTACACACAGGGACGGTCATGGCAAAAGGGTTTAGGTGTGGAGGGAGAGGGAGTCGTTAACTGAGGTGTTAATGTGGATGTCTTGGGTGAATGTTTGTGCGAGGTATGTTTGTGGGTGTCTGTTTGCTGGGTGAGTGCAGATGTTTATGTGTCATGGGATGGGGGAGTGGAGGTGCTAGGAGATGCTGTGGTAGTTGGGTGCCTGTCTGTTGGGTGGTGACTGAAGGTATGGGGAATATGCTGTGGGTGTGGTGACTGGGGTGGATGTCCGAGGGTCTGCTATGGGGCTGTCTGTTGGTAGGATTGGTGTGGTGTTAGTATTAGTGAATGTTGGTGTAGTGTCTGCTGGTGTGTCAGGGGTGTGCTGTCAGTGATGCTGCGGGTGTCAGGGCAGGTTGTGAGTTTTGCTGTGTGTGAATCTGAATGTTGCTTGTGTGCATGCCAGTGATGTGTCTTGTGGCACTTGTGTTTGTGTGAGCTACCCTCGGATGTTGAGGTGGATCCATGTCTGTCTATGTACTTTGGCTGTGTCGGGGAAGAGGGGTTTGGGATTGGGAAGAGGAAACTGGATATGGACGGGTGACGAAGAGTGACTGACTGCCCTCAGTGTGGAGGCCAGAGCCTGAAATGATCTCTTTAGGCTAGCCAGTGCACCGTGAATGCCCTCCAGGAACACATGACTCAGTATGACTTTGGTTGCCAGTCCCTGGATGGCATTCACAATGGTAGACTGGCATACAAAGATGGACCTCAGGAGGTCAAAAGCCTCCTCACTGAAAGCAGCAGGGCTGACAGGGGCAGAGGTGTCTGTGTGCAAAGGAGACACCCATTCTTTTGGGTGAGTGGGCACAGCCAAATGTGTAGGAGGGCTACATGGAGGGTGGTGATAGTAAAGGTGTGGTGGACTTAGATGGTGCTGGGGTGGTCCCCGATGGGTCTACCACTGCCACGAAGTGTCCACTGGAAGAGGATTTCGAAGATGAAGACGTGCATTCTGTTTCACCGTGGTACCTCCTCGCCCTCCAGGCCACTGGGTCTCTCAGTGTAGATGGTATCAGCAATCCAGGTCCAGTTGCCAGCAGCTTCCCCACTTGACTGTGCCCTGTATCCTTTGTCTGCAGATGCTGATGCTGAGAAACCGAGAGAGAGGTAAGGTCATCACGTACTATGCATACACATTTATTACACCACACCATCACATTTATGTGTAAAACACCTCCAGCTAGGAACCATTTTGAGCCAACATAATGTCAGAACAACATACTTATCACAAACCTATGTGACAACAATGTCACACCCAACAAAAGCCTACTATCTGACCACTACATCACCATTCCATAATTACAGCTAAGACACACTCTATTCCTGCACAATATGATTTGTCAACATAATTAACGTGCCCCTATACAGAGCATCACTGTTAAACAACAAACCATCAATAGAAATCAGTGTTCACTTTGATATCAGGTTCATACCTACTCCAAATCTACACTTGCTCAGTCCATTTCCAGACGTCATGTTCAATAAAAGTCATCTCATCACATTCCAATTACAACACAGCATGTTGCTTAGCTATCACACCTCCAAAATGCATCTGTGTCTAAACCATACACAATGGTAAATGACTCAGATGCATCTAAACCATTTGGCATATCCAAGATTGAGTATGATAGATTCCATAACCATTTCTCTGATACATGTATCAACTGTCTTTATGCAAAGGATTGCACAGACATTTAGGACCTACTCATCTTAGTAATTCTCACATAGAAAACCAAGTCATGTACGTCAATGGGGGTCTACTAAGCACACAGGATATACCCACAGATAACCACAGGAAACATACCAACAGATTCAATATTATGGACACCAGTTGTGTGCATGAAAGCCACATACATTTCCACTAAACATGCTGAGTAGCAACCTCAAGAAGACCTGATCAAATGACTAACATCACTATCATTACTTCAGACATGAGTTACCTTACGTCTTTGGAGTACAGTTACACTGACATAAACCATATCTAAAGTAACCATGATTGGCACATACACCTAGAGTCTAGCAAGTTGACTGACAACATATACCAACCCAGCCAACATGTAACTGTCAACTTAACTGTCAACTACAACACATGCAACACTATATAGTCATGGTTAAATTAGCTTATCCATACTCAAATGCTTCAAACATAGCAGAATAGCGAAAGTAAGTATGCGAGCCCTACATCTTAAATAGTAAAAACGGCACAAAGAACCAATGTACACGTGATGTTGGCAAAAAACAGTGGCTGTTGTACCTATATACTTGATGTCCTGCTCTATGTATCATGGGCAAAATAAATTGACTAAGTGAATAGCAGGCTAGTCACTTACCTTCCCAATAACATGTACATGTGATAGTCTGAATCCACTTGTCTATGATATGTCTTGCACTAGGAATGTATAATTGCCACCATACGTTTCATCATGTAGGATGTCCACTCTGATCCAACATCACATGTGCCAATATACAATCCACACTTTACTATGGGGACACCTGTGAGTAAGCGTAGCAAGTGTGGAATTTGAACTATCTGAATAAGATAATACCCTCACATGAAGTTGACATTTATTTCACAATTCAGGAATATTTGGCCTGTTTCTCATCTGTCAGATGCTATGTTGCACATAGAGCTAGATCCAGTGGAATAGGAATAGAATGAGACCAAAGAGCTGAACAACTTACCAACAGGATATCTGGACTATGGATAAGTAGGTGGGAAAGATTACACAGCAGGTTACACATATGTGTAGCATTGTAGAGGTACACATATGACACAGTCATATGTGCATCACCACATGCTGTCATGCAATAGGCTTAACATAGGTGAGTTATATTTTCCTATACACAATACCATGTCCACACCTGTGTATCAATAATACCAACTGTACTCCTATGTGTTCCTAAGAGACCCTTTACCTTTAGCACTTACCAGATTGTTACAATTTAGAAACTTACACATCAGACACTGACTGGCAGTAGGATTTAAACATCTGCTGTCAGTACTTAGCCCTTCTGACTGCTGTGCTGCCCTCAAATGCCCATCTAAATCAGGGTAGGCCACTGCCAAAATGTGGGAGTATGTTACCACCATTTTTACCTGTATGTCACTATGTTTTTGCCTGTCTCACTGGGATCCTATTGGTCAGGACCCCAGTGCTCATAGTTTATGGCCTAATGTGTGTGTCTGTATAGTACTTGGCTGTGTCACTGAGGCTCTGCTAGCCGGAACCTCAGTGCTTATGCTCTCTCTGTTTTTAAATTTGTCACTTAAGGCTAGTGACTTAATTTACCAATTTCAATTGGCACACTGGACCCCCCTTATAAGTCCCTAGTATATGGTACCTAGGTACCCAGGGCATTGGGGTTCCAGGAGATCCATATGGGCTGCAGCATTTTTTTGGCCGCCCATAGGGAGCTCAGGCCAACCCTTGCGCAGGCCTGCCATTGCAGCTTGTGTGAAATAACGCACACGTTATTTCACAGCCATTTTCACTGCACTTAAGTAACTTTTAAGTCACCAATATGTCTAACCTTCACTTGCTGAAGGTTAGGTGTAAAGTTACTAAGTGTGAGGGCACCCTTGCACTAGCAAAGGTGCCGTCACACAGTTCAGGGCCATTTCCTTTGTGAGTGCAGGGACGCAATTAGACGTGTGCACTACATATAGGTCAATACCTATATGGAGCTTCACAATAGTAACTCCGAATATGGCCATGTAACATGTCTAAGTTCATGGAATTGTCCCCCCATTCCAAATCCGGTATTGGGGAACCAATTCCATGCATCCTGGGGGCTCCACCATGCACCCCCAGTACTGCCAAACCAGCTTTCTGAGGATTGCACTGCAGCTACAGCTGCTGCCACCTCACAGACAGGGTTCTGCCGTCCTGGGGTCTGGGCAGCCCAGTCCCAGGAAGGCGGAACAAAGCATTCCCTCTGAGAGCAGGGTGTTACACCCTCTCCCTTAGGAAATAGGTGTTTTGGGCTGGGGAGGGGTAGCCTCCCCCAGCCTCTGGAAATGCTTTGGAGAAGCCAGTCTACACCGGTTCAGGGACCCCTTCTCCCCTGCTCTGGCGTGAAACTGGACAAAGGAAAGGGGAGTGACCACTCCCCTGTCCATCACCACCCTACGGGTGGTGCCCAGAGCTCCTCCAGTGTGTCCCAGACTTCAGCCATCTTGCTTTGCAAGGTGTGGGGGCACTCTGAAGGCCTCTGAGTGGCCAGTGCCAGCAGGTGACATCAGAGACCCCTCCTGATAGGTCCTTACCTGATAAAGTAGCCAATCCCCCTCTAGGGTCTCCCTTGTGGGTTCTCTTCAGATTCTGCTTGCATGTTTCTTTCAGGAATCCTCTGCAACTACTTCAGCATCCTCTGACCTCGGATCAACCGTGGCCTGCTCCAGGATACGCTGTAACTGCAACAAAGTATTCACAAGAGATACTTTTCTCCTTCAACCTCAGCTCCAAGTCAGGAACAGCAGCAGTTTCCATGGTGTGCACGCTCATAGGACTCCCTGTCTTCAGCCTGCAGCACGAGGACCAAATAAATCTCCTGTAGAGTGACAGAGTCACTCACCTGCTCCAGCAGGCACCTTCCAAGATGATGACTGGTACCCTTGGACTCCTCTCACAGTGATGAGCATGCTCCTAAGGACACAGAGGATGGACATCATCAACATAGGCTGTCCTGAGGTCCTGCTGATGCAATCTGGAGGAGGTAAGACCTTGCCTTCCCCGAGAGCGATGGTACCACCATGTACTGTGTCTTCTTCACCTCCTCAGGCCTCTGTACACTATTTGCAAAATTCCTTCTTGTACAACCTGGCTCAGGTCCCCAGCACTCTATCCTGTGATGCTCAACTTGCTGAGTTGTTCTCCAGCAGCATGGGACCTTCTTTTGTTGGGCTGCATCAACTACATTTTGTACCTCCTTTGTCCCCGGATCTTGTGACTCCCGGTGGTGCTGGCTGGCAACCTGAGGGCTCTCTAAAGTGCTGGGAGCTCCCTCTTTTTCCTCACTAAGAGCTGAGGCCCCCAGGTCCCACCTGGGTCCATCCAGCGCCCTTTTGAACCAAAACGTACTTTTGTCGAAGCCAAGGCTTGTTGGTGACTTTCAACACAAAATTACATCTGTAACGATCTTCACGTCGTAGGACATCCTTTGCATCATGCAAGAATCCGCTGGCATCTTCCTAGGGTCCATTCCTGTAGACTTCGACTAACCGGGGACTCTTCTTTTGCACCCTCTTAAGGGTTGGCAGGGGCTCCTGTCCTTCCTGGAACATCTTTTGACTTCAAAGGAAAGTCTCACTTGTTTGTGAAATCCTGCCTTGCCCAAGCAAGGCATCAGACACACACCGGGGGGTTGGAGATTACATTGTGTGAGGGCAGGCACAGCCCTTTTAGAGTCACAGAATGGTTTAAGCAAGAAAATGCCCACTTTAAAAGTGGCATTTTCAAACACATAATATTAAAACCAACTTTACTAAAAGATGTATTTTTAAATTGTGAGTTCAGAGATCCCAAACTCCACATTTCTACCTGCTCCCAAAAGTAATCTACGCTTTAATCATGTTTAAAGGGAGCCCCAAGGTAAAACTATGAGAGAGAAAGGCCTTGCAATGGTGAAAAACAAATTAGGCAGTATTTCACTGTCAGGACATATAAAACACATTAGTATATGTCCTACCTTAACTATACACTGCACCCTGCCCATGGTGCTACCTAGGCCTACCTTAGGGGTGTTGTACATGTAGGAAAAGGGAAGGGTTGGGCCTGGCAAGTGGGTGCACTTGCCAAGTCGAATTTATAGTTTAAAACTTTGCACACAGATACTGCAGTGGAGGGTCTGAGACATCATTACATGGCTCTTTATGTGGGTGGCACAACCAGTGCTGCAGTCCCCCTAGTAGCATTTGATTTTCAGGCCCTGGGCACCTCTAGTGCACTTTACTAGGGACTTACTAGTAAATCAAATATGCCAATCATGGATAAACCAATCAACAGTACAATTTACACAGAGAGCATATGCACTTTAGCACTGGTTATCAGTGGTAAAGTGCCCAGAGTCCTAAAGCCAACAAAAACAGGTCAGGGAAAATAGGAGGCAAAAAGTTTGGGGATGACCCTGCAAAAAGGGCCAGGTCCAACAGCCTGGGTACCGCAAATTTGGATTTAGAGTTCTGTCCTGCAAGTGTGCTGATCATTCCTCATGAACATAAGTGTAAGTGGATAAGGAGTTACAGTACAGGCAATGTGGCTTGCCTTTGCATCCCTCATCTGGACTATAATAAGGCGGCACATATTGCTGCTTTCACTCACTCGCTATCAGCAAGTCAATAAATAGATATGGGTTTGTTATGTATCTCCTGTAGAACATGATTGGGGGACATTAATAACATTTACCCACAGGCAATAGTACGGAATAGTCACCATTTTCTCCAGCTTCAGAGTTGCAGAAATGACGGAAGTGCAGGTAGAAAGGACAGATATGCACCGTATTGTATAAATACGGTGCATTCCTACACTTTCACCTCAGCATAGGCCAGCGAAGCAAGGTGACTTGCTGACCTGTCCTACACCAAAATCCCATAAATGAGGGGCTTAGTCCATGAGTTGTCATGAATGAACCTTGGGAAAGTTCTGTACTGAATCAGAGACTGACAGCTCATTGATGGTAGCTGAGTGTTACCTCCCACCACACATCACTAGAGATCATTTCCACATTGATCATACACTGACATGATACTAGTAAATACATATAGTAATTACACATACTGGTAGCATTAGGGTCATGCAACAATTGCACATCTCTCCATGAGAATGGAAGATGCCCACCTATGAGACATGAAAGAGACCATAACATTGTAAATATTGCTTTTCACGCATGTTAATATTTTTATCAAATGAACTATTAGATCCCAGTATTTCAGAAGTACACAACACCAGAAACACATATAAGGCAATATGCACAGCTCATTGAACTCATGTAGTCCGTTTGCATGCTGGAGTAGGCTGGATGCTGGACATCAGATGTACCCGTCATGACATGCCTGAAGCATGTGCCAAGGATATGATTGATTGAGTAATGCTGGGCAGCACACTGGTAGAGTCCAGTGTACCATGACACATGGGTGACATGATTGACCTCAGGAGTAATTTAGGGGCATAATAATGAGGCTTTTGTACTGCACTAGCGTCACTTTTAGTAATGTTCCAGTGGCGCTAAACACAAAATCATATATATGAGATCACGCAAAGCCACTTTTGGTTGGCTTAAAATGGCTACATAGATATGGAGTAAGGCAAGGCAGAACAAAGAGCTATGTTGCCTTACTCTGCACAAGAGAGGTGTTACATGGTCCTTGCGGTGGCTGTTCCCATGCAACACCCATGTATGTTTATGCTTTCCCAGATTTATAAAACCATGCAGACAGAGAGATGAGCAAAGATCTTATGGTTCACCAGGGGAGGAACAACGAGGAGTTATGACTTGACTACTCCTAGTTTTATCCTCTTTACATGTGTGCTTCTTTCTGCACCACATATAGGAAGAGGTGAAAGGGTCACAGGATTGTTTTTGTGCAGTCTTACCCCTTCCAGTGCAAACACAATCCTAGCCACAACACCGACCCCCTTGTACCAGGGTTCAAGGGTGCATGCATTGGCACTAGTCCACCAAATTGGAGCCAGTGCATTGCTAACGGATCGGAATACACTGTCTTGGGTGAATACAGTGCATTCCTGCCATTAAACATAGACCTCAAGCAGTGAAGCAAGGTGACTTGCTGTGCTGGCCACGTCAAATCTACATCACCATGGCCCTAAGTTCCCTTACTTTACATCATCTCCTCATTTATATTTATACTGATAAACACGCTGCATGTTGCTATATTGTTGAAAAATACAAATTAAGGAAAATCTACGTTTCTGTTTTGCATTCCAGATAAAGTTACATCACAATTTGCAGGCAGCACATACATACATACCGACAGGTCCACCGGTCTCATGGCCCAGGAAGTCAAATACATCAGCCTCCCTTGCGATGATATCTACCTGCTGGTGCTTCAAATGCTGGGTTGTCTGTGCAACCTGGAAGGTTTTCTCATGGTGCCACCACACCTACTCCGATCAGTCCTTTTTGTCACTTGCAGGGTAGCTGTGTCTCACCCTGCAACCAGCCACAAACATCCTAGGGAGGCAGTGGGCAAAGAGCCTTATCAACCCTCCCAAATTCAGTTTTGAAAAATTGTGCTCTCTCCAAGATATAATCCCAAACCTCACCAAAAATGCTAATCCCCTAAAGATTATTATGATCCCAACAGACAAAGCCAAACAAGAGGTACACCCAGTACAATGACAAATAACACTACAATTTCCTACACAAAATTCAGAATAGCAGAGAGTAGGAGAAAGTGGAAGTAACTTCACACTTCCTAGTTTGCAGCCTGCCACACCCAATGTATCACTTCCTGGCTGTACCCCTGCCATTTTTTAAAAATGTGTAATTTTTTTTTGGATGCATTGGTACTAAAATTGCAATACGTGATAGACGCACAATGCAGTAGCCACAATGCTTTTAAAACGTGTTGGGGCATGTGAGCAGCTTGTGACTAGTTCTACGATTGCAATGTTCCACACCAATGGGTCAATGCATGGGTTCTGACCCATGCAACTGACCTATTGTCTATGATACACGATAATGAATTGGGCAATGCAGGTGAACACAGCTTGGGCTCACTTATCTTGTTCCTCTTGTCTTACCTGTCAGGCTTGATATCTTCAGATGTGTGGATTGTCATTGGTAAAATGCGCTATGTGTGTTTATTTGTCTTCATTGTGCTGACATATTGTGTGACAATATTTTAATGTGATAAACACATACAAAATGTGTTGTCTAGAGACATTCCAAACTTGTTGTTGCTTTTGCGTTTTGTAGTATACTTGGCAGAACATAGATAACTGTGCAGTAGGCTTCTTTTTCGTCAAATATTTCACACTGCTCTGTGTATGAAATACACTATTATGTGCAAAATCTGAATTCTTTAAATATGTCTGTCATTTAGCCATTGGATTTGTAACGGATGCAGTCCACACACAGGGAATAGCAGACTGGCTTGCTCAGCCAGTCTGTAGTGTATGTGACATCCTGCTTACCAACTACCTGGGTAGTTATGATAGGTATGTTGTTAGGCTAATATAACACCTGTGATTGAGGGGCAGATATCAATTAGTACACTAAACTAGCCAACTCCCACCTTGGAATGTCTTGGTACAGACATAACTGCTGTCTGGGCTTTGTGTCTGAAAAAATATTGTGGCACATGCACAATGCACCTTGAAAAATGTCCTAACTAAAACTCTGTTTGCCTCTAGTTTGAGCATCATGAGTCCAGCTTGAGTAGGCCAGACAAGGGTGATGAATCCTGAGGGCCACTATAGGTAGCAATTCCCTGCATTGCATTATTCTGCACCAGAGAGAGGTTCCTTAACTTTTCCATGTGGGTAGCCATTCACACGTGATGGTAATATGTGCATTTACTGCCAGGTGACACCAGGCAAACCTACACCAGAATGATATTACATACAGTAAGACCTTAACATCTTAACTGCAATTATATATGTGTCCTGTGCACAGCAGAACACCTAGATGGGGCACTAGGGCTTTAGGTTATCAGTAAGATGCATCATCACGGTCACATCCATTGCTGCATGTAACAGTTGTATCCTTGCCTCATGGGGCACATGTGAATGCATTGGCCCTAGGTTGCCAATCCAGCACTCGCACAGGTGTATTGCTACATGCACTACGTGCAAGGTGAACAGTGGTGCAGGGCAAGAACAATGAAATTTACTATGGACCATTGGCCTCTGCTTCCATTTTACATTGGTTCCCGACTCCATTTTGTCGAGTCTGGTTCTGTGCGTAAAGCACTGTTCTGTGTTTTTCCACAAGCTTCTGCAAGCTGCAGGGTGGGGTGTTTTTCTGCCTGATACGAAGGGCGCTATTTACATTCCACGAGCTATCAGTTAGGACAACAGGGGGATGCGCCTGTACTCAAGGAGGAATGCAAGCTTCACCTTGGAGCCCTCTTCTGGGAACCTGCTATGATGTCCTCAAGCGCCCATCTAAATCGGGGTAGGCCACCGCCAGGATCCGGGACATCAGGGGGGTCAAGGTACGACTGGCACCCCTCCTAGGTTGGGAGGCCATCCCCAGCAGAGCCTCTGCGGTCTTCCTGCTCCCGCGGCAGATGTCCTCCCACCTCTTGCGGCAGTGGGTGCCCCTTCTGGTGTGGACCCCCAGGGCCCGGACGTCCTTGGCGATGGCACACCAAATGTCAATCTTCTGATGGGCGCTGACCTATGTGACATGTACAGGGGGGGAAGAGAAACATCATCACTTTTCTGCATGCTCGATGTGAGTGGCCCCCCTCCCCAACCTTGCCATGTGGCACATGCTCTCATCTGTTGTGCCATGCATTCGTCATTCGCTGCCCTCCCCTCCATCATACATCCTCCCCACTCAGCCCAGGCATTGGGCACAATGCATTGCCCCCCGTGTACTCACCTGTTGGTCTGGAGGCCCGTAGAGTAGCGCATACTGGGGGAGGACCCCATCCACTAGCTTCTCCAACTCCTCGGAACTGAAGGCGGGGGCCCTTTCCCCAGTCGCAGCAGCCATTGTCACTTCCAGACCGAGGTCACAGCAGCACTTGCAGTATAGGTCCTCTCCTGTGGATGCTCAGGTCTCGTGTGATCAAGCAGAGAGAAAATGGCGTTTACGGCCGCGGCGGTGCGTACCGCGGCGGCGCGTACCGCGACCGCCGGACCTCACCGCCATTGGCTCCTGAAACCCATAGGGTTTAATGTTGTCCAATGCGGCTTTGCGCCGCGGACTGCGACCGCCTACCGCCACGGTGTGCCACGCTTGCGCTATTACCTCACTTCACATTGTCACACTTCACAGGTCAGGCAGCCGCCATTTCAAGGGCACACATGGCTTAATTCCTACTGCGTCACACATGGCTAGGCCTTGCACCGACAATCATACTAGCCATTCAATCCCGAGAGATACGTGTACTGGGCATGCTGTGGGCACTTACCTGTGGGTTGCTTGACTCTGTGCTCCATGTTGTCCTTCCTAGGCATCGTCCGCTGGGACTTGCGAGGAGACGGAGGAATCTTCCCGTGCACAGACCGCTGGTGGACCTGTCGACAATGGAAGAAAGACACGTCATACTCACCTACAGACTCAACCGTGCCACTATACAGGAACTGTGTGCCCAGCTGGAGCCAGACCTGATGTCACCCATCCGCCAACCCACAGGGATTCCGCCTCTAGTGCAGGTGCTGTCAGTACTGCATTTTTTGGCAAGTGGATCATTTCAAACTACCGTGGCCATTTCATCTGGGATGTCTCAGCCTATGTTTTCAAAGGTGTTGTCCAGAGTGTTGTCTGCCCTGATGAAATACATGCGGAGCTACATCATTTTCCCTGAGGTGGGTGACTTGCCTACAGTGAAGGGTGATTTCTATGCCCTTGGACACATTCCCAATATCATTGGTGCCATTGATGGTACCCATGTGGCTTTGGTTCCCCGATGAGCAGGTGTACAGGAACCGTAAAAATTATCATTCGATTAATGTCCAGGTGGTCTGTTTGGCTGACCAGTACATCTCCCATTTAAATGCCAAGTTCCCAGGGTCAGTGCATGACGCGTACATCATGCGAAATAGCAGCATCCCTTATGTGATGGAACAGCTACAGAGACACCATGTGTGGCTAATTGGTGACTCTGGTTACCCAAACCTGCCTTGGCTATTGACCCCAGTGAGGAATCCCAGGACCAGGGCAGAGGAACAGTACAATGAGGCCCATGGGCGGACTAGGAGGGTGATTGAGCGGACCTTCGGCCTCCTGAAGGCCAGGTTTAGGTGCCTGCATATGACTGGTGGATCCCTAATGTACTCACCAAGGAAGGTGTGTCATATCATCGTGGCCTGCTGCATGCTTTACAACCTGGCTTTGCGATGCCAGGTGCCTTTCCTGCAGGAGGATGGTCCAGATGGTGGTGTTGTGGCCGCTGTGGAGCCTGCGGAGAGTGAAGAGGAGGAAGACGAAGAGGACGACACAGACAACAGGGACAGAGTGATACTGCAGTATTTCCAGTGACACACAGGTAATAATCTACTCCAGCATTGTATGATATCTGTAACTGTAGTGGCTCTCTACTGTCTGACCTTTCACCCCAATCTATGGTAACTTAGTTGTGTATATCACTTCCTAATTCAGTGATCTGATCCCCACGGAGTGCCCTCTGGTTTTCTTCCCCATGGACTACCGCTGTGTGACACTGGTATGTTGTCATCACAATGTAACTAGAAATGTTTTGTTGGTTATATCGAATACATTTGGTTAAAATAAATAGATAGCAGAATCCAGTTGGTTAATGTGCAATAATTGTGTTTATTGAAGTTTTTAGATAGGTGCATAGTTCAAACAGGGTGATGGTGGAGGCATGTCCATGGCAGTGTCCAGACTGTCGTTCCTACAGGTCCATTGTCCATATGCCTGTGGAAGGTGGAGCAGGGGCAGTTCAAGGTTGGACAGGGTAAACAAGTGGGACAGTGGGATGACATCCGGGGGGATCCGTGCATGGCGGGGGTCTTGACATCCTACTCTTTCTTCTTCCTCGATCTCAGGCCTTTCTTGCGGGGTGGTTCTTGTTCTGCAGGGGGTGGGGTCCGGGAGGGCCGTTGCTGTTGTGTCGGGGCCTCCTGACCACTAGCGCCGGCGGAGGTGGTGGGCTGTTCTTCCTCCATGCTAGTGGCAGGGGCCCTTTGGGGGGCCACATGGTCCCGCAATGTGGTGACAATCTGGTTGAGTGCCACCACGATTGTACCCATTGCGGAAATGATGGTGCGCAGTTCTTCCCGGAACCCCATGTACTGGCCCTCCTGCATGGCCTGGATCTCCTGGAACCTGGCCAGGACCGTCGTCATCGTCTCTTGGGAGTGGTGGTACGCTCCCATGATGGTGGTGAGGGCCTCTTGGACAGTGGGTTCCCTAGGCCTGTCCTCCCTCTGTCGCACAGCAGCCCTCCCAGTTCCTCTTTGTTCCTGGGCCTCTGTCCCCTGGACGGTGTGCCCACTACCAGTGCCCCCAGGTCCCTGTTGTTGTTGGGGTTGTGGGTTACCCTGGGTGCCCTGTACTGGTAGACACACCACTGCTTGACCTGTCCTGGAGACAGAAGCATGGGCCCGCTGGGTGGGTGCTGTGCTGGTGTTTCCTGAGGGGGGTAGGTCTGCTGTGGCCTGGGGCTGCCTGAGGGTAACCGACTGTCCAGAGGTCCCCGATGGTCCGGGCTGGTCATCAGGTTCTAGGTCGACAGAGCTGCTGTCATCACTGGGGGCCTGTTCTGGGTGTGGGATGGACTAATCTGGACCCTCCTGGCCGGTGTGTTGGCGTTCGGGCCCTGCAGGGGTAGAAGAATATGGTTATTGATTTTGTTTGTGCCGTGGCGTCCGATTTGTGGGTGCCCTTGTCCCCCAGTGCTGGCAGTCCCATGTGGGAGGAGTTGTGAGGGTGGTTTGTGGGGGGGATGGGTATGTGCAGTGGTCATGCTTAGGTGCTGGGTGTCCATGGTTTGTGCTGGCATTCAGGGGTTTGGGTTAGCTTGGGTGGGTTGTGCTGGTGAGACATTAACAGGGAGTATGTGTGCTGGGGGTTAGGGGTGAGGGTGGGGGTGTGGGTTGACATGCTGGTGGTTGGGGGGGTGAAGTAGTTGAGATTAGACTTACCAGAGTCCATTCCTCCGCCTACTCCAGCGAGGCCCTCAGGATGCAGGATGTTCAAGACCTCTTGCTCCCATGCGGTGAATTCGGGTGGAGTGGGTGGGGGGCCGCCGCCAGTCTTCTGCACAGCGATGTTGTATCTTGACACCATCGCCCGCACCTTCCCCCATAGGTCGTTCCAGCGCTTTCGGATGTCTTCCCGATTTCTGGGATGCTGTCCCACGGCGTTGACCCTGTCGGCGATCCTTTGCCATAGCTCCGCCTTCCTGGCTATTGTGGTGTGCTGCACCTGTGTGCCGAAGAGCTGGGGCTCTACCCTGATTATTTCCTCCACCATGACCCTGAGTTCATGGTCCGTGAACCTGGGGTGTCTTTGGGGTGCCATGGGGTGGTGTGGATGAGGTGTGGGGTGGTGTTTGTGGTGATGAGTGTAGTGGTGTGTGGTGTTTTGTGCGTAGATGTGGTGTGGGTGATGATGTTGGGTTCCTGTGTGTGTTGTTGTTTGCGTTCCCTGTGCTCTCTCTCTGTGTATTGCGCCTTGTCTCTGAATTTCGCTTTGTGGGGGTTTGTGGGTGATGTGGGTGGGTGTTTTATATGGTGATGGGTGTGTGGGAGTGATGTTTGTATGTGTATCAGGTGTGTGTATTTTGGATTGTCCAATGTGGCTGTGTTTTGTAAAGGTGTGGGTATTTTGAGCGCGGCGGTGTGTACCGCCAATGGAATACTGCGGTTGAAAGACCGCTGCGTGGATTGGTGGGTCGTAATGGCATGGGCGTGTTTGTGTTGGCGTGACGGTGGAGGTTTGGTCATCTCCAGTTTATCGCTGACCGCTGATGAGGCGGGCTTCAGTGGATGTCGGGTTTTTGGCGGTTTGGCAGTTGTGGGTCAGAATGACCGTGGCGGGATTATGGCGGTCTTCTGACCGGCGGTAAGTGCCTTTTACCGCCAGGGTCAGAATGACCCCCTTAGATCTTAAAAATCAACAGTTGTCTCTTGTTTGCACACAGTACCTGGTTTGCTTCAAAATTCGGGTGTGTGTCGAATTTTCAGATGTGGCACAAATGATGCGTCATTTCTTTCCACCAGGCAAGGGGCTTTGTGTCGATTTCTGGTGCGCAGTCTTGGATCCTTACTGCAATGCTGGGTTCTTTTGACTTCTAGTGATGATGCAGGGAAAAATCCTGGATGCAAAGGAATGAATCACAAGCATTGAGTCGATCTAGTAGGCGATGTGTCAAATTTTCTGCTGCACGACAGGCGCTGCATTGATTCTTCACTCAGGAATTCTGGTTGCGTCATTCCAGCTCACCTGTGCATCGATCCGGTGGGGCCGTGCATTGAATTTCTGGTCGTAATGCAGACGCTGCATCGATCTTCACTTGGGAAGTCATGCTGTGTCATTCCAGTTCTGCTGTACAGTGATTTCCTCTTCGCAGGGCAGGCTGTGCATAATTTCCGACAGGCTGTGTGTCAAATTTCAGCGCACAAGGAGTTTCCCTGAAGGGATGAAGTCCTTTTGGCCCTTAAACTTCAGGAAACAGGAGGCAAGCCCAATCGAGGCCCTTAGAGAGCACTTCTCAGCAAAGCCAGAGGCCAGCAAGGCAGCAGGGCAATAGCAAGGCAGGAGTCCTTCACAACAAAGCAGTCTAAGAAATTATTTTGGGCAGCGAGGCAATTCCTCTTGACAAGCTGAAGGTTCAGGTCCAGAAGTGTCTAGTTTGGCAGGGTCAGGGACCCAAATGATATACACAAAAATGCCTTTGAAGTGGGGGACACATCAAAGAGTGGTTTTGAAGTGCACCATGGTCCCTTTCAGCACAGGTCTATCTGCCAGGGCCCCAGTAGGGGGTTTGGTAGTCCATTTTGTGAGAACAGGCTACTAGCCTTTGAAATATAAGTGTCAGGCCCTCCACCCTCCCAGCCCAGGAAGACCATTTTAGTATGAAGTTGAGTGCAGGTGTGACTGAGTATTCTGTGTTTGTGGTTGTCTGGGTGAAATGCACAAGGGAGCTGTCAACCAGCCCAGCCAGATGTAGATTGGTGGCATGCTGTAAGGCACAGATGGATTTTAAGTGCAGAGAAATAATCACTTTCTAAGTGGCATTTCTAAAATAGTTATATAAAATTAAACTTCACCAATAAGCAAGATTTTGTATTACCATTCTGGCCATACTAAATATGACGTAGTTACTGCTTTCTGATCAGAATCTACCATTCAAACAGTATATGAGGGTAGCACTAAAGTTATCCTATGAAAGGAGCAGGCTCCACAGTAGTGGAAAACTAATTTAGGAGTTTTTAACCAGCGGGACATATAAAACACACATGTACATGCCCTGCCTTTTACCTACCTTGCACCCTGCCCTATGGGTTACCTAAAGCCCACCGTAGGGAAGACTTATATGTAGAAAAATGGGAGTTTTAGGCTTGGCAAGTACTTTTAAATGCCAAGTCGAAGTGAAAGTGAAACTGCTCACACAAGCCTTCAATGGCAGCCCTGAGACATGGTTAAGGGGCTACTTATGTGAGTGGCACAACCAGTGCTGCAGGCCCACTAGTAGCATCCAATCTACAGGCCCCGGGCACATATAGTGCACTTTACTGGGGACTTACAAGTAGATCAACTATGCCAATTGGGTATGAACCAATGTTCCCATGTTTAAGGGAGAGATCATATGCACTTTAGCAATGATTAGCAGTGGTAAAGTGCACAGAGTCCTAAAACCAGAATAAACAGTGTCAGAAAAGTGTAGGGAGGCAGGCAAAAAATTGGGGGATGACCACCCGAAGGCTGTCAGGTCTAACAATTCCTAATTTCAGGTTCACTTTAGGTTGGTCATGCCAGAGGTGTATCTGGTCTGCAAGTGCAACACGCCTCCTGCATAACTAATTTTCCCACCTGGTCAGGGAGGTCAGCATGCCCTCACCACTGAAGGAAGCCAGGTTTGCATACCAAAGGTGGCAGAAGCTCTTTGCCTAGGAATACTAATTTACAGGTCATCCTGTTGTTCCTGACAACTGGAGAATATGAGCTCTTACCCCTGGAGGCCAGAAACTCTTCTGTGGTGCCAGGTTGGTTAGAACCAGTCAGGCAGCATACCAGTAGTTGGTAGATTCTCAGTGGGGCACCTCTAAGGTGGTGAATGTATTAATAAATCCAATGTTGGAATCAGTGTGGGTTTATTGATACCAAACACCACGATTTTTAGTGAAGCCATTATGTAGTTGGGGAAATTTTTTGACCAGTGCCCAGTAGATACCTTAAGATGGCTTATCTGTTCACTTGTACTGCAAGTCATTGAACTGGCCAGCCCAGGGGCTTATCTGTTCATGCAGATATGTCCTTGCAGATAATATAATGGGCCCTGCCTTGGAACTGTCAGGCCTGTTGTAGGGGTGACTTACAAACTTTACATGCAGTGTCAGGGGGCATGGCACACACGCATGTGTCATGTTGTGTTTTCACTTTTTAGAGCACCTTTCCATGCAGCCTGCAGTGGCAGTCTGTATAGGTTTAGTGTTGGGTCACTTAGAGTGGCCGAGCTATGCTGCAGCTGTTAGGCAACCTCTTTGGTACCTATGCCCTAGGTGCCAGAGGTACCACGTACAAGGGACTTACAGAGGTGCTAAAAGCCTGGTCACTTGGGGATCAAGTGACCAGTTGTCTTGTTTTTGGGGAAGAAATACTTGCAATGGGGACCTAGTTAACAGTAACCCCGTGCTTTTCAGTCAAAATCACATTCCAGGCAAAAAGTGGGGGAACTACTGCAACAAAACCCAGTTTCTTATGCAACACCCTCCCAGCCAACAGACCGGGAGACTCAGCCACAACCTGGGAGAGTCTTTTTAGTCTGAGAGGTGAGGAAGAATAAGCAAACAGGCTTCATGTTTGCTGGGCCTACTCTTCCTTATATCCTCCTGTCAAGGTAATTTCCTTTGGGAATCTGACCGACCTCAACAGTGTTAGGACCACATTTAACATGTGCTTTGTCTGCTTCTTTAGTTTCCTTATCAAATCTCTTTTCTTTGAGATCAGAGGTGTCCACCTCTTCCTTGGCTTACTGGAACTTTGACTAAAAGTTTCCCACCTTTCCTACAAGCTCTCCTTTTTCTTTTCATCTGGGGCTTACTTGTACTAACTGTAGGTTCAGGCCCTTCAGAATCCTTGGGAGAGGGCTGGCACTGAACCATTTCCTCTTTTTGGGCATTGACCAAACCCTGGGAGAGGATATCCAAGGATACAATTAAGGGACAGGTCTGTACTCACTATCACCTTTCTCCAACTAGGGGATCCAGCTATTTCTGGGGGTACTACGGACACAGGCCTGTCAGTTACCTCCCCTGGGATAGCCCTTACTCTTCTAGTCTCACCTGGAATATATTTGTTTGAGAGCACCAAACTCCCATGCACAGGGCAGTGGAAGGGATTCCATTCACCAGTAGGTAGAGGAAGTGTCTGCTTCCCTCTGGGATCTCCAACTCACCTTTTGGTCTAATTTCCCAGTTAAATACTACAAGGACTTCATCATCTGAGGAATCATCCTCAAATGCTAATCTGGCAACTCCTGGGGGTACACTAGTCGGTTTCTTAATAGGACATTATTTGCATTTGTGATCACAATGTTTTATTTCTCCTTTTTTCTAGCTCAAAGCTTTTGATTCCTTTGCTGTGACTCCTGCTTATGGTTTTGGCAGTGATAGACCTGCAACTTTTGGTAGTTACATGTGTTTAGTAAGAAAAACATTTTTGTTTTTTGTACTGTTTACTCCAAATCAGTTTCGTTGCCATGCATAAATTAGTTTTTTGTAAATGGTGTAATCATAGCAGCATGTTTAGCTTATGTTTTATTGTGTGTGAAATTCTCCTTAGATTTGTGCATGATGTGTATTGTGTTGTCTTTTGTGTAATTTTATTTAGTTTTTCTTTTTAAGTGAGATATCTTTGGTACTTGCTATGTCTGTGCAGAGTAGGTGCTGATGAGTCTAGCTGTCTCTGGCAAGTGAGTGCTATCGTTTTTGAGTATATGGGTCTTTGTAATAAAGCCACACTTTGTTTATCCTTTACTTTACACATTGTTGGTGTTTGTTGACTTATTTGTTGTTGCCTTTTATTAGTAAGGATCATGGCTAGCCTCAGCATTACCCCTCAGCAGGTTGTTGGTATGCTTTTTAAATCTTCCTCTGATCATGATTATGAGTCTGACTCTGCATCTGAGGCAGAGGAGGAAGTGCAAGCTTCTGGCAATGAATTTTCTGTCCAAAAGGAATCGCCTGATGATGAAGTCACTGTCAGTGCGGATGAAGTACCTGTTTCTGAGGCAGATACTGATGTGCCAATAGTGCAACAAGATTTGAACTGCAGCTGGGGCTGCAAGGCTTCCCATTGGAAGATCTGACTTACAGGTTGCCCCAAACATAGTGCAGCCGACGTTGCCTGCCTTTGCTGCTATCACAGGGTGAAGAGAGAAAGCGGAAAACATTTCACCTATAAATTTCTTTGAGTTCTTTATGGACGATATATTTTTGGGTGCAATTGTTGAGCAGACCAATTTATTTATTGAACAGTATTTGTGGGAAAATAGTGCCAGACTTTGGCTCCGCTCTAGAGCCACCCGGGGGACTCCCACAAATCTGGAAGAGTTGAAGAAGTTCATGGGTTAACTTTTTTGACGGGCTTGATAAAGGAAGCCATAGCTGTCTTCAAATTTGTCTAGCAGTCCCTTAATGGCAACAGCCATATTTCTTGCAATCTTGAGTCATGATTGGTGTTTGCTTCTGCTTCGGATGCTGCAGTTTGTTGATAAGGCTTTAGCGTTACCACAAGATCACCCTGATTGTGACTGCCTTTTTAAGATTCGGCCTGCTCTTCATCACTTTTTAGATCGATTTTCAGAAATCTATGTTGCAGGGAAAGAAATAGCTGTGGACGAGTTTTTGGTCCTGTTCAAAGGCTGTTTAATTTTTAGGTAGTATGTTCTTAGCAAGAGGGCACATTATGGAATTGAGATGCATATGCTGTCTGGATGTAGTAAAGGATATGTCAATAATTTCCTGGTCTACACTGATGGTAATACCCCTATTGAACCCCCTGATTGTCCATCCACTTTTGGAGTTAGTGAGAAATTGTGTGGGAACTTGTTAGACAACTTTTTAACAAAGGTCACCATTTGTACCTAGATAACTTCTACACTGGTGTGCAATTGTTTAGGGAATTGTTCAAAGTGGACACTGTTGCTTGTGGCACAGTCAGATGTAATGGTATAGGTTACCCAAGGCAGCTTGTGCCTAAAAAAAAACTTGGGAGGAGACTGTGCAGTGACTTGCATAAGCATGAACTGCTAGCAGTGAAAATTGCAGACAGGAGAGATGTCTACATGCTGACTACCATCCATGATCAAAGTACTTCACCTGTTCCTGTTTGGGTTCAGGTTCCTCAAATGCACATATAAGTGTGCATTTTAGACTGCAATAAGCACATGGCTGGTGTAGACAGAGTAGATCAGAAGTTGGAACCTTACAATGTTGTTCATAAGGCTTAAGTTTGGTATCAGAAGTTGGCTATCCATTTCTTCCATTTAGCAACCTTTAGTCATTTTGTTCCATTCAAAGATTGTTCTCCAGAGTCAAAGATGACTTTTTTTCAGTTTCAGGAATCTGTGATAAGCCTTGTTGTAGTGGAACAGACACATATTCCTAGAGTTAGAGTGGTGGAGGATGTGGAGATCAACAATTTGCTGATCATATTCCTCCCAGACCCCCAAAAAACAATCCATGTAAGTGATGTAGAGTCTGTATGCAAAGAGGCATGTGGGAGGAGAGTTGTATGCACTGCCCTGATTGTCCTTCTAAAGCTTGGCTGTATGTGTCTGTCTGCTTCAGAATGTACCACACCAAAAACAAATTGTGGGAGCACCCAGGAGCGTTATCTGGTCTGTATCACATTATATCATTTGTTCAATTTCACGGTTGTCATTAGTGTGATGTATTTAGTTGGAGCTGTTGTTTTTATAGTTTTGTATTTACTTACAATTTTTGTTTTTTTGTTTTTTTTGTTAAATAAATGTGATGGCGGTGTCCTTGGACTGGAGCTTGGCTGATGCTGTGCATGGACTGTTGCGTGGCTATTGGTGTGTGTGAGCTTGTGCTTGGCTGGCAGTTTGTGAGTATTGACAGGTCACTACACACAATGGTAGCCAAATGCCAGTCCACAGACTCTATCATCCGGCTTTGATTGCTGTGTCAGTCATGTAGGTGTATGAAAGTTATGGGCCCTTAGTGAGTGTTGTAATGTGCTGGGCCTGTGGCTGGGGGTGTGAATGATTGTGTATGTGTCATGTCTGAAAGGAGTGTGAATGGTTTGTAAAGCAGTTGGTGCCTTGTCGTAGTTTTACAGCTCACGAGCTGTGAGTCATTGGTTCAGTTTTTTTACCTATCTATTATTAACAGAACAATTGAATTTTGTGAAATCTCTTGTTAATAAAATTTTATATATTGAACTGTCACTCACCCTCATGCCAAATCCAACCAGTGTGTGTGTGTTATCATGAAAAAGAACCTGCTCTGCTGTAATCAGGCATTGAAGCACACCCAAAACATACTAGGGGCCTCCTCACGAGTTTGGGGGTCTCAGGACTGTCATGTTGGTGGTGGCGGTCATACCGCCAACAGGCTGGAGGCGGGGACCCCCAAATTATGACAATATCTGCATTCAGTACAGAACACATCCATAGCACCACCGGCAACCCCACTGCCGCCTGGGGACCGCAGATAAGGGTAGCCACCTGCAAGTTGGCAGAGACCATGTTTCTGCTGGACAGATTGCAATGACACACACCGCCAAGGTTTCTGCCATGGTCGCAGCACCATGGAAACCCAGCTGGAATCCAACTACATAAAAGGAGACACTCACCTTCAGGATGCCATACCCATCGGAGCCGCCATGGAACAAGAACTACATGTCTTCCTGCTTGCCCAATGACTTCAGAATCTGTGACGACAGCAGCCATACTTACCTGGAACTGTTGTAGGTTGTCTATTTTGTACACTCACACAACATACATTTGGGAAGGGAGTTTGAGGGTGACGCTCGCATGTAAAAGCACACAAACATGCACACTCACACACAGCCACACGCAAACTCACAAATATACAACAACCGTGCTACAGCAAACAGACACACACATACACATGTCACAAACACACAAGTACACACTGAAACACTGCACAGGCCCACACTCACACAATCTCCCACAACACGTCACAACCACAACACAAATGCACCATCTCCAATCTCATGACAGGGACCCACAGGGCACTCTACCTTGTGACACATCACACAAACATCATGCCATAACACCAAGAGGCAAAAAATACACACAAATACACCACCATACTACTTACACAGAACATCGTATCTAACATACCATGCACAAAACACACACACAGGCAGGGGGATCTATGAGGCAGGCAGGTGCCTCAGGGGTTATTGGGGTGAGGGTGGCAGAGGGGGGGGGGTTTGGGTTAGGTTTTGGAGGGGTGCCTTTGGGACATGGTTTGGGAGGAGGGTCTCAGCTTTATTTTAGGTTAGGGGAGGGTTGGGTTTTCTTTGGAGGAGCAGACTTCTTGGCAGGAGAAGGGGCATGGGTACTTGAAGGAGGGCAGGGGAGGTCTTGAGGGTGGAAGGGACAGACTTGGAGAGGGACACTAAACGTTTAGGTGCATCACGGGGTGGAAGCGGAGTGGGGAAAAGATAAACTCAGAAAGGAAAGATGTTTTACACACAGGGACGGTCATGGCAAAAGGGTTTAGGTGTGGAGGGAGAGGGAGTGGTTTGCTGAGGTGTTAATGTGGATGCCTAGGGCGAATGTTTGTGTGAGGTATGTTTGTGGGTGGTGGGTGTCTGTTGGCTGGGTGAGTGAAGATGTTTATGTGTCATGGGATGGGGGAGTGGAGATGCTGGGCGATGCTGTGGCAGTTGGGTGACTGTCTGTTGGGGTGGTGACTGAAGGTATGGGGAATATGCTGCATGTAGGTGTTTCAGTGTTTGTGGTGTCTGCAGGTGTGGTGACTGGGGTGGATGTCTGAGAGTCTGCTATGGGCCTGTCTGTGGGTAGGATTGGTGTGGTGATAGTATTAGTGAATGTTGATGTAGTGTCTTCAGGTGTGTCAGGGGTGTGCTGTCAGTGATGCTGGGGGTGTCAGGGCAGGTCGTGACTGTTGCTGTGTGTGAATCTGAATGTTGCTTGTGTGCATGCCAGTGATGTGTCTTGTGGTGCTTGTGTTTGTATGAGCTACCCTCGGATGTTGAGGTGGATCCATGTCTTTCTGTGTACTTTGGCTGTGTTGGGGAAAAGGGATTTGGGATTGGGAAGAGGAAACTGGATGGGGACGGGTGACGAAGGGTGACTGACTGCCCTCAGTGTGGAGGCCAGAGCCTGAAATGATCTCTTTAGGCTAGCCAGTGCACCGTGAATGCCCTCCAGGAGCACATTACTCATTATGACTTTGGTTGCCAGTCGCTGGATGGCATTCACAATGGTAGACTGACCTACAGAGATGGACCTCAGGAGGTCAAAAGCCTCCTCACTGAGGGCAGCAGGGCTGACAGGGGCAGAGGTGTCTGTGGCAAGGGTGACGCCCATTCTCTTGGGTGAGTGGGCACAGCCAAATGGGTGGGGGGGCCACAGGGAGGGAGGTGATAGTAAAGGGGGTGGTGGACTTAGATGGTGCCGGGGTGGTCCCAGATAGGTCTACTACTACCACGAAGTGTCCTCTGGAGGAGGATTCCGACGATGAAGACATGGATCCTGTCTCACTGTGGTACCTCCTCGCCCTCCGGGCCACTGGGTCCCTCAGTGTAGGTGGTATCAGCAAACCGGGTCCCGTGGCCAGCAGCTTCCACACTTGACTGTGCCCTATATCCTTTGTCTGCAGATGCTGATGCTGAGAAACAGAGAGAGAGGTAAGGTCATCACGTACTATGCATACACATTTATTACACCATACAAAACAGTAACATCACATTTATGAGTAAAACACTCCCAGGTAGGACCCATTTTAAGCCAACATAATGTCACAGCAATATACTTACCACAAACCTATATGACAACAATGTCACACCCAACAAAAGCCTACTATCTGACCACTACATCACCATTCTATAATTACAGCTAAAACACACTTTATTCCTGTACAAGATGATTTGTCAAAATAATTAACGTGCCCCTATACAGAGCATCACGGTGAAACAACAAACCATCAATGGAAATCAGTGTTCACTTTGATATCAAATTCATACCTACTCCAAATCTACACTTGCTCAGTCCATTGCCAGATGTCACGTTCAATAAAAGTCATCTCATCACATTCCAATTACTACACAGCATGTTGCTTAGCTATCACACCTCCAGAATGCAACTGTGTCTAAACCATTCACAATGGCAAATGACTCAGATGCATCTACACCATTTGGCATATCCAAGATTGAGTATGATAGATTCCATAACCATTTCTCTGATACACGTATCAACTGTCTTTATGCAAAGGATTGCACAGACACTCAGGACCTACTCATCTTCGTCATTCTCACATAGCAAACCAAGTCATGTGCGTCAATGGGGGTCTAATTAGCACACAGGATATACCCACAGATAACCACATGAAGCATACCAACAGATTCAATATTATGGACATCTGTTGTGTGCATGAAAGCCACATACAGTTCCACTAATCATGCTGAGTAGCAACCTCAAGAAGACCCGATCAAATGACTAACATCACTATCAATACTTCAGAAATGAGTTACCTTACGTCTTTGGAGTACAGTTACACTGACATAAACCACATCTAAAGTAACCATGATTGGCACATACACCTAGAGTCTAGCAAGTTGACTGACAACATATACCATCCCAGCCAACATGTAACTGTCAACTTAACTGTCAACTACAACACATGCACCACTACATGGTCATGGTTAAATTAGCTTATCCATACTAAAATGCTTCAAACATAGTAGAATAGCAAAAGTAAGTATGCAAGCCCTACATCTTAAATAGTAAAAACGGCACAAAATACAAATGTACACATGACGTTGGCAAAAAACAGTGGCTTTTGTACCTATATAGGTGATGTCCTGAACTATGTAGCATGGGCAAAATAAATTGAAAAGTGAATAGCAGGCTAGTCACTTACCTTCCCAATAACACGTACATGTGATAGTCTGAATCCACATGTCTATGATAGGCCTTGCACTAGGAATGTATAATTGCCACCATACTTTTCATCATGTAGGATGTCCACCCTGATCCAACATCACATGTGCCAATGTACAGTCCACACTTTACAATGGGGACACCTCTTCACATCTGTGAGTAAGTGTAGCAAGTATGCCATTTGAACTATCTGAATAAGATAATACCCTCACATGAAGTTGACATTTATTTCACAATTCAGGATTATTTGGCCTGTTTCTCATCTGTCAGATGCTATGTTGCACATAGAACTTGATCCAGTGGAATAGGAATAGAATGAGACCAAAGAACTGAACAACTTACTAACAGGATATCTGGACTATGGCTCAGTAGGTGGGAAAGATGACACAGCAGGTTTCACATATGTGTAGCATTGTAAAGGTACTCATATGTGCATCACCACATGCTGTCATGCAATAGGCTTAACATAGGTGAGTTATATTTCCCTATAGACAATACCATGTCCACACCTGTGTTTAAATGATACCAGCTGTACTCCTATGTGTTCCTAAGAGACCCTTTACCTTTAACACTTACCACATTGTTACAGTTTAGATACTTACACATCAGACACTGACTGGCAGTGGGATTTAAACATCTGCAGTCAGTACTTAACCCTTCCGGCAGCTCTGCTGCCCTCAAATGCCCATCTAACTCAGGGTAGGCCACAGCCAAACTGTGGGTGTAGGAAAGTACCATCTTCCTTGGCATGTTACCCCCATTTTTACCTGTATTTCAGTATGTTTTTGGCTGTCACACTGGGATCCTACTGGTCAGGACCCAAGTGCTCATAGTTTATGGCCTAATGTGTGTGTCTGTATAGTGCTTGACTGTGTCACTGAGGCTCTGCTAACCAGAACCTCAGTGCTTATGCTCTCTCTGCTTTAAAATTTGTCACTTAAGGCTAGTGACTTCATTTACCAATTTCAATGCACACTGGACCCCCCTTATAAGTCCCTGGTATATGGTACCCAGGTACCCAGGGCATTATGGTTCCAGGGGATTCATATGGGCTGCAGCATTTTTTTTGCCACCCATAGGGAGCTCAGGCCAACCCTTGCGCAGGCCTGCCATTGCAGCCTGCATGAAATAACGGACACGTTATTTCACAGCCATTTTCACTGCACTTAAGTAACTTGTAAGTCACTAATATGTCTAACCTTCACTTGCTGAAGGTTAGGTGCAAAGTTACTAGGTGTGAGGGCACCATTGTACTAGCAAAGGTGCCCCCACACAGTTCAGGGCCATTTCCTTTGTGAGTGCAGGGACGCTATTAGACGCGTGCACTACATATAGGTCAATACCTATATGGAGCTTCACAATAGTAACTCCGAATATGGCCATGTAACATGTCTAAGTTCATGGAATTGTCCCCCCATTCCAAATCTGGTATTGGGGAGCCAATTCCATGCATCCTGGGAGTTCCACCATGGACCCCCAGTACTGCCAAACCAGCTTTCTGAGGCTTGCACTGCAGCTACAGCTGCTGCCACCTCACAGACAGGGTTCTGAAAACTTGGGTCTGGGCAGCCCAGTCCCAGGAAGGCAGAACAAAGCATTTCCTCTGAGAGCAGGGGGCTACACCCTCTCCCTTTGGAAATAGGTCTTACACTGGACAAAGGAGAGGGGAGTGACCACTCCCCTGTCCATCACCACCCTTGGGGTGGTACCCAGAGCTCCTCAAGTGTGTCCCAGACTTCAGCCATCTTGCTTTGCAAGATGTGGGGGCACTCTGAAGGTCTCTGAGTGGCCAGTTCCAGCAGGTGACGTCTGAGACCCCTCCTGATAGGTTCATACCTGATAAAGTACCCAATCCCCCTCTAGGGGCTATTTAGGGTCTCCCCTGTGGGTTCTCTTCAGATTCTGCTTGCAAGACCGAAGAAATCTCCCGTGGAGTGACAGAGTCACTCCCCTGCTCCAGCATGCACCTTCCAAGATGACGCCGGTACCCTTGGACTCCTCTCACAGTGATGAGCATGCTCCTAAGGACACAGAGGATGGACATCATCAACATAGGCTGTCCTTAGGTCCTGCTGACGCAATCTAGAGGAGGTAAGACCTTGCCTTCCCCGAGAGCGATGGTACCCCTGTGTACCGTGTCTTCTTCACCTCCTGAGGCCTCTGTACACTATTTGCAAAATTCCTTCGTACAGAGCCTGGCCCAGGTCCCCAGCACTCTATCCTGCGATGCTCAACTTACTGAGTAGTTCTCCAGCAGTGTGGAACCTTCTTTTGTTGTGCTGCATCAACTGCATTTTGCACCTCCTTTGTCCCCGGATCCTGTGACTCCCGGGGGTGCTGGCTGGCATCCTGTGGGCTCCCTAAAGTGGTGAGAGCTCCCTGTTCCTCCTCACAAAGAGTTGAGGCCCCCAGGTCCTTACTGGGTCCATCGAGCACCATTTTGACACAAAACACACTTTTGTCGAAGCCAAGGCTTGTTGGCGACTTCCAACATGAAATTACATCTGCAACGATCTTCACATTGTGGGACATCCTTTCCATCATGCAGGAATCTGCTGGCATCTTCCTAGGGTGCATTCCTGCAGTCTTCAACTAACGGGGAACCCTTCTTTTGCACCTTCTTCAGGGTTGGCAGGGTTAGATCTGTTATTCTACTAACATTTTACTCATTTTCCTAAACTTTTTCCTTTCAATGTGTCTTTTGTTGAAGCTACCCCTAGAGTTGTCAAGACTACCTATAAGAACATAAACTTTAAAAGTTTGAGGGGTCTCTGCATTGAAAGAAGTTTAGGGATTGGGAAGAAACCCAATAAGGAGTTCCTCTTAAATCTTCTCCTCCAAAGTGACCAGGGACTCAGCACTTGTCGAGATCAGACAGGGGGAGAGGTAGAGGATGACTCTAACCAGGAAGGCTCAGAGGAGCAAGATGACAATCCTGAGTAGGGTCCTTCCACAGACCAATTTGTCAACAAGCCCCCTAGTATAACTGATAGTGGGAAGGGTTCACACACAAGTAGGGGTCCCATCACCACTAGAGGCTAGGTCACTAGAGTGGCCCCTGTTAGAGATAGGTATGCCTCTGTACACTCTCATGTTACCTCTGTTTCAGAGTCTTCACATAATTCTAACCCTGTGGACCAGTCCCTAGATAAGGAACTCAGAAAGCTGAGGTTAAAGGAAGCCAGATTGAGGCCAATGCGGCAACTGTTGGCCTTAGACAGGAAATCCCTGGCTGTGGAGAAAGAGAGGCAGGGTTTGGGGTTAGTTTCCCATGGTGGCAGAAGCAGTTTTAGAAATATAAATGTTAGGGAACCTTCATTTGATTCTAGAAATCTGCACAAGGTTGTCCCTCCTTACAAGGATGGTGATGATATCAACCAGTGGTTTGCTGCACTTGAGAGGGCTTGTAAAGTTCAGAGGGTCCCTCATGTACAGTGGGCTGTTAACCATTGGTTATCCTTCTCTGACAAGGGGAGAGACAGACTTCTTATTGTCAGAGAGGATGATGCAGATAATTACCAAATTCCTAAAAATGCATTGTTGCATGGTCTGGGCTTAACCACTGAACAGGACAGACTTAAGAGAGACCAGAAAGCACTCATCACAGGACTGGACAGACTTTGTAGACTGTTCTGTGAAGGCCCTAGAAGGTTGGTTACATGGCAGTAAGGTGACTGATTATGAAAGCCTATATAACTTGATTCTGAGAGGGCAAATCTTGAATAATTGTGTGGCTGACTTGTTGCATAAGTATCTTGTGGACTCAGATCTGACCTCTCCCCAAGAATTGGGAAAGAAGGCAGACAAATGGGTCAGAACAAGGGTGAACACAAACATTCATACAGGGGGTGACAAGGATGGTAAGTCTCATGACAAGGATGGGGACAAAGATAACAAATCATCAGGCCCACAAAAGTCCTCTGCTGGTGGTGGGTCCAAATCCTCTTCTTACAAAGATAAGAAACATTGGTGTTATATGTGTAAAGCCAAGGGCCATTGGGCAACTGATCCTCATTGTCCAAAAAGAAACGCCAAACCTCCCACCACCACAACCCCAACTGCAACCACTAGTGCCCCTAGTAATAGCAGTGCTGGTGGGAAGTGCACTACTAATAGCCCATCAAAGGGAGTAGCTGGGCTCACCATTCGTAATGTAGTTGGGGTTGGTCTAGTGAGGGAGATCAGTGAGGCTGTTTTAGTCTCTGATGGTGGCATTGACCTAGGCACTATAGTTGCTTGTCCCCTTATTATGGATAAGTACAAGCAGCTACCCCTGATTAATGGTGTTTAGGGTGAGGCCTACAGGGACACAGGTGCCAGTGTCAGCATGGTGATGGACAAACTGGTTGCCCCTGAGCACACCTACTTGGTCACCAGTACCAAGTGACAGACTCCCATAGCAACACTGTATGCCACCCCATGGCTGTTGCGAATCTCAACTGTGAGGGGGGGGGGGTCTACTGGTCCAAAGAAAGTTGTGGTAGCCACTGACTTACATGTAGAATGTCTGCTGGGCAATGATTTTGAGACTTCAGCTTGGGCTGAAGTGGAGTTGGAGGCCCATGCAGCAATGCTGGGCATTCCTGGGCATATCTTTGCTCTTACCCGGGCTCAGGCTAAGAAGCAAAGAGGACAGGGAAACTTGGATCCTGGAACAATAGACCAAGTGCTCCCAAAAACTAGGGGTAGGAATGGCAAAACCTTGTCCACTATCCCTCCCTCCACAGATGATTCCCCATTTGAGGAAGAGGAATTCTCTTCCTGTGCAGAACCTACACCAGAGGAGCTGGAAGCTGATACAGGTGAGCCTTTGGGTGCAGGGGGGCCTGCCAGGGAAGAGCTGAGTGTGGCACAGCAAACTTGTCCCACATTGGAGGGCCTCAGACAGCAAGCTGTCAAGCAGCAAAATGGTGATGTCACTTACAAACACAGAGTTTATTAGGAGAATGATCTCCTTTATACTGAAGCAAGGGACCCTAAACCTGGTGCCACCAGGAGACTGGTCATCCCCCTTCAGTACATGGAATTCCTCCGAACTCTGGCTCATGACATCCCTTTAGTTGGGCATTTAGGGCAGAGTAAAACATGGGACAGACTTGTTCCACATTTTCACTGGCCCCATATGTCAGAAGACACAAAGGGGTCTTGTCACTGCCAAGCCAGTGGAAAGACTGGTGGCATCCCAGAGGCCCCCTTAATGCCACTACTAGTGGTTGGGGTGCCATTTGAAAGGGTAGGGGTTGATATTGCTGGCCCCCTTGACCCTCCAACAGCTTCTGGAAATAGGTTTATCCTTGTGGTGGTAGACCATGCCACAAGGTACCCAGAAGCTATCCTCTTAAGGGCGACTACAGCTCCTGCAGTGACAAAGGTCCTCCCTGGAATCTTACCAGGGTGAGCTTCCCTAAGGAAGTGGTGTCAGACAGAGGTAGTAACTTCATTTCTGCAAACCTAAAAGCAATGTGGAAGGAGTGTGGTGTTTCCTACAAGTTCACCACCCCTTACCATCCACAGACTAATGGACTGGTTGAGAGTTTTTCATAAAACTCTCAAAGGTATGATCATGCGACTCTCCTTTTCGCCTATAGGGAGGTACCCAAAAAGGAGTGGGCTACAGCCCCTTTGAACTCCTATTTGGTCACCCTGTTAGGGGGTCCCCTTGGTCTTGTTAAGGAGGGTTAAGAACAACCTTTAAAAGCTCCAAAACAGGACATAGTGGACTATGTACTTGGCCTGATAAGTAGAATGGCTGAGTACATGAAAAAGGCCAGCAAAAACCTTCTGGCCAGTGAAGAGCTCCAGCAATGGTTTGGCCAGAAGGCTGTCCTGACAGAGTTCCACCCAGGACAGAAGGTGTGGGTATTGGAGCCTGTGGCTCCAAGAGCACTCCAGGACAAATGGAGTGAACCCCATCTAATTGCAGAGAAAAAAGGTGAGATCACCTACTTGGTAGACCTGGGCACTGCCAGAAGCCCCCTTAGGGTGCTTCCTTTCAATCGCCTAAAGACTTATTATGACAGGGCTGACTTAACCCTGCTCAGGGTTACAGATGAGGGACAGGAAGAAGAGAGTACCCTCTCCCTGATCTCTTCTTCACCATTAAAACTGATGGTTTAGTGGAAGGAGTGGTTCTGGCGGACTGCCTTACTGCTGAGCAGAAGGAAGATTGTACTCCAATGCAGATGGAATCTCCAGATATTTCACTTAGACAATGAAGACTCATCTGGGCAAGGTTAGCCTTATTGTCCCTCGTTTGGGGGGCTTGTGTAGAAAAGTACCATCTTCCATGGCATGTTACCCCCATTTTTACCTGTATGTCAGTATGTTTTGCTTGTCTCACTGGGATCCTGCTCGTCAGGACCCCAGTGCTCATAGTTTATGGCCTAATGTGTGTGTCTGCATAGGGCCATTTCCCTGGACTTTGTGAGTGTGGGAACGCCATTACACGCGTGCACTACATATAGGTCAATACCTATATGTAGCTTCACAATGGTAACTCCGAACAATATGTGTGAATAGTAACCGAAAAAACACAAAGTAAACAGTGGAGGGTTCATTCATGGTGGCTGAAATCATCAGGGTAGGCGCTACACCGTTAGGAAACACAAGTCCAGTGTCCTTGCACCATAGATGGGTGTATCTCTGGCCCAAAAGGGGAGCCAGTAAGGAGAGGTTTACTTTCTGGCAGTGGGTTTGGTCTTGGCATCTGCTCCTCCTGGATGTCTGGTGGATGTCAACGTTTGCGGGGGGTTCCTCTGCTACAGAGGATGGGGTGTCTGATGGATGACCTTCCCCTGGCAGGGTCTCCATTCCACTAACAGCCGCCGATGTTGAAGGGCCTGAAGAGTCATTACTAGTGGAAGAGGCATGATGCTGTTTGGCAGACCTACTCAGGGTAGTACTAATGTCCCTCAGCACCACCGTAATGGAAGCCAGGATGGTATTTTGTGGTAGCCACTGCTGCATAACTTCCTGGTGGTTGTCCCTCTGCAACTGTTGGATTTCCCCATCATGGTGACTACCTGGCCAATCATGCCCTGGGACTTTTTCTAGTCTCCCAAGACTTGGGAAATGGTATTCTCCCTTGGATCTCCTATCATCTGACCCACACTGTCCCTCCCATGCACCCTTGCACAGTATGCCCACTCCCAGTGGTGTCAGGTTCATTATTGTCAGGGGGACAGGGTGAGACTCAGGTACATTTATTGGGGCACACAATGGATGAAACAAGGTTTTAGGGTGAATGGTTGCCTATGATTTGAAGCAACAGGGCTGGGAGGAGTCGCTGTGGGCAGGGTGAGGCTTACAGTTGTTGACTGACCAGGTGTCCCTGAAGGGTCATTTTCTTCCTCAGAGTCCACACATCCAGGATTGTTGTCCGCACTGGGGCCTTCATCTGGAGGGGAGATGGCAGTCTCTGGTATGCTCTTCAGGGTGGCAATGGCAAGGTTACCTGTGGGAGAAGTGGAGCACAGAGTTGCAGTAAGTGATAAAACAAGTGATGTTTCATTTAGAGTATTTGTGATGTTGTGTGAGATGCATACAGTGCCTCAATATGTTCACCAGAAATGACAATGAGAGCTGCTGCAAACTCTTACTTAATAAATCATGAACTCTGTAATTTCAATACCATAAACCATGCTCAAAGATGTTAAACTATGTTAGTAGTCATTAGACTGCTGATAACATCTTATGTTGTCTGACTATTGACATGAGTGTTTACCTTTGTTACCTAGTGAAGTGTCTGGCATGATACATGGCACAGAATGAAAAGCAGGGCACTGCACACTAGTGTCACAGTAGGGACACAGTATGAGAGCAAGCAATAGACTTTGACCTCTATCTGGATGTACTGCATGTTCAGCCACTTTGGCATCTAGATTTCCAGCCCAGGTGAGTATATTTCAATCTTAGCTATATTTGTTATAAGGGCAGTTTGATGGGGCACTCAGCTGTAGCTGCGTTTTGCATGTAATGATGGTGGGAGTGGGCCTTTCAATTGCTGTTATTACCATAAACTGTTTCACACTTGGACATTCATGATGGGTTAGATTAGTAATTGGTTTCACATTCATGACCATTCACTTTTGGTGCATGGATCAGGTTTTCATATTGGTGGGATGTTGCCTTCTGGTAGCTGTAGTGCTATCAGTTCCCAGTATGTCACACACCATTCCCAATGGCTGTAGTGTCAGATGAGGCTAGTGGACATGTAGAATGCCAGTGAGGGGTAACAGCACATTTGGACTGAGGGGTGGTAGGTGGTTTGTTAATTGCGGTGGAGTAAGGTGGTGAGAGAGCATGCAGGACAAAACAATTGGTTGACATTAATTCCGTGGAGACTTACCAGACTCCAGTCCCTCAGGTATTCCTGTCAGGCTCTCAGGATGCAGAATGCATAATACCTTGTCTTCCCAAGATGTGAAAGTAGGGGGAGAAGGTGGAGGTCCACCGCCAGTCTTGAGTACTGCAAGCTGGTGCCTGGATGCCGTGGAACGCACCTTTCTCCGGAGGTCGTTCCACCTCTTACTGATGTCCTCCATTGTGTATGGATAGGTGCCTACAGCATTGACCCTGTCGACTATTCTTTGCCACAACTCAATTTTCCTGGCTATTGATGTTTGCTGGACCTGTGTTCGGAACAGGTGTGGCTTTACCTTGATAATCTTGTCCACCATGACCCTCAACTCATCATCAGTGAAATGTGGGTGTTTTTGTGGGGGCATGGTAGTGATAGCTAAAGACATTGAGGTAGTCTTAAAGCAAAAAGGATGAAAAAAAACATAAGTGGAGAGGTGTTGGTGCTGTGATGTGGGTAAATGACGGTTGTTGTGTGTTGTGTAAAAAAGTAAATTGTGTGTTGTGCATGTGTGTGATACATGCACGGTGAAATGTGTACAGGTGCCAAAGTAGGTTTTGTCTAATTCTGGGATTGTTATTTCTACTATGTGGCAGTGGCTGGAGTTCTGGTTGCAAAGGATTGTGGGTTATGTAGGGGTGTGTTTTATAGTGCAGTGTGCAGGTGTGTCAGGTGTGTGTCAGGTGTGGGATATTCAAACTATACAATGTGGTTTGGTGTTCTGGGCGATGTGAGTTCAGATTGCTACAACTGCCTCTTTTCCATCTTCCAGTGTCCTGGCGGTTCCGTAAATTTAGCTGTTTTGGTGGACTTCACAGTGTAACTCATAATACGGCGTTCAGATTCCTGCCAACATGGTGGTCTTTTGGTGGCCGCCTCTGTGGTGATCTTCCCAAAAGACCACCAAACTCATGATGACCCTCTCAGTTATCTCGGTGTGATCAAAATGATAATGCATTCCACCAACTACATTGGTGGGTGAGGGGTCTTTTTAGCAAAACCTAAAGGGTGTTTTCACAGAAGTAAGTAAATTGGTAGCGTGCTCTCCTATTGTCTAGAAAAGATCTACTGTGAGAAACTGGGGCTGATTGCAGAGGCCCCATAACTTTTTGCCCCCATTTTCCACTTTATGCTGGTGTTTTCCTGACTCTGATGGTGCCCTGGGTACTGCTAACCAGTCCCAGGGCCTGTGCTCTGTGTAAAATGGATATGCAAATTAGGCTAATTATAATTGGCTAAGTTAACCTACCTATAAGTCCCTAGTATATGGTAGGGCATGTAGGTTTAGGGACCACAGCATAGGTGGTGCACACCTAGGTGCATTGCTGAGGTGCCCAGTGTCATTTTAAAAGCAAGCCTGCCTTGCTGGCTGCTTTTAAATTAAAGTTATATGCAAATTCGACT
Source organism: Pleurodeles waltl (assembly GCF_031143425.1). Taxonomy (NCBI): domain Eukaryota; kingdom Metazoa; phylum Chordata; class Amphibia; order Caudata; family Salamandridae; genus Pleurodeles; species Pleurodeles waltl. Next base: position 809,136,012 of record NC_090445.1, on the reverse strand, counting down.
TTGGAATTAAAGGTACTTCCAAAGTCTTAAACTACCTTATTTTTACATATAAGTCACCCCTAAGGTGTGCCCTATGTGCCCCTAGGGCTGGGTGCCATGTAACTATAAGCAGGGACTTTATAAAAATAGATTTATAAGCCCTGGTGAGGTAAAAACAGCCAAATTCGTTTTTCCCTCATTGAAGTAAATGGCCTTCATAGGCTAGAATGGGCAGACTTTATTTAAAATGTTAAAGTCTCCTTAAGTGTTACATACCAAGAATTTGGTATCAAATTGATTGTTATAATAAATCCCACAACTTCCAGTTGTTGGATTTAATATAACTAGTGCAGGTAAAAAGTTTAGACTTTACCTAAAAAGTTGCCAATTTCAGCTCTGCATTGTTTTTGCTGCTGTGCTCTGATTAGCCAGCCTGCAGCAGCTTCTGCCAGGCTACTTTAATGAGGTGTGAAGTGGCCTGACTTCACACAAAGGAATGTGCTTGGGGGAGAGAATCTCCCCTCAGCAGATGGTGAGGCAGGAAGGGGGAGGGCTGCCAAACTGGTCTTCAAAGGCAGAGAAGGACATCTGGAGCACCCAGCAACACCCCCACATCCTGCAACCCCAGACAGCTAGGTGCCCCCTTGATTAGATTAGGAGAGGGCAGGAGAGGGGTGTGTTTATGATTTTTAGCCACACCAGTGGGTGGGCTCAGCCAGATCTCTCCTCCAAAAATCAGATTCATCCATTTTGGATTTTTAGAGACTGTTGCCTTCTGGGATGGATTTTTGCCACACTTCCCAGGAAGTGGTCATCACAGGGGGACGACCCTGTCCCTGATTGGAGGACCAGGGCCCCCCTGCTTTTCACCCAGGAGCAAGGATAAAACTGGCAGACCTGCACCCACGCCTCAGATCCCCTCCAGAATTCAACAAGAAAGGAACTTAAGGAGAAGAAGGACTGCCCTGCTGGACCCCTGGCCTGCACCTGGAACCTGCACTCAGAAGGACTGCACCAGCTGCACACTTGGGCTTCACCACAAGAAGGACTTTGCCTGGCTTCAACTGGTTCAAGGAGGGACTCCCTGTTTGCTACAGGTGAAAAATTGCTAACCAGAGTCCCCTGCACCAACTCCTGAAAGAAGCGACCAGCTGACCACTGCCCAGTGGCCAAAAAGGAGTTTGCGCCAGGTGCATTCTGGGAGTTGAAGTCCGCACCCCCAAGGACCATCACAGAACTTCTGGACCCTTGGGGTGAGCTGTGGACCCCAAAAGAACCTTAAAAGAACATCTGGGTGAAGCCCCAGAAGTTTGGAAAAGATTGGAGAATTTTTGAAAAAAAGCTCCATAAAGTGACCGACCCGACGCGGAAATTCTAGCCGGCTTGCCTCAACCGCGACCCGGCCTGACTTCGTGGTTCGTCCCGGTAAAGAAAAACATCCAAAAAAGAGACTAAGTCCGAACGTAAAAAGTTGACCGGGACCTTCCAGCCATCGTATCCGAGAAGGGCTCCACGGACGTCGGATCAAGATCCAGGTTTACCCCGGTCGAAGGATTTTCATCTCGAAAAAACGACTAAGTCCGAAGGTAAAAATCACCACCGAGGAAACCGACTTCGCGTATCCGGACAAGGGCTCCAGGAGGTCGGATCCAACTGGCAGGTTCGTCCCGGTGAAGAAAAACTTCAAAATAAAGACTAAGTCAGAAGGTAACTTTTTAACCGAGGCCTCCCGCGACCTGTAGCCGAGCAGGGCTCCATCACGGTCGGCCTGAAAGTTTGACTTTGCCCCGGTCCTGGTGCAACCAGATGACCCGATTGGCGCTTTTTGTTTCTATGCGCTAGAAAATAATAATACTTTAAAAATTCATATCTCCGGTTCCCCTGAACCGATTTTAATCGTTTTTGTGTCATTTTAAAGATAAAAATATAAGCTATTTTTATAAATTGGTTTTAGATTTTTAAACTGTTTCCTGTGTTTTATTTAATTACTGTTGTGTGATATTTGAATGCTTTACACTTTGTCTCCTAAGTTAAGCCTTGACGCTCGATGCCAAGCTACCAAGGGTAGAGCTGGGATTAATTTACTGAGACCTAACTGTACTTTTGTGGAGGTTTGTGGCTTGTTGCTAGGTGTAGGTACCTACCTGCCCTACCAATAACCCATTTTCCAACATAATTGGAAGCAGCGACAGGATCCTGTACTTGTGTTCAATATCACGTTACAGTTTTAGATAAAACAAATTAAAAATCCTTTAAATTGTCCTAGTGCAAAAATTGTTTTTAATTTTTAATTTTTTTTTTTTTTAATTAATTTGGATTAATTTCAATTATTGAATTTTTGTAATTTTTCTAAATTCTTGTTTCCAATTTTTGCAAAAAGTTTTTGTTGACACAAACTAGGGAACCATGGAGCTTGATCTGGCTAGCCTACCCACACTGACAGTAGTCCAGCTTAGGGGGTTGTGTATTGAGAGGGGGTTGCCTGCAACCCCTGATCTCAGGAAGCAAATCCTGATTAAATCCCTGACAGCATGGGCTGAGGCACAAGAGGTAGAGACAGAGGAAGCTCCAGAGGAGGAAGAAAAAGAGGAAGATGCTAACTCTAACCACTCAGGGGAGGGAAGGCATCAGACTCCAAGTGAGGAAGAGGAGGAACGGTCCTCACTGGATACAGTCACTAGGGGCAGACCCAAAGCTAGTGGTAGGAAGAGGGTCCTTTCAGGAGGAGGGAACCCATCCATCAGGGAAAGAGAGCTGGAAGCCCAGCTAGCCTACATAGCTTTGGAAGCAGATAAGCTTGCCCTAGAAAAGAAAAAGTGGGCAAGCAAAGAAAAAAAAGATGGAGGCAGCGAGAAAGAAACTGAGGTGTCCCTGGGTGGGGGAGTTTGCCCCAGATTACCCAAGGGGGTGGTTCCTGCTTATGTAGAGGGGGATGACATAGATAAGTGGCTAGGGGCCTTTGAGAGGGCACTCCAAATGAGAAGGGTTAGGCCTCAATACTGGGGTTCCCTTTTGTGGGAGTTGGTCCCCAACTCAGGGAGGGATAGGCTTCTGACATTAAGGGGGGAGGAGGCAGATTCATACCCTAGTATGAAGAGGTGCTTAGTCAAGAAGTTTGGTCTGACCCCAGAGCAATATAGAATGAAGTTCAGGGACACCCAGAAGGTCAGTACCCAGTCTTGGGTTGACTTTGTGGACACCTCACTAAAGGCACTAGAGGGCTGGATTATTGGCAACAAAGTAAATACTTATGAGGGGTTATACAATCTGATCATGAGAGAGCACATCTTGACCAATTGTATCCAAGAAATGTTACGCCAGCATCTAGTGGACTCTAAGCAGACCAACCCTAGAGAGCTAGGGGAGTCAGCTGATGAGTGGTTGAGAACCAGGGTGGTTGTCAAGTCCCAGGGGGGAGACTCCAAGAAGGGGGGGTCAGGTCCCCAAAAACCTAAGGAGGGAGGTGGTAAGCCCACCACAGAGACTCCCTCTGTACCCCAGAACCCTAAGGAGGAGGAGAGTAAATCCCACTCCCACTCTGACAAGCAGAGACAGGGAGACCCAGGGTTAAAAAAACTCTTGGACAGTAGGGCTTGCTTTGACTGTCAGCAGACAGGTCACTTCAGAGGAGATGCAGCCTGTCCAAGGAAGGTGGTTAGCACTGGGCTGTCCAGTGTAGCCATAGAGGAGGATTCCTCAGATGATGAAGTCCTCCTAGCATTGTGCTGGGAGACAGGACCAGATGGTAAGCTGGTGATCCCTGAGGGTGGGAGTAGGCACTTCCACCACATTCAAGTGAATGGGATCCCTACCACTGGCCTGAGAGACACCTGTGCCAGTCACACTGTAGTGAGTGACCGGTTAGTGACCCCAGACATGTATGTCCCAGGAAAGACAAAGAAAGTCAGGATAGCCACAGGGGAGGTCACCTCCAAACCTGCAGCCATAGTGCCCCTAGAGAGGGAGGGTATCCTTGACTGGAGTAGTCAGTGCTGACCTCCCCCTAGATTGTATCCTGGGCAATGACCTCCCAGAGGAGAGTCTGGTCACAGATGGGGTGGTCGCCCAGGGCGCCCCCCCAACCCAAAGTCCTGGGGAGTCAGTCCCTACAGTTAGGAGACAGGGGTCCCCAAGAAAAGGAAAGAAGAAAAGGAAGGGTAGGCCACTCTTAAATAGAGTTCCAGGGAGCCAAGGGCCCTCTGCCCCAGTAAGGGGGGAGCCCAGAGTTGGCACTGGTGAGGCCTCACCTGACCCCAAGGAAGTCCTGAGTAGTCAGGCAGCTGTCCAGATGCAAGGTGTTGCCCCTGCACTGACAGAAGGGAGAGTGGAAGGAGGGTGTCTGCCACAGGAGGTGGTAGCCCCCCACTCTAGACAGCAAGAGGGGTGCCAAGACCCCAAAGTTGCCCCTAAAGCAGCTCAGCCACCTGTCAGTGGAGAGCTTAGGGTGTGGTTCTGGGTACTGACAGCTGTCAGTAGCCTCTGCTGGGTGCTAGCCTTCCTGGCAGCACTGTACTTGGCCTGGGAGGCAGACCCCAGGGCCAATAGCAAAGTAGGCCCCCTGACCCTATTGGTCATGGTGGGGTTGCTCAAGTGTTGGGTGACTTCTTTGGGTAAGCTAGGTGTTGCCCTAGCAAAGTTAGGAGTAGGGGAGGTGGGCACCTCACTACCCAAGTTGGCAGAGAGAGAGGAGGAAGACCCCCCTAGAGGGAAGTTTCAGTTTGAGTTGGGTCCTTTTACTGTTGGGATGGCTTCACTACCCAGAGGGAGTGACCCTGACAGGAGGATATAAGGCAGAGTAGGCCCTGCAAAGGGACAGCCAGTTTTCTTCACTGTCTTCCTCGCCTAACAAGCCAGGAAGACTCTCCCAGGGTTGGGCTGAGTCTCCTGGGCGTGTGGGCTGGGGGGGGGTTGTGTGAGAAACTGGGGCTGATTGCAGAGGCCCCATAACTTTTTGCCCCCATTTTTCACTTTATGCTGGTGTTTTCCTGACTCTGATGGTGCCCTGGGTACTGCTAACCAGTCCCAGGGCCTGTGCTCTGTGTAAAATGGATATGCAAATTAGGCTAATTATAATTGTCTAAGTTAACCTACCTATAAGTCCCTAGTATATGGTAGGGCATGTAGGTTTAGGGACCACAGCATAGGTAGTGCACACCTAGGTGCATTGCTGAGGTGCCCAGTGTCATTTTAAAAGCAAGCCTGTCTTGCTGGCTGCTTTTAAATTAAAGTTATATGCAAATTCGACTTTGGAATTAAAGGTACTTCCAAAGTCTTAAACTACCTTATTTTTACATATAAGTCACCCCTAAGGTGTGCCCTATGTGCCCCTAGGGCTGGGTGCCATGTAACTATAAGCAGGGACTTTATAAAAATAGATTTATAAGCCCTGGTGAGGTAAAAACAGCCAAATTCGTTTTTCCCTCATTGAAGTAAATGGCCTTCATAGGCTAGAATGGGCAGACTTTATTTAAAATTTTAAAGTCTCCTTAAGTGTTACATACCAAGAATTTGGTATCAAATTGATTGTTATAATAAATCCCACAACTTCCAGTTGTTGGATTTAATATAACTAGTGCAGGTAAAAAGTTTAGACTTTACCTAAAAAGTTGCCAATTTCAGCTCTGCATTGTTTTTGCTGCTGTGCTCTGATTGGCCAGCCTGCAGCAGCTTCTGCCAGGCTACTTTAATGAGGTGTGAAGTGGCCTGACTTCACACAAAGGAATGTGCTTGGGGGAGAGAATCTCCCCTCAGCAGATGGTGAGGCAGGAAGGGGGAGGGCTGCCAAACTGGTCTTCAAAGGCAGAGAAGGACATCTGGAGCACCCAGCAACACCCCCACATCCTGCAACCCCAGACAGCTAGGTGCCCCCTTGATTAGATTAGGAGAGGGCAGGAGAGGGGTGTGTTTATGATTTTTAGCCACACCAGTGGGTGGGCTCAGCCAGATCTCTCCTCCAAAAATCAGATTCATCCATTTTGGATTTTTAGAGACTGTTGCCTTCTGGGATGGATTTTTGCCACACTTCCCAGGAAGTGGTCATCACAGGGGGACGACCCTGTCCCTGATTGGAGGACCAGGGCCCCCCTGCTTTTCACCCAGGAGCAAGGATAAAACTGGCAGACCTGCACCCACGCCTCAGATCCCCTCCAGAATTCAACAAGAAAGGAACTTAAGGAGAAGAAGGACTGCCCTGCTGGACCCCTGGCCTGCACCTGGAACCTGCACTCAGAAGGACTGCACCAGCTGCACACTTGGGCTTCACCACAAGAAGGACTTTGCCTGGCTTCAACTGGTTCAAGGAGGGACTCCCTGTTTGCTACAGGTGAAAAATTGCTAACCAGAGTCCCCTGCACCAACTCCTGAAAGAAGCGACCAGCTGACCACTGCCCAGTGGCCAAAAAGGAGTTTGCGCCAGGTGCATTCTGGGAGTTGAAGTCCGCACCCCCAAGGACCATCACAGAACTTCTGGACCCTTGGGGTGAGCTGTGGACCCCAAAAGAACCTTAAAAGAACATCTGGGTGAAGCCCCAGAAGTTTGGAAAAGATTGGAGAATTTTTGAAAAAAAGCTCCATAAAGTGACCGACCCGACGCGGAAATTCTAGCCGGCTTGCCTCAACCGCGACCCGGCCTGACTTCGTGGTTCGTCCCGGTAAAGAAAAACATCCAAAAAAGAGACTAAGTCCGAACGTAAAAAGTTGACCGGGACCTTCCAGCCATCGTATCCGAGAAGGGCTCCACGGACGTCGGATCAAGATCCAGGTTTACCCCGGTCGAAGGATTTTCATCTCGAAAAAACGACTAAGTCCGAAGGTAAAAATCACCACCGAGGAAACCGACTTCGCGTATCCGGACAAGGGCTCCAGGAGGTCGGATCCAACTGGCAGGTTCGTCCCGGTGAAGAAAAACTTCAAAATAAAGACTAAGTCAGAAGGTAACTTTTTAACCGAGGCCTCCCGCGACCTGTAGCCGAGCAGGGCTCCATCACGGTCGGCCTGAAAGTTTGACTTTGCCCCGGTCCTGGTGCAACCCGATGACCCGATTGGCGCTTTTTGTTTCTATGCGCTAGAAAATAATAATACTTTAAAAATTCATATCTCCGGTTCCCCTGAACCGATTTTAATCGTTTTTGTGTCATTTTAAAGATAAAAATATAAGCTATTTTTATAAATTGGTTTTGGATTTTTAAACTGTTTCCTGTGTTTTATTTAATTACTGTTGTGTGATATTTGAATGCTTTACACTTTGTCTCCTAAGTTAAGCCTTGACGCTCGATGCCAAGCTACCAAGGGTAGAGCTGGGATTAATTTACTGAGACCTAACTGTACTTTTGTGGAGGTTTGTGGCTTGTTGCTAGGTGTAGGTACCTACCTGCCCTACCAATAACCCATTTTCCAACATCTACCAACTATAAATATGTTTGAAAACTAGACGCACATGGAAGTACAGGGTAGTGTGCCTCTTGTGCATTCCAACACGTTTTCTTACCCACAATGCCCTGCAAACCTCCAAATGTAACTAAAATCACACATTTTCCTCGCATTTCTGTGCCATATTCCTCCAGAAACAGAAATAAGCCAGAATTTCCTAGCACCCAGTGTTGCTTTGGGTCTCCCAGTAAAACTGCTACCTCACTTGTGTGGGTGGGCTAAGTATCCGTGACAGGGAAGGTCCCAAAACACAACGTGAACACATCATAATTATCTATCACAAAAGGGGCACCTGTGTTTGTGGTCGCGGGCTCAGCAGCCATCAAGGGAAACCTACTAAACCCAGACATTTCTGAAAATTACACACCATGGGGAGTCCAAGGACCTGTGGCTTATGTGGATCCCCCAGTTTTCCTACACAGAATACCCTGCAAACCTCAAATTTTGCTTTAAAAAAAGCAAATTTTCCTTATATTTCTATATGGGATCACCATGCTGGCAGCAATTTCCTCCCAGCATTCTCGTCAGTCTCCCGGTAAAAATGATACCTCACTTTTGAGATTACAGAACTTTGCATCAATGAAATGTGAGAAAAATGGTTTATTTTAGGCAGATTTTGAGATTTCCAAAGGATTCTTGGTGACAGAACCTGGTGGGAGCCCCACAATTCACCCTATCCTGGATTCCTCTAGATGTCTAGTTTTAAAAAATGTACAGGGTCGCTAGAATTCTATTGGTGCTGGCTGAGCAAAATTACCCAAAATCCACAGCTAGGCCCTTTGCACAAAATACATCAGTTTTCAGTGGAAAAATGTGTTGTGTCCACGTTGTGTTTTGGGGCATATTCTATCATGGACAGTAGGCCTACCCACACAAGTGAGGTACCATTTTTATCGGGACACTTAGAGAAATGCTGGGAGGAAGGAAGTTTGCTGCTCACTTAAGATTCTAGAACTTTGCATCACTGAACTATGAGGAAACATTTTTTTTTTAGGCAAAGTTTGAGGTTTGCAAAGGATTTTGAGAGGCAGAACGTGGTGAAAGTGCATAATTCACTCAATTCTGAATTTCCCTAATTGTCTAATTTTCAAAAATGTTATGTTTGATTTGATTCTCCTGGTGCCAGCTGAGCGAGAGCTCAAAATTCACAGAAAGGCACTTTGCATGAAATGCATGTTTTTGGTCGACAAATGTGGTATGGCTGCAAAGCGTTGTGGGGCTTTTCCTGTCATTGGCACTATGCCAACACACCAGTGAGGTACCATTTTTATCGGAAGACTTGGAGCAATACTGTGTGGAACGAAGTTTGTGGCTCCCCTCAGATACCCGTACTTTGCGTCACCAAAATATGAGTAACATGTTTTCTTTCAGTAAATGTTGAGGTTTGCAAAGAATCCTGTGTGACAGAAACCTGACTTACCTGAGTTCAGGGGGTCCTCTGGCAAGAAACGGAATGGGGCGCTGCTGCCACCAGCAGCGCCTGCAAGCTGAACACTGCCAGGCCGTATTATGGGTCATAATACGGCTGGCGGTGGTCTGCTGGCGTGGTGCTGCTGGTGGCAGCAGTGCCACCTTACCGCTGTCTGCCAACATGTCCACAGCTGGAGTTCCGCCATCCTTCTGGGAGAAATCCAGCTGTAGCCATAATACGGCAGACAGTTGGTAGCCACGGTGACGGTCTTTTGGCAGCCTTTGCCGAGGCGGTAGGCGGTTTTTACCACCATTGTCAAAATGTGTGCCAATATGTTGCTAGAGACAGGAGGCCTCTGCCCACAAGGCCACCTGGTACCTCCCACGGTCCCCTGCAGTGAAGCAGCCACACGTATCTTCCCACTAATGCAGTGGTGCAGCCACAGCTGTTAGCCCTCCGGCACTGGGGAATACAGGTCAGAGAAGAGGGTTTCCTCAGAGACAACACTTTATCTTGATAAAGGAGCCAAGGAGCATAATGCAGTGCTCCTCACGCACTGGACTTCTCAGGAGGCACCGTGGGGGAAAGAATGGGCAGGCAGGCAAACACACGCAACACAAAGTTTCAGTGGGTGGGCACTTCTCTGTAGCTGCCCCACAGAACCCTGGCAGTCTAGAGTCAGGGGCCAGGCTGGCAGCAGGGCAACGTAGAGAAAGGCAATCCAGATAAGTCCTTTAGGCCTCCCAGCAACCACTAGGCAGCAGGCCAACAAAAGAAGAGTGGTCCAGATGGGCCCTTTGAGCAGTCAGGCAGTCCCTCAGCAGATGTTCAGTCCCAAGTCCAAAAGTGCTCTCCCAATGTGGAGGACAGCTCCCTGTACTGATGTTAATTTTGTGCAGCCTCCATAAAGGAGGAGAAGGGGCTTCAACCACTACTAACTAGTTCCATGAGTGTCCCCCCTCTCCTCCAGCACTGGCTCAATACATTTGTAGCCCTTTATCTGAGGCCAGAGCACAGCCTTTACAAATGCAGTTGTGCCCCTCCTCTCCCACTCCCATCCCATGAAGACCATTCAATTTGCAGATGTACTCTTGTGACACCTCCATCCTCCCTGTTAACAGGCTGTCTGAAAGGTATGCACAAAGCCCATCTCTCACTCTGCCCCAGACGTGGATTGTAGGTAATGGTATAGTCAGACAATACCACTTAGCTATATGTTAGGGCATTATCAATACAAACCTATGAGAGAAGCAACACTCACTGTAGTAAGAAACTACTAAGACATGTAATACTTAAACACATATGTCCTACCTTTTACATACACAGCACCCTTCCCATAGGGCTACCTAGGGCCTACCTTAGGGATGACTTATATGTAGTAAAAGGGGAGTTCTAGGCCTGGCAAGTAAAGTTAAATGCCAGGTCCCTGTGTCATTAAACTGTACACGCAGGCCCTGCAATAGGAGGCCTGAGACTTGTTTGAAAGGCTACTTCACTTGGTGGCAAAAGCTGCGCTGCAGACCCACTAGTAGCATTTAATGTACAGGCCCTGGGTATAGAGATACCACTGTACAAGGGATTTACAGGTACATTAAATATGCCAATCAGGTGTAAGCCAATCATACCAAGTTTAAAAGGGAGAGTACATGCATTTTAGCACTGATCAGAAGTGGTAAAGTGCCCAAAATTGTAACATCAACAAAAAGGGTCAGAAAAAATAAGAGGAGGAAAGCAAGAACTTTGGGAATGACCCTGTAAAAAGGGCCAGGTCCACAATGTCTCTTTCACCACATCCACCCCACAAAGTGTGTGATCTATTTAAGGTGTAATTAAGTCACACTTCAATGAATCACACTGCCTGTGGAAGAAGGTTACGGGTTTGATGAATGGATGGGACAGGGGAGTTGGGGAAAGACAAACACTACACAAGGACAATATTCAGCTGGGCAATGAGCAGCACGTCATCAATCTGTTGTAGAAGGAAATGAAGGAATGAGTATAACACAGTGCAGTTAAATATATTGCAAACAGTCCTTTTGCCCCAGAGTCCCAAGTTACTATATATGAAGTAGTCCCACCCTGACTTCTTCCATCCTTCATTTGACTCCGAGTAACTTTATCTCAGTCCTGAACTGAGCAAGAGAGACGTGTAGTGCACTGCTGTTGAAGATCTAGTAGAGAAACAGAATTGCAGTATGTTGTATAGGTTTTAGTTTATTAACCAAAAGTGACTGGTCTGGATTATGAAGTAGCAGAAAAAAGGAGTCAACCCTGTAAGTAAATCTTGCTAAATGTGAAAGGGCTAATTGTCTCCGAGAAAAATGCACCCATCATTGAGGCCCCAAACATTTCAAATCACCTCAATCATGTTTACAAATTACAGGTGCAATAGTTACCTGTTCCAATCCAAGCATGGTGGTAGGTACACAATTGTATCTCCTCTTAGATGCAAGCAACATACTGGAATTTGACAGTCTTATAAATCAAATGACCTTCAGGACAGTGTTTCTAGGTGATGAAAAAAAGAAAGATCACACTAGTTGACAATACAGGTTAATTTTTGCTAAGTAAAGTAAGTTTGAAAAGACCAATTGCCTCCCGGAAAAATTATCACCAATCCTTCAGGCCCCAACCATTGCAAATCATCTCAGTCAAGTTTATGAATTAGAGTTGAACACCCTCCATCAGTGTCTGCCACACCATGAATCATTAACCTTCACTCACAACCACTCACTCATTGTTGCAATAGTTGTAATTACCTCTTCCAATCCAAGCATGGGTAGGTTAGGTAGTAGGTACACAATTGTATCTTTGAGACAGGCAACACTTTGGAATTTGGTATTGGCACTCTTATAAATCAACAATCTTCTGGGGCAGTCCTGCTAGGTGATGCAAAAAAGGATAGGTGTACAAGGGAGGCAAGCATTGTCTCCAATGTCATGACAGAATTGTGGAGGCTTCTTCATTGCAAAATGGCCTAACTACATTTCAGCAATATTTGTGATAAAAAAATGGAAACACAGCATAAATTGGACACAAGCATAATGCTCCACGAGCTACTTTATTTTTTTGGAAAAACTAAGTTCAACAAGAAATAATTAAAAAAATCCATGGTGGCACTGACTCTGTCCGGGCAGTAGAGTTTGCCCTATAACTCAGAGGGTACACCCAGAAGTTGGTCAGCTAACACACTTAGGGGGTCATTCTGACCCTGGCGGTCCATGACCGCCATGGCGGAGGGCGGCGGAAGCACCGCCAACAGGCTGGCGGTGCTTCCTGGGTGATTCTGACCGCGGCGGTAAAGCCGCGGTCAGAAAAGGGGAGCTGGCGGTTTCCCGCCGGTTTCCCGCTGGCCTAGGGAATCCGCCATGGCGGCGCTGCTTGATTCCGACCGCCTTCCCGCCAGACTGTGGTATAAACTATGGGTTCATTTTGCTTATGGTTAATCCCTCCAAGTTTTTATGCAAGAGACAGGTCCTTCTCACTGTAACAAGAATGCCAGCTGCACTGACACGTTGGCTACAGGACATTTTACTGCCAGCCTGCTGTCCTCTGGCCACTGGCACATCTTCCCATACCAATCCATCGATTGGTTTTGATCCACATACACATCTTTTTGGTCACGCTGATACGCCTGGAGCATTCTCTGAATGATCATTGCTGTTGCCACTTGCTCGACCTTCTCTTGCCTTTGTCTCTGCACTAGACTTAAGACCTGTCACTTGAAACCAAGTCAAATCAGAGGTTGGATCATATTCTTCACTTGCTGTTGTTGCCGGTGTTAGTTACTGACAGATAAGACTGCCCTCTTTGGAATTTGAACTGCAGAGTGGCACTCTAAGGTCCAGCTGTTCTTCCAGTTCTCCAGCTTTCTCAGCAATTCACCTCTTTTATTATGAAACATTCCCTTCAGAAAAAGGAATGAAAGTGGGAAGAATGTTTTTGTAGTGAGGATTAAGTAGGGTGGCAGAGATATATGCTTTCGATTAAATTATGCCATTTTACAGCCTTACATTACAAGTCAAGTGATAGGTTAGGCTTTCAACCAAGGTATGCACTTCTGGGTTTTCGTTCACACCTCCGACAGTGAACCTTTCAGGCACCTTCTTTAGCTGCTCCTGTAGCAGATACAACAACAGGATAGCTTGGCTCATCGTACTGTCCTCCTTGCTAACTTCTCATGTGAAAACCTCAAAAGGGATCTGAATCTGTGTCAGGCATTTGACTAGGCCCCATTTCTCTGCATCCATGATCATAGCTTTCCCAATTGCATCCCTTCCTCTTAGGATGACATAGTCATTGAGCTGTCTGTACTGCTCAAACAGACGTTGCAACATGAAATGGGTTGAGTTCCAGCATGTTGGCACCTCCTGTATTAGGGCTTTAAATGATACTCTATTAGCCTTCTAAATAGTCCACAACTGCTTCTGGGCTTTAAAAAAATGGCTGACATGAGTGCTAATTTATCTGCTGGTGGTCAGTATGTTGCTGACTATGTCTTCATTCTTGAGAAACACTTTAACAACCAGGTTGATGCAGTGCGCCAAACACAGGACCCTAAAATAGCCACCATCTGACATGGCCTTGATTATGTTACTGCCGTTGTCTGTTGCAACAAATCCACTTTGGAGACCTTGGGTCACAGCGATTCAGACACTTTGCTATTAAATTTATCAAAGGTGTTTGCAGCTGTATGTGATTTCTCCATGGCAAGCATGGCTACAGTTACAAGCCGCAAACAACTCTTTAACATTTCTTCAGGGCCAAGACCTATAGATAGCTTTTGCTTTACCTCCACAAGAGAGATCCAGTGTGCAGTCATGTACTTATAATCAGCCACCAGACAACTGGTCCATCTGTCTGTTGTTAGTTGGATAGTGTGAACAACACTTTGCTGCAAAGCAAGTCCTTCCAATTGCAGCACATCATGATGCCACACTGGAACAGCAACTCTGGCAAAATATGTCTAACTTGTAACCTTCCAATTCTTGCAGATGGCTGGCACAAAATCTAAGAATCCCACTCCTTCCACAATAGAAAAAAGGGAGGAGATCCAACGCTAACATTTTACCAGCTTCCCATTGTACAAACGTGCTATTGGGTGGTTGCAGTGGTAAGGCACCTCCTGCCTAAACATGTTCGTAATAGAAGCTTGGATATTCTTCTTTTTTGGGGCCACTGACACAAGTGACTTCTGAGAAGTAGGTGGTGCTAGGCTCAATGTTCGTCATGTGCAGTCACTGTATGCTGTGGTTTTTCCATTTGACTCGGAGTCTTCCTGTGCCACTGTAATGTCGCTGAGGCATGTGATTCTGCTGCACTGCTGGGGATAGGGCTGCTTTGTGTGAAGATTTCATCCTCTTTTTCCTCACCTTCGACCATGATTTGACCAGTTGTAGCTAATGTTTCCAGGTGCTCCTCACCTTCATCACCATGACCACAACCACATTCAGCAATTTTATTGAGGTGCTGCTCCTGTCAGATTGCATAATGTTTTTTCATATGTGTCACCTGGCCTCCAGTACCATAGTGTGAACCAGGCTTACCTCAATGAACGCTCACATTGCAAATGGAGCCATTGCAAAGTTCTTCTCCTGTTTGCTAATTGTGAAAAAGTCCCAAACTGAGGAGAAGTTCTTTTTTACTGGGCCAATGCCAATGCCTGAAGAAGAACTGGAAATAGTTGAGTGTGTTGATTGCCTCTCTTCAGTGCATTCTTCTATTGAGGTAGGGGTTGGTGTAGGTCTCAGCTCTGGTCTTACAAAGGTGAAACTGACTGTGCTGCTTGTGCCACATCCCTCATAGCAGGTTGGATAGTAATGTCAGACTCCTCTGTACCAGTTTCCACAATGAATGGCTTGTAATCATCATCCCCTTCCATGATCTGAAGACCTTCTAGAAATTTGTCTTCTCTTGCCTCTCCTGGCATCTCCCGGACTCTGCCAGGGCCTACTCTATGTCCCTATCATCATCATCAGAAGTGTTGCCTGAAGCAGATGGTGCAGTGGTACCCTTTCGTTTTCTTACTGGAGATGTGGGAGCCATTGATTCTAAAAGAGGACAGTCTTGCTCGGCAGGAAGCTCGATCTCCTGTTGTGCTCCAACTTCGGGAAGAGCTACTATTGTTAGCAGTGCCTGCTGTCCACTTTGCTCTGTTTACTGAAATGGTTGGGCACTACTTTTATGAAAAAGATACAAACAATTCAACATCACTGCTATTCGGCGTTGCCATGATTGCAGTGGCTGCCTCACTGACAGACATGGTTTTGGGCTCAGGTTGGGATGGTGCTGTTGATGCGGGAATGCTGCTCCCAGGTTCCTCATGAGAGGCTGCTGTGACAGGCTCACATCTTCCCAAAAAGGCTGAGGTCAGCAAGCCATTGGTGAAAAGCTGCTTCTTCTCACTGACCGCTTTCTTAGTAGCAACCTTCTTTGGGGCCATTTTAAAACTCTCATATGGCAGTGGCATTAAGCTGCACCAGCGGAAGAGATTGGAGGACAGAAATAACTGTACAGGCCTTCTCTTAGGTAGTACTTTGGGGGTTGTGACGCCTCTTCTCTTGTGCACCGAAAAGCAACCAAGCAAGAAAAACATGTAGTTAATGAAACATGGCATTGTTGCAGGTTGAAATAGTACAGAAAAAATGCAATATTAGTGCAATTTGTTACTTATGTAATAAATACCAATTTAATCAAACATTGTAAAGTCATACTACACCACCACACCATAAAATTTAATTTCAAATCAGGCAACACAACATGCAGATATAGCTCTTTGCTTTATCGGAATCCATTTTAAATTAGACACCTGTGGTAGTCAGAGAGAGGAACATGGATAAATGGAATAATCCTTAAAAAATACTATGGCAGCAAGGAGGTCCAGGGGAAATGGAATAATCATTAAAAAAATGAATTTTTCTACTGATGAGTCTGCAGTGCCCTGCAGCCAGTATGTCCAGGAGGAAATGTAATTATTATACACCTAAAGAAACTGAAGGATGTAGCGTGGCTGTGCGTCTATGGTGGATGGATGGAAGAATGGAAGGACGGTTGATGGATGGATCACAGTAAAATGTAGAATTAAATAAATGGAACAGAATAAAAAAATGAAAAAATGTCTAACAAAATCAAAAACAACAAATTAAAACATTACAATAAAAATTTAAATAAAAAAACAAGAAATTAAATAAAAAAATGAATACATTACAATTTTAAATTAGGCAAATGATCAATAACTGCTGGTGTTTGTATTGGAGGACAAGAAGAAAAAAACATATTGTGAGGAAAGGATAAAGGAGGTGCAATATGAAAAATGCAAGGAAGAGGAAGGAAATAATATAAGCAATGTTCATTAGAATCATATTCTTTTAGTATACATATACTACAATCCCCAGGCATATAAATGTTAAACTGGTATTGCATCAATCCATGAAAACCTATTGAAAAGGTACCCTGGCTGAATGTACAAAATGGCTGCCAAACACATGGTCAAACTACAAGGAGAAAGGAAGCATGGTGAACAAAGAGCACATGTAAGCCTATGGCAAATGCACACGGGCTGCATGCACAAAATGGCTGCCAGCCAGATGGTCAAACAACAAAGTGTAAAGAGAACAAAGAACACATGCAAGCCTATAGCAAAGACTCTCTGGCTTGATACAAACTGCTGGATGTGCACACTGGCTGCTAGCCACATGTAGAAGCAACAACAACAAGGAGCAAGTAGGCATAGGGAACAAAGAACACTTGCAAGCCTATGACAAAGATACACTGGCTGCCTGCAGAAAATCACTGCTAGCCACATGATCAAACAACATCAACAAGGAACAAGGAGGCTTGGGGAATAAAGAACACATGTAAGCCTATGGCAAAAGCACACTGACTGGTTGCACAAATGGCTGCCAGCCACATGGTCAAACAACAACAACAAGGACCAAAGAGCCATGGGGAACTGAGAACACATGCAAGCCTATGTCAAAGGTGCACTGGCTACATGAACAAAATGGATGCCAGCCAGGTGGTCAAACAACAACAAGGAGCAAAGAGGCATGGCAAACAAAGAGCACACTGAAGCCTATGGCAAAGGCACACTGGCTGGAAGCATACAATCGCTGTGAGCCACATGATCAAATAACATCAACAAGGAGCAAGGAGTCATGGTGAATAAAAACACATTCAAGCCTATGGCAAAGACACACTAGCTGGATGCAAAAAATGGCCACCAGCCACATGGTCAAACAACAACAACAAGGAGCAAGTAGGCATAGGGGACATAGAACACATGCAATCTATGGCATGGGATCACTGGCTAGATGCACAAAATGGCCAACAGCCACATAGTCAAACAACAACAAGGAGCAAGGAGGCATGGCAATCAAAGAACACATGCAAGCCCATGCTAGATGGAAAAATGGCCACCAGCCACATGGTCAAACAACAAAAAAAGGAGCATGGAGACATGGGTAATAAAGAACACATGTAAGCCTATGGCAAAGGCACACTGACTGGTTGCACAAAATGTCAACCAGCCACATGGTCAAACAGCAAAAACAACACGGAGTAAGGAGGCAGGGAGAACAAACAACACAAGCAAGCAAGAAAGTGAACACATTTCTCAATTTTCATTGATAAATCAACTCAGTGGTGCCAGAGAGTAGATTATTTAAAATTAATAAATAACCTTTCAATGTAATAGATCATGAAATTGAAGTCAATTAAATGTATCTATCTATCATGTGAAGTGAGTCAGTTTTGAAGATCTGGACCCAGGCTTGTTATCCATGTGTTGTATTGAACCTGCAGCATTCTCTGTTTTTTAACCTCAGTTGGCAGCTGGATATGAAACAAACAACACAGGTTGCACAACTTGGCATATTCCCATTAGTGAGCAACCTTGAAGCATATAAGAGCTGTGGCAAAGTAGGACCAAATTTCCAATTGATTTATGTAACTCTAAAACATAAAGACATCATACTAAATGTTGGGTTGTAACAATGGATCATCAATGATGTATACCAGAGATAAACTGTAGGGATTGCACAGTATAAATCAGTGCACAATGAAAGATCAGAAAATTCTAAATTATTGTACAGCAGAATGTACATCTCAAATCAACTATTCATTTGATATGCTTCCCGCTGGAAAAATGCTCTGCTGAATGGGAGTTAATAACAAAATCCTGGTTCAAACTCTATTGAAAATAATTCCAAAGTGCAATAATACTGTACAATAGAATAGGAAAAGCTTTACTTCACTGGACAGAAGATCAACTAATAAAACTGTTCATTTGGATCATTTTATTGTGAATATCATGGACTGTATGCAAAAAGAAACACTCTCTGGGGTGGGTGTAACTCGTGTAATCCCCCTTGGAGGAATTATGTGTAATTACCTAAACATTCAGCAAGATTCCACAAATATTTGCGGGAGAGTAGTAATGCATTGAACGATATTTCCTTTGCACAAATGTGTCCCCTTGCTTACAAAATGGACGGGAGGGTGCATTTTGCCCAAATAAAATAATGCTAAATTCAACAGAACATAACAGGAGTGCATGATGCCAAACATGCTCACTGAATATGCTCTTGTGGTAGGATTTTCACCTCAAAATTTACTCTCATCTATGCAAGCAGGTGTAATTGCTTTGTTATTGGTACTTCTGTATCACAGTGTAACAAGGAATTACTGATATTACTCTGGCTACTCTAGCGTAAACACACTTACTCCCAGGCCTACCACTCTCCCAAACAAGAGGCTAAACACTTGTTGGACAAGGACAGATGCTTTTGTTGAGACTGGGCAGGACTACAAAAAGTTTTACAGGACCTGTGTCAAAATTGTTAGTGAGGCCAATGCCTCGAATCTCTTTCAAGTACATTTCAAGGGAAAGAAGCAGAGACTGTGGATACCCCCATGCCCTGACATTCATAATATCTTGATAACATATAAAGACTCTTCTCAAATGAACAGTGCTGGATGAGGTGATGATGTATAACCATTGAAATGTGTTTGCAGTTACTTGCAGCAGTCACTCAGGACAGTCACTATTAAGCAAGCCTCCCTAAATATAAGCACAGTACGTCTCCTGAATAGACAGTAACTGAGCAAGCATTGCTCACACCCACAAAATGTGTAGGAAAAGTAATAAAAGAGCATGCTTCCCACACATATTAAAATGCTACAGCATAGAAAGCACACAGCAGGTTTCTTTCCTATAACACAGAAATGTTTGTGCATAACGTGTGTGCATGTTTGTTTTATTGGATCAGTGTGCTGTGTTATTTCTGTGATTTTTATAATGTGGCTGCGTTTCATTGTGGTGTTGTCATGTTATTATATTATGGTGTTCCATTCTGTTGTGGATCTGTTCCTCTGTCCTGTTAAATGTTTTTTTTGTTATGTTTGTGTCTTATAAAAGTGTTATGATGATGTTTTGTTATTGTGTTGTTCTGTGTTATGTAGTCCTTTTGCAGATTTAAAACAAATTGATACGTTACAGTGAAAAGCACCATACTTCAGTAAGGTTCCAGTGTAAAACAAACATTGTGATCATCATTAGAAATGAAACATAACATAGAGAACCTTGACTTTAGAATCAAACTGTGCACATTTTGCCTTCTCTTCTGGGTCTTTACCTGATAAATTTAGCTGGTTTGTCCTGCCAAAATCTGACAGTAGAAAATTGCAGGCATGTGATCATTTTCGCACAGCTAAGAATGTCTAGTCCCTGCAGAGATTCCTGTCTGCGCAGTTATCAAAACTCAGCCCCCAGCTCATAATCAACCACTTCATATGGTAAATGCAGAGATTTACTCATGAAATTTGGAAAATACCTGTAGAATATGTTGCTTTCAGTACCATAATCTGTGCATATCAGAATTTCTCTTGAATTTACTATTCATAGATGGAAAGTGGTTTGTTGTGCCTAAATTCCCTATGAAACAAGCACTTGTAATACTGGTAGGTCTGGCTTTAAACTAATGTGAACTGTATAATAATATTTGACCTAAATTTTAATGTAGGTTAATGACTGCCCTCCTCCCTTCTGTGCTGCGAAGAAAAACAACAAACACTATTTAGTTATTTAAGACGCTTTAACAGCATTACAATGTCATTTGTGCGCCCCTGGAAGTTCACGCTGAGGCAGCTGGATAAAAAAGCAAAATTATCTCAGTAGTGTGGAAGGCAAGCACTTTTCTGTGGAAGTACACACCCTCTAGCCAGTCACATCATATAATCCTGGCTCCCAACCTATTGGCAATGCCAAAGACACTCTGGTAATGCTCATATAATTGTCTGGTGACAGCTCTGCTGTCAATCCAGACCATGAAGAAACTGGAGTAGATACATTGTTTAATAATACAAATCATAATGCTGATCCCTGAGGAAACAGTACTTTGCACAGGGGTCTTAATTAAATGACCCACTTTGCATCAGGGCCTGCCTCATAAAAAATCCTGCCTTTCATGAAGCACACTCCCATACCCAAATACTGAAATGCCCATACATATCAGGTTATTTGGATGCTGAAGTGATGTTCATTCGGTCACCACAATGAAGTTCCAGTGGGACAAATCGATAAACCTTTCATCTGTATTTCACAAATTGATGGTTTGGTCTATTGAGAAATGTGACTATGCCCTGACATTTAATGGTTGCTGCCCATCCTTTTAAAGGTTTAAGCCTACAGAGAAATGTTCTCTTTCTTTTCTTGACTAATGTACCTCTCGAAAAAAGATCAAAAAAGTAATATGTGAACCTTAACGATGCGAGGTTGATCAAAAATGATAAGAATATTTTCCAAAATCCATAGCAGACACTTAGACAAGATTTTGGAAAACAAATAGAATTTGAGACATAGTCACATTGTGATAAATAATGAAATTGACAAAGCATTCCTTGCAAGCATAAATGAATTTACTACTGTGCACTTCTCTGCCACAAGTGCAGAGAAATCTGCTGTAGTAAATTATATGCGAAAGCTTAGAGGTGGATCTACGGGGCATGGCTTGCTAGGTTGGTACTTGCAAACTTCCATCTGACTCCTTTCCACCCTAGAAATTGTTGAAAAGCTACTCCAGCAAGGGTGAGACTAACTCCTGTCTCCAACATGGGAAGGGGAATGGATCATCCCAAAATTTGGTATGGCTATAGTAGTAGGCATTTGCACAGCAGGCTCTAATCTCCTTGTGCTGAATTCTACACTATATAGGTTTCCATGTAGGAGGAACAGGAGCCTATAGGAAATACCACATGACATATTCCACTAAAACATTTGGACACCTGCATCTGTTGACAGTTTTCTATGCATGACTGGACTGGCTTAAACTTCACAGTAGGCTATTATGTGTCAAATGGGCTACTAGATATTTTACAAGAACTGACTTACATAGATATTACTTACACTTATCTGACAATTTATATTCAGAGATAGAACACAACATTACAGAAGAACACAATAGTCACAGTATAAAAGATGTAGCCAATCAGGAGCCTAACACCAATTATATGGTTAAACCAAAGGAGAGCACACCAATATTGTCCGACACCCATTTACCTACCGGAAAAGACACCCCTAGAGCTAGGAGAAATCTTGGTGCAAATACATGATGTAGATCAAACTCTTTTATACATAGACTCAGGAGTCAAGGATTCTAACAACTTCAACCACAGTTTCCAACCAGATCTCCGGATGCAAGTGCCACACTATCCAGACCAGAGTTTGTAAAATTGAAAAATCAAGGTTAAACATTCAAAGAAAAAATCTATTAGATGCAATTATCATGCTTGCAAGAGACATGGATGAAGGCACACCTGTTCTGATTAATAGTCCTAATAATTTAAATGAAACAACAAGATAACTGAGGGATTTTATTGTTAATAAAACACATCGGGGGTCATTACGACCCTGGCGGCCGGCAGTTACCGCCAACAGGCTGGCGGTGTTCCGCCAGCAATTATGACCGTGGCGGAATTGCCAAAGCCATACCGCCAGCCCCTCCACTTTTCCGCCAGGATTCCGCCTGGCAGTCATAATCCCCAGGGCAGCGGTGCAGGCACCGCTGCCCTGGGGATTATGAGTCCCCGACTGCCGGCCTGTCTGCCAGGATTCCGCCTGGCGGTCATAATCCCCAGGGCAGCGGTGCAAGCACCGCTGCCCTGGGGATTATGAGTCCTGGACCGCCGGCCTGTCCATGGCGGTACACACCGCCATGGAAAGGCTGGCGGTAAGGGGACTTGGGGTGCCCCTGGGGGCCCCTGCACTGCCCATGAACTTGGCATGGGCAGTGCAGGGGCCCCCAGGCATAGCCCCGTCGCGCATTTCACTTCCCAAATTTCGGGCAGTGAAATGCGCGTCGGGTGCTACTGCACCCGCTGCACATCAGCATTGCCGCCGGCTCTATTACGAGCCGACAGCAATGTTGATGTGACATTTCCGCTTGGCCAGCGGACGGTAACTCTGTTACCGTCTGCTGGCCCAGCGGAAATGTCATAATATGGAGACAGACATATCGCCGGCAATGGCGGTATTCTGTCTCCCGCGGCCTCTGCGGTCTTTTGAAAAGACCGCCGAGGTCGTAATGACCCCCATCATGTCTAGACTTTTCACAAACAACCCAAACATGCTCTCATAGTGTGGCTACTCCTGCCATACAGAGTGTGGAGGCTTCACAGTATTATCTCTACCTCTGATGCTATAAGATCCAGGCTTACACGTAGTCAGGATGTTGATTTAGAAGTGGATATGTTGGCAAATGACCTAGAGATGTGTTTTCTCAAATCCAAAATACACACCTATTCTGTTACAGTAATGTGCATTTACAAAGGTTGTGAAAAAACAAAAGATTTACACTGCCTTGTTGTGACTATTCATATTTCCTGTGAAGAAACATACAAATAAACATTTTTTTTGCATCCTGGCTGAGAATACATCATTATACATTGCCAGTTTTACTTGAACTAATTACCTTAGAAATAATTGTGGGTAATATAAATGTATTTCTCCTTCCTATCTGATACTCTGCTGGCATCTTGGGATGTATTTAGTGGGGGGCATCAGAGGTGTCCTCCTAAGACTGCATTGAATCTCTTCCTTTTAGCTACATTGTACAGCATAGCATACACTGCCACAATCTTGCATGCCCCTGAAAGTGAATATTGAAGGGCACCCCACTCTTATGAAGGCAGCAAAACCTTGCCTTAAGCATACCAAAAGTACACTCACTAACTGCTCTTGCATGTGGGCAATGTTATAATGCATTCAATCCTTGAACTTGCATTGAAGTATAGGGTCAAAATCCACGTGCGTAGTGGGTAAGCCCTGTCACGTAGCACTAACGGAAAATAGAATTGAAACCACTACAAAATAACATGGGATTATTATTTATAAATGTGAAATGCAGAAATACCTACAAAATATGAATCTCCAAAGTCTCTTCATGCAAGCGAGTTGTGTAGGACACAGTAAAGAAATATGTAGGAGCCATACCAAAACTCTGAATTACTAGGAGGTCAATTTAGGATGTGTCCCATCGACACAGCCTATAACGTGTGGAAGATGTGCCACATGAAAAAAATCTAAATTGGTTTGCTACAAGTCTTGAAGTGAGTTCGGAAAATATATATGTACTAAAGTTGAGCACAATTGCATCTATAAAATTGTGATATCAGCTTAAAGGTGCACTTCGGAAGCCCCTCCTGCTGTAGCAATTATCCATTGATAGGTTCTAAGGCAAAAAGGTGCAGGCAGCAAAGTACGTGAATCTGTGCTGGTATAGTAACACTCCTGTGTGTGTTCCTGCACAAGATAGAATCTAACTTAGCAATTCAATCTAAAATAGGACTGCTGTTGAATCTATACTCGAAATGTATCTCCTCCTTAGTTGGCTGAAACAGTTACACTTTCTCTGAAAGTACGCTCCTATCTTTGCCTTATCCTGTGGTGGTGTGGAGAAAACTGCCTCATCCTCCTCTTATAGCAGACATAGCAGACATTGTGGAAAAAAAACATTTACAATTTGAACTGCTTTTTATAGTTTGTGCCTGATTACCATCTGCTCCCACTTGATTATAATTTGCGAGTGCAAAAACCTGTTTATTTGACCGTTCTCTATTAGTGAATCAATAGTACATTGCAAAATAAGAAAAGCAAACTTGTAATCCCTAAAAGGTATCACAAATTCCAGTCACAAACATAGTGGGTTGATAAGATTCGGTTTGTCTCACTTTTTTTGTGACTGGGATGAAAACCACTTTGATAAACTTCAAACGCAGCTATTACCATTCACTAACTTATTTACAACCGATTACCAAATCTCAGTCTGTTCGTACGCCCTTTGTCTGTTCTGCAGCCATATAAAATAGGTATACCATGTACAAGGACACTACCCTATGTGTCCAACCAGGGCCAGTGTAATCATAGGAAGCACTGCATTGCTCCTGTGGGACTCATTTCAAATCATGCCATGTGTCAGGCCACAGATAGTAGGTATGAATCAAGCAAACACTTGGGCCCTCATTATGACCCTGGCGGTGAGTGACAAAGTGGCAGAAAAACCGCCAACAGGTTGGTTGTAAGTACCGCCAAATTATGACCACGGCAGTGATAACTCCCATGGACAGTCAATGTAGCACACCAACCGCCAGGGCGGAAACAACACTCACCATGGCGGTAGCCAAGAACAGCCAGGCGGAAGACAAAGTACCACCCACCACATTAAGACACATCACTCCTCCACCTTTTCCGGGGCTGTACCAACGCCATCAATAGCCTGGTGGAAATGCATCACTAAAGAGAAAGGACTCACCATTGGAGACACAGGGAAGAACAACGCCGCCACGGAACCCGAACTGCAAGTCTTTCCGATGATCTTCTATTTAATGCTCCACCTGGAACACCAACGCCGACGAAGACGACAACGGTGAGTACAGCCCCTCAGCACACAAGGGAGGGTGGGAGGAAAACAAGAGTGACGCACACACCATGACACACACCTAACACACACACACACCATGCACACAACCAGCTGCACACGAAAAACTATTTTTCCGTGAAAAATGGCGGAATAATGCAAGGACAACAGGAATGGATGAAAGTGATTGTAGTCATATCAGGATGAAAATTGCTAATTTGTTTTTTTCAGACAAATATGTACACATGCACACAAAGGGACACTGCCCAGTCCAATGTTCAAAGGTCCCACATGGCCACAGGACACAGTCTAAGGCCCAACCCGAATCCTGACTACATCCGGAAAGTACACTGCAGGGGCCTCAGTTTGCAAATAGGCAGGGGGAGGGTAGCACCTCAGCTGGATGCGGGAACAAACCCTCTAGTTCTGGAGTGGGCTCCATGCCCATTGCTCTGTCCTGGGGAGTGCAAGGCCACAGTCACTGGAGTGGGTGACTTTCCCACTGGTTCTGGAGGGGGCTCCATCCCCATTGCTCTGTCCTGGGGAGTGCAAGGCCACAGTCTCTCAGGTGGGTGAGTACCCCACTGGTTCTGGAGGGGGCAACATGCCCTTTGCTCCACCCTAGGGATTGCAAGGCCACAGTCTCTCAGATGGGTGACTTTCCCACTGGTTCTGGAGGGAGCTCAATGCCCATTGCTCTGACCTGGGGAGTGCAAGGCCACAGTCTCCGGAGTGGGTAACTAACCCACTGGTTCTGGAGGGGGCTCCATGCCCATTGCTCTGTCCTGGGGAGTTCAAGGCCACAGTCTCGCGGGTGGGTGTGTTTCCCACTGGTTCTGTGAGAGGCAACTTGCCCATTGTTCTGTCCGGGGAGTGCAAGGCCGCAGTCTCTGGAGTGGATGATTTTCCCACTGGTTCTGGAGGGGGCTCCATGCCCATTTCTCTGTCCTGGGGAGTGCAAGGCCACAGTCTCTCAGGTGGGTGACTTTCTTACTGGTTCTGGAGGGGGCTCCATGCCCATTTGTCTGTCCTGGGGAGTGCAAGTCCACAGTCTCTCATGTAGGTGACTTTCCCACTGGTTCTGGAGGGGGCAACTTGGCCATTGCTCTGCCCTAGGGAGTGCAAGGCCATAGTCTCTCAGATGGGTGACTTTCCCACTTGTTCTGGAGTGGGCTCCATGCCCATTTGTCTTTCCTGTGGAGTGAAAGGCCACAGTCTCTGGAGTGGGTGACTTCCCCACTGGATCTGGAGGGGGCAACACGCACAGCAGCCCATGGAGTGTGGCCTACACTAGCGGTGATGGCTGCAAAGTGGTGGTAGATGGAGGAGCCTCCTGGGCAGCTTCTGCATTTTCTGATGGCCGCTGTGTGGTGGGGGATGGAGGAGACTCCTGGGCAGCCTCTGCAGTTTCTGATGCCTGCAATTCATCAGCTGGTAGTGGGGGCCCGTGACAGCTGGTGGTGGTGGAGGTGTCACCCTGACAGCCTCTGCTGGAGTAGAGGGCTTCGTCTCCTCCACTACATGAGGTATGGATGCCTTACCCTTCCTTGCAGGGGTGAATGGGCTCTTCCCCTTCCTGCCTGGTGGTGCAGGCTCCTTCCCCTTCTTGCTGGGTGGTGCAGGCTCCTTCC
This sequence comes from Pleurodeles waltl, assembly GCF_031143425.1. Taxonomy (NCBI): domain Eukaryota; kingdom Metazoa; phylum Chordata; class Amphibia; order Caudata; family Salamandridae; genus Pleurodeles; species Pleurodeles waltl. The sequence continues at coordinate 809,109,652 of NC_090445.1, read as the reverse complement.
CCTTCTTGCTGGTGGTACAGGCTCCTTCCCCCTGATGATGCAGGCTCCTTCCTCTTCTTGCCTGGTGGTGCAGGCCCCTTCTTGACTGATGGTGCTGGCTCCTCCCCCTTCTTTCGATGAAGGTGTGGTATCCTTACCACCACGAGTAGGTGGTGCTACCACTGTCACTCGGAGTGTTTGGCAGAGGTGCTGGGTTGTGTCCTTGGTACCCTGCTCATACAGGCAGGACAGGAGAGGGAGTTGGAGGGAAGAAGTCAAGTTTGGAAAGGAAAATCTTTTTAGGGACCTTGGCTCGGAAGGAAGGAGGAGTAATGAGAGTGGAGGTTGAGGAAGTGGTTGTTGGAGGTGTATGTCTGCTGGACTTGGGTGCAGGTGCATGGGCTGTATGCTGATGTGAGGTGGATGGCTGTTGGGTGTGTGAGGGCTTGCGTTTGTGTCCTTTAGGAGGGAGGGGACAGACAGGGTGGGAGAGGACAGAGGGAACATGTGCATGGCTGTTGTGGAGGTGTCTGCCAGTGAGGTGTGTCCTGCTTGGTGTGGTGATGCTGGTAGTGCATGTTGATGTAGTGCATGGAGGTGTGAGTGTGGACGTGACTGGGAGGGAGGTGGTGGGGGAGGAGGAGGAGAGAGAGACAGTGGAGGCAATGGATGTTGGCATGTGTGCAACTGTATGGTGTTTGCGTGAGTGTTTGTGGGATGAAGTGTGGTGCCTGTGTTTGCCTGTGCCACTCTTGGGTGTTGTCTTGTGTGCATGTTCATCTGTATGTGTGCCTGGGATGGGTTGGGGTTGAAGAGAATGGGACTGGGAAGTGGTAGTTTGAGGGGGGACAGTAGAAACAGGGACAATGGCTGCCATCAGAGAGGAGGTCAGAGCCTGAATCGATCTCTGTTGGCCTGCCAATCCACTGTGAATGCCCTCCAGGAATGCATGGCTGCATCTGGGATGCCAGTCCCTGGATGGCATTCACAATGGTTGACTGCCCTACAGAGATGGATCTCAGGAGGTCAACAGCCTTCTCACTCAGGGTAGCAGTGCTCACTGGGGCAGGACCTGAGGTGCTTGGGGCGAAGGAGATACCCACCCTCCTGGGTGAGCAGACACGGGAAACTCACTGAGGGGCTACTGGGAGGGCAGTGCTGGTATGGGGGTGGCGGATGTACCTGCAGCTGGGGTGGTGACAGAGGTGTCCGCCACAACCAGGGAGCTCCCATTGGAGGAGGTATTTGAGTCTGTGTTTTCTCCTCCAGTCTCCTCTGTGGTGGTCCCCTCACCCTCCATCCCACTGGTTCCGTCGGCATCGGTGGACTCTGCCTTCTGGCTCATGTGGGAAGCAGCTCCCTCAGTCACCAGTGCCCCTTCTCCTCTGCCAGATGATGCTAATGCACACAAGGACCGGATGAAATAACAAGAAAGTGGGGAAGAGAGAAAAAGGATACACTGGGTCAATGACTGCACCAACACCACAGTTGGCATGCACATCACTGTCACACACAGGGAACAGGCTTAAGCATTATGCATTTCATTACCAGTGATATGGCTAGTGGCTAAGGCAAGAAGAGGACCACTCCCCACCAACTGCAGCACTCCTGGGACCCACGATGCCCTGGCTGAAACGGACTGCTAACAAGCTAGGTCACCTGTATTTCCCATACACCCATTACCCTTCAGATGACCCACGCTGCAATGTCTGGACTGGCTATATGGGCACCGACTAACACACATCCACTACCGGGGTACCATCCCACCAGCCAAAATATGTATTGATAGCCACTGTACTCAACCCCTTGTGGATGCTGTGATGCCCTCAAGCATCCATCCAGCTCAGGGTAGACCACTGCCAGTATGTGGGCCATCAGGGAGGTCAGGGTCCTACGGGCACCCCTTCCTTATTGGGAGGCCATCCCCAGCTGTGCCTCTGCGGTCTTCCGTACCAAGCATCTCAGGTCCTCCCACCGTTTCAGACAGTGGGAGCTCCGCCTGCCATAGACCCCCAGGGTCCGCACATTCTTTTGATGGGCGATGACCTACAGAGGCAATACAGACAGGAGAACCCCATTAAACAAACAGTCCAGTCTGTCACACAAACGGCCCACCATACCCGTTTCCATCACCATTGGCACACACATACGGCAGCACAGAACACGTACACTGCCAAAAGACAATCCCCCCACCCACCCTTACACGATAATTGCACACACATCTCTATGCATTCTTGCCACATGCATCGTGGCCAAAGTATACTCACCTGTTGGTCTGGAGGCCCATATCGCTGTCAGGAATCCCCAAGGTGCCTCCTGCGTTATCTGTCAGCATCCCCAGAGATTAGGGTTAAATCATATCTCTGTTCTTGGTTAAACCTTCATGTTTCTAAGTAAACATAATGTGCTGTGCTACACAATGAATTTTTATCAATGCTTGTTTGCTAGTGTGAGCAGGTGTAGACATGTGCTTCTAATTGGGTGTGGTGTAGACATGTGCTTTTAATTGGGTGTGGTGACTCATCCACATGTGGAAACCCAACTGCTTTCCTGATCGGCTATAAATAGCAGAGTGAAGCATGCCTCTCTGCTTGGCTTTGTTTTGCTTCCTGATCTCAGCATCTGATTTGGCAGTCCAGTCCCTACTGTCATCCTCGTATTCAGGACTTTTGAGGCAATTTTTTTCTTCGTTCCTGTACCAGCTGAGTCAAGCATTCCTCCAGCACTCCGGAAAAGACTGCCGCTAAGTGGCTAGTATACTCCAGGGAGTTTGTTCTTTGAGCGCCACGATTTCCTAGAACAGCTGGTGGATTTCAAACCTCGTATTTTGGCAGAGTGCTTATCTTTAAGAGACAAATGCATTTCTGAACATTCTACATTATTATTGTATTTACTTGCCTAAATGTGCTTCAGGACATCTGCTTGAGCTCATGCACTACAAAAAGTGACAGTGCAATTTTAAAAGAGCATTTACGTGACTTTGTGGAATCGCATTTTACAGTTCTTTAGTATCTTGGGCCTGGCAGGCCCTGTGATACACAATGACAATCTCTGTACAGGCCTATCATTAAGGAAAGAGGCCTACAAATGTAATTCGCTACTGCTAGGAACGCATTATGTTGCAAGGCTTGCTCTCTGAACAGCCACCATGAAATATCATCGTCATTGCATGCTAGCTGAAGCAATCTTCCTTCTGGAAAGTACCAGTCTGCGTACGTGATGTTCTCAAGTTCTGTCACAAGATGGACCATGTGATATTAGGCATGTAGGCCACCTTGTGTAAGTTCCTCGTCTATGCTTGTTATTACTATATATGGTGCGATAGGAAGAACCACCTTTAGCCATAATGGAGAAATAATCATACGTCAATGTCAAGGAACAATGGAACGTCAAATTATGTTTGTGGTTTAATACTATAAAAGATCATGTCTTACTTCCTTTCTTCAGGTTGTTCGTGTGCAACTAGTACTGAGCAGCCTCCATGTACATGTATTTCTATCTCTAAATAAACCTTTCGTGTTTACCTAGAAGAGCTGGCTAATGGTGATTTGTATCCTGTGATGGATGCTGAATAATTAGGCTTCTACAACTTTTCTTTCTCTAATAGCATAACTCTTGGATTTACATTGTGTCATTCATGCCTGTGTTTCAGGAATTTGCTTTTGAAGGGTTTTTCACACATACAGTGAAACCAAACCAAACTGTACCACCCTAACTGTTTAAAACCAGAGTGGAAATTTGTATTTCTTGGATTGTTTTTGTTCCTTTTAGTTTAACCCTATGCATGAAGGAAAATTATATGTGATATAATGAATGCCGTTGTTTGTCTTTCTTGTACATGATAAGTGCTACCACAGTTCTAATTGTAGTGTGCAACAGTGACTCTATGTGAAGCCAGCCCTAGTGTCGGGGTACTTATTGTTATGGTACTCAGTTTGGGTTTTTGGTAATGCAGTGTTAGTAATTGTGCCAACAGTTATTATTATCCAAGAAAAGTGTTGGAGCAACCCTGTGTTCTTCTACCACTTCTGTGCCCATACCAGAAAGAGAGATTCAGTTTCAAGGAAGTTGAGTGCACTAACTCTATTATCACTCTGTCAACAACCACCTGCCCCCGAAGATACAGGGTGCCTGGCTGGACCGGCAAGACGTGGCAGTGTTTTGTCTCTTTCTTTTCCACTCCCCCTTTCCTTTTGGGACACCTGCCGGGGTTTCTGTGTCCAACAGGAAGTGCAGAGAGGTGTTCAAGGAGGTCAGGGGCATACCATTGCCCCTGCAGACATCCTGCTTTTCAGGTGAGTGGCCCCATCTCAACATAAAGCCAATCCACAACATACAGGGCTGCCTGGGCAATGGTTTCCTCAATGGGTACTTTCAAAGGTTTAACACAGGCTTTACCAGCAGATCAGGATGCTCCATCTTTATTAGATTTAACTAGGGCCCTACCGGGATTACAGAAGGACGTTTTTTCCTTAAAGCAAGAGAATTTGGAGTTGCACACTGAACTACAGCGGTATAAACCACAAGACACCCCCTGGGGAGGAGTCAAACTAAAACAAAGATGCCCAGTACCACAGGCCCCTTGGTTTAACCTGTCTAATCATGTTCCTAGACCTGATTCAGGCCCAATGACTTCCATCACACAACCCATGCAGGTAATGGTCACAACACCAACCCCTGTGGCCTTAGCTCCTCCAGAAAGGTTTTTAGAGACAGTGCCAAGTTCAAAATTTTTCTTAACCAGTGCCAGCTACAGTTTTTGTGTCAGGCAGCTGCATTCCCAAACGATACTGCAAAGGTAGGTTTTATTATCTCTTATTTGGGAGGCAATGCAGCTAATTGGTCCAAATTCTCTGGTGGAGCGCAATGACCCTATACTGTATGATTTCAACCGGTTCAAGGAAGCCTTGCAGAAACTGTTCACCAAACACCTCTTCGTGCAAGCCAGTGACAATGAGTTGCTGAATTTGTGCCAGGGAAACAAGGATCTACAGCCCTATATCACCTCTTTCAATCGGTTGGTGGCAGAGACTGAGTGGCCCGAGGAGAAGAGGACCTCCCTCTTCTATCGTGGCCTTCGGGACTATCTCAAGGATGTTCTAGCCCTAAATTGTGGCACCTCCTATGGAGTGTTCCGAGTTCATTGACCTGGTGGTACGATTGGATCACCACTTGAGTGAACGTAAGGGAGAAAAATTTGGGTTGACACACGCTTAGTGGTGCTCAAAACTGAGAAAAAGGAGTCCAGCATTCTCACTCATGATACACCTGAGCCCATGCAAATTGGCAGTGTGCCGGGCCCACTATCTAAGGAAGAGAAAGAACATAGGAAAAAATTGAAACTGCGATAAGGCAGGGCATTTTGCCCAGGAATGTCCTAACAAGCCTACTGCTCGAAAGAAAGCCATTGGAGCGGTAACAGGGCCTGAATTCTCTCTTCCTAACCAGGCGGAAAACTAACTGACTCGATAACATCTGAGACCATTTTATCGAGTGCTTCTTTCAATATGGTCTCACATCTTCTGGCTAATATCACCAGTCCAGTACCTCAACATCTAACTCTTATTGTGACGTTAGTGTTGTCCCCTCAGGTTCATAAGGTCATTCCCATATTGCTTGATTCTGGGGCTACCGGAAACTTTTTAGACTTGGGTTTAGCTAAAAACCTAAATATTACAACTGTCAGAAAAGACGTCTCTGTACCAGTCAGAGCCGTGGATGGCTCAGAATTGTCGTTTATCAAACAACACCTGTGGTGTCTCCAGATAATCCACAGTAGAGAAGCACGAAGAAGCAGCTGTAGGGTGATGTTAAATACAGGTTTATTTCCACATAAATCCATAAAAAGGAAACTTCATCCACCAAGAAGATACAGTGCATCCGCTCCACTCCCAATTCCTGCCAGGCTCTCAACATTCCACATTCCGGAGAGTCTAAGCAGAAGGGAGACAGAGGGGGAAAGGAGCGGGAGCAAACCAACCAATTGATGGGGGTTACTATGAGAGCAACGAAGGTTATAACCTGCAATAAACATTGGGAAAATAACAACAATGTAATGTATATCACACCACGCCACCCTTGTCCATGTTTTGTGCAAACAACCATACAGAACAAATTCAGTTTGACCTCATAGAGACCCTACTATTTGGAGCCATTTTGTAGATACCCTTGCTTCAGTTACACAATCCCATAATTGACTGGGCAGAAAGGACAGTGACATTAGACTCTAAACATTGCTGGCACTCCTGTTACCAAGACAAACCATTACTAGTGACACCCTTGCATTGTGGGTCCACACATAGTACGTCTATCAAGCCAGACAACACACTGGCCATTCCTGCACCGTATAAAGACTTCCATGATGTCTTTAGCGAACAGAAGACCACCCAGCTGCCAGCATATAGGTCATACGATTGTCATATGGACTTGATTCCAGGGGCAACGCTACCATGTAGTAGGGTGTATGCTCTTTCTGAGCCTGAGAATCAATACCTGCGAGACTACCTGGATGATCTATTGGCTAAGGGTTTAATTCGTCATTCAGTGTCACCAGTATCGTCGTCTTTGTTCTTCGTGCCCTAGAAGAATCCCGAGTTGCACACCTGTATAGATTATCGCGCAGTGAACAAAGTGACCATAAAAAATTGTTTTCCACTTCCGTTGATACTGGTTCTTTTAGATCAGGTACGTCAGTCGACCATTTATACTAAACACGAACTCCGAGGCGCCTACCACTTAATCCGAGTAATGAAGGGGGAGGAGTGGAAGACAGCGTTCCAAACTAAATTCGGACTCTCCGAGTACACAGTGATGCCCTTCGGCTTGTGTGACGCTCCTGCAGTGTTTCAATTTTTCATCAATAAAGTGCTGCAGGAGTTTCTGGATATCTGTGTAGTGGTATAGATAGACGACATTTTGATTTATTTATCTTCCACTGAGGAACATATAGGGCATGTAAGAGAGGTTTTACAACGGCTTCATGAGCATCATCTCTTCGCCAAGCTAGAAAAATGTGTTTTTCACGCTACAACTGTAGAATTCCTGGGATATGTGATCACTCTCGATGGAATTTCCATGGATAGGTCCAAGGTACAGGCATCCTTGATTGAGTAGCCCCAAGATCCATCAAGGAAGTGCAACAGGTTTTGGGCTTCGCAAATGTTTATCAGAGATTTATACCCCATTTTTCTACCATGGTATCTCCCATAACTCGTCTCCTACGAAAGGGGATTAAGTTCCTCTGGGGTGCAGAAGCTGAGAAAGCCTTCCAACATCTTAAAAACACATTCACTGAAGCACCCATTCTCCATCATCCCGACCCAGCTCAGCCATTTTTCGTGGAAGCAGACGCTTCCCAAATGGCAGCGGGTGATGTCTTGTCCCAACGAGAGCCTGAGTCAGGACATTTCCATCCAGTAGCTTACTCCTCAAAGAAATTGCTACCCGCAGAGCAAAATTACACAGTGGCGGAGTGGGAGCTTCTGGCCATCAAGCTTGCCTTCCAGGAATGGCGTCACCACCTACTAGGAGCTAGACACACCGTAACTATTAACACAGATCACTGTAATTTACAGTTTTTTCAAGTGACCAAGGCCCTGACACCTCGTTAATTACACTGGCTTTTATTCTTTAATGAGTTTGACTTCATAATCACCTATAGACCCGGTACTGCACAACAAAAGGCAGACACGTTGTCTAGGATGGGTTTCTCCTCTGATGTTGCGCTAGAACAGGTCAGAAGCATTATACCCCCAGAATTCGTGGCTGTGTGCACTTCCCAAGAGTTCCTTGAGAAAATACGGGTAGCCTAACATAAGGTTCCCTGTTCCACTGATGTGTATGAAAGAGAGGGTTTACTATACCATGCTGATCAGTTGTACGTCCCTACCAAAAGACTTACGGGATACAGTGTTACAGTAAGGACATGATTCTGTCCTCGCAGGTCGCCCGGGTGAGAAAAAGATGTAAGAAATCTGTCAAAGATGGTTTTGGTGGCCCACACTTGTGCAGGATGTCAGAAGCTACGTCCAGACTTGTTCCACCTGTGTTCGGGCTAAAACCCCACATACTCCAGCCACAGGATTGTTACTTCCCATGCCAATTCTGGTGGCCCCATGGCATACCATAAGTATGGATTTTATTTCTGATCTCCCAGCTTCAAATGGACACACTGTCATATATGTGGTTGTAGATTACCTAACTAAAATGGCTCATTTTATTCCATTAAAATGCCTCCCTATGGCTTCCAAGCTCTCTGATTTGTTTGTCCAACACATAGGCTCTCATTTCAACCTTGGCAGGCGGCTGCCTATGCGGCCGCGAACCGGCCAGCTGCCTTTCAACATCCCCGCCGGCCCAGCAGGGATGTGGGCAGTAACATTGCCGCCGGCAATGTGGCAGTGTGGCGGGTGCAGCAGCACCAGTCGTGCTTTCCACTATCTGCCAAGCAGACAACGGAAATCACTATGAGGCTGTGCCTGGGGTCCCACGAGTCCCCTTACCGCCAGCCTTTACATGGCAGTGTCTACCGCCATTGACAGGCTGGCAGTAAGGGGAGTCAAAATCCCCAGGGCAGCGCTGCCCTGGCGGATTGTGACCGCCGGGACCTCCATGGCGGTAAACCGCTTTTCCCGGTGGTGTGACCGCGGTGTTACCGCCGCAGTCAAAATATGGCATTTCGTACCACCATGTGTCCGAATGCCACTTTAACCCTGGCGGTCGGTGACCGTCAGGGTTGAAATGAGGCCCATTGTACGGCTTCATGGGTTGCCCACCACAATTGTTTCCGATCGTGGACCCAATTTACATCACGGTTTTGACGTAGCTTCTGTTCCTTTGCCGGTATGGACGTCTGCTTGTCCTCTGCATATCATCCACAAATGGATGGGCAGAAGGAACGTGCCATCCAATCGCTGGAGCAAATCCTGAGATGTTACATTGACACATGTTCTACTGAGTGGGATAAGGATTTACCTCTTGTTAAATTTGTATATAACAACAGTGTCCACATGGCTACAGGAGTATCCCCATTTTACTGTTTGGTTGGTCTGCACCCAAGAATGCTACCTATAACTCGGTCCCAAACATCCACAAGAGTCCCATCAGTAAAGAAACACCATAAAGAGTTACAGGAGATTCAACAACAAGTACAACACCATTTAAAACTCTACCAATCTCAAGTAAAAAAAAAACAAGCAAACAAAAGAAGGAGACCTGCTCCCTCTTATCAGATAGGAGATAAGGTGTGGCTCTCATCAAAAAATCTCCATTTTGCAGGATCAAGAAAATTAAACCCCTGATTTCTAAGCCCCTTTCCTATTGACAAAATCATCAATCCTGCGGTAGTAGAACTGACATTGCCAGATGATTTCAAGGTACACCCTGTGTTTCATGTGTAGTTACTCCGTCCCTATTCCCCTGAAATCCGTGATGCCCCACCACCTCCCCTGGTAAAAGTACACGGGCAATGGGAATTTGAACTGGCCAAAATTCTTGGTTAGAGGCGCATCAGTGGTGTTCTACACTATTTATTATTATTATCTTACTAAAAAATTCCATCTCCTGCACCCTTCCAAACCCCCCGTTGAGAGGGTCCTTGGTGGGGAAGACTGTCAGGAATCCCCAAGGTGCCTTGTGCGTTATCTGTCAGCATCCACAGAGATTAGGGTTAAATCATATCTCTCTTCTTCGTTAAACCGTCATGTTTCTAAGTAAACATGATGTGCTGTGTAACACAATTGGTTTTATAAATGATTGTTTTACCAATGCTTGTTTGCCAATGTGAGCAGGTGTAGACATGTGCTTCTAATTGGGTGTGGTGCAGAGATGTGCTTCTAATTGGGTGTGGTGACTAATCCACATGTGGAAACTCAACTGCTTTTCTGATTGGATATATATAGCAGAGTGAAGCATGCTTCCCTGCTTGGCTTTGTTTTGCTTCCTGATCTCAGCATCTGATTTGGCAGTCCAGCCCCTGCTGTCATCCTCGTATTCAGGACTTTTGAGGAGATTCTTTTCTTCGTTCCTGTAGCAGCTGGCACCAGGCATTCCTCCAGCACTCTGGAAAAGACTGCTGATAAGTGACTAGTATTCTGCAGGGAGTTTGTTCTTTGAGCGTCGCGATTTCCTAGGACAGCTGGTGTATTTCAGACCTCGTATTTTGGCAGAGTGCTTATCTTGAAGAGACAAATGTGTTTCAGAACATTCAACATTATTATTGCAGTTACTTGACAAAATATGCATCAGGAAATCTGCTTGAGCTCAAGTAGTACAAAAAGTGCAATTTAAAAGAGCATTTACATGACTTTTCTTTCTCTAATAGCATAACTCTTGGATTTAAATTGTGTCATTCATGCCTGTGTTTCAGGTTTCAGGAATTTGCTTTTGAAGGGTTTTTCACACACACATTGAAACCAAACCCAGAGTGGACATTTGTGTTTCTTGGATTGTTTTTGTTGCTTTTAGTTTAACCCTATGCATGCAGGAAAGTTATACGTGATATAATTAATGCCCTTGTATGTCTTTCTTGTACATGATAAGTGCTACTATAGTTCTAATTGTGGTGTGCAACAGTGAATCTCTGTGAAGCCAGCCCTAGTGTCGCAGTACTTATTGTTGCTCAGTTTGGGTTTTTGGTAATGCAGTGTTAGTAATTGTGGCAACAGTTATTATCATCCAAGAAAAGTGCTGGAGCATCCCGGTGTTCTTCTACCGCTCCCTTGCCCATATCAAAAAGAAAGATTCCGTTTCAAAGAAGTTGAGTGCACTAACTCTACTATCACTCTGTCAACAATGACCTGCCCCCGAAGATACAGGTGCCTGACTGGACCAGCAAGACGTGGCAGTGTTTTGTCTCTTTCTCTTCCACTCCCCCTTTCCTTTTGGGACACCTGCCGGGGTTTCTGTGTCCACCAGAAAGTGCAGAGAGGTGTTCCATGAGGTCAGGGGCATACCATTGCCCCTGCAGACTTCCTGCTTTTCAGGTGAGTGGCCTTGTCTCGACAACAGCTGTCTGTACTGGAGTAGTACCATATCCACCAGTCGCTCCAACTTCTCCGAAGTGAAGGCTGGGGCCCTTTCCCCGGTCACGAAGGCCCTGGTAGGTTCCAGACACAGGTCAAAGCAGCACACGCAGTGTAGGTCTTCTCCTGTTGAAGGTCAGGAAAAATTTGAGGATTGAGATAGCAAATGGTGGTCACGTCCACGGCAGTGTACACCATCACCGCTGGCGTAGATCCCCATTGGCCACTGTACTCCATAGAGCCTTATTATTATCCAATGAGGAATTATACAACGGTGCAAGGCCTCCTTACGCCATGACGCCCAACGTCGGCAGAGTTTCCTCACTTCCACCTGTCCCTACATACAGGACAGGTGGTCGCTGTTTCGGGAGGGGACAGGCATATCGACCATTGATGCATCACAGATTAGATTGGCGCATACTTTGCCATTAACACTGTAACACTGTACCAATAGATAGGTTCACCATGTGGACTGCTGTTGTGGTTTTGTTGTTCAAATTGTGACAGCCTACTCACTCTTATGTCCTTTAGATACCTACTACTGCGGATGAATAGAAGGTGGAGACAGACCTCTGTGTACAGACCCCTGGTGGACTTAGCTACACTAGTTGACAGGCACATTATACTCACCTATAGACTGGACAGGGCCACAATCACAGAGCTGTGTGCCCAGTTGAGGCCAGACCTGATCTAATCTATCCATCTTCTGACTGAGATCCCCCATCTTGTGCAAGTGCTATCAGTGCTTCATTTCCTGGTGACAGGTTCTTTCATGTAACAGTGGGCTTGGCAGCAGGAATGTCACAGCCAATGCTCTCATTCGTGCTGGTAAGAATCTTGTCTCCCCTGGTAAAACACATGTGCAGCTGCATTGGTTTCCCCCAGGGTGAAGAGTTGGCCACTGTGAAGGCTGGATTCTATGCAATGGGACATATCCCTAATATTATTGGGGCAATTGATGGGACACATATCACGTTTGCCCCCCGCCAGAATAAAAAGGTGTACAGGAATCGTAAGAGTTTCCACTACATGAATGTGGAGATGGTGTGCCTGGTGGACCAGTACATCTCCCACGACAATGCTAAGTATCCTGCGTCGGTGGATGATGCCTATGTCTTGTGGAATAGCAGCATCCCAAATGTGATGGTCCAACTACAGAGGTGCAGGGTGTGGCTAATAAGTGAGCCTTGGTCCCCACCCGGTGTATGTTAGTGTATGCCTCTGGTGCTAATTTCGTCGGATTGTGAGTGGCTAAATGTTGTCCCTTAATACATGCAGATGACTCTGGCTTCCCAAACCTATCGTGGATGCTGACCCCTGTGAGGAATGCCAGGCCAAGGACTGAAGAACGTTATAATGAGGGACATGGGTGAACCAGATGAATCATCAAACGAACCTTCGGCCTCCTGAAGGCCAGGTTCAGATGCCTCCATCTGATAGGTGGATCCCTGTGCTACTCACCCGAGAAGGTCTGCTAGATAGTCGTGGCATGCTGCATGTTGCACAACCTGGCCCTCAAGCGCCATGGACCTTTTCTGCAGGATGAGGAAACAGGAGATGCCCCGGTGGCTACAGTTGACTCTGATGACAGTGAGGATGAAGATGAAGATGAGGACAACAGAACATCAGTTATCCATCAGTACTTCCAATGACACACAGATGAGACAGTGCAACTACACATTTCTATGACTAATGGTATATAATGTGTGGCTGTGGCATGATGGCATTAGCTACCTTTCACCTCTACTTACTGTCACCAATGGTTTATCATTTTAGAGAGGTTGGTGCTATGACAACTGTGTACTGATGTGCTGACTACAGCCAGCTTCAGGTCATTATTTCTAAGCTCTCACAATGTACAGTTCATTTGCAATGGATGTAACTGTTTCCATAAATACTCTTTTTCAACATATGACATACAAGTATTCGAGTTGTGTTCAAGGGTATTTATTTTAGTGCTAACAAATTGAGAGAAAAGTGCAATGGAATGCCGTGATGATGGAGGAAAGTCCAGGGTATTGTTCCAGTCTGTCTGTAGCACAGGTGCAGTCTCCAAGTGACCATAGGCAGGGGAGCAACAGCAGTTTAAGGTGGACAAGGTGACTGAGTGGGACACAAGGGGGACAATCAGGAGAGTCTCATTTCCTGGCGGTGGTCTTGGCAAGTGTCTCTGGCTTTTGTCTGGGTTGCAGGGATCGTTTGCAGGGTGGTTCCCATTCTTCAGGGGGAGGAATACTGGTGGCCTGTGGGTCCTGTGGTGGGGCCTCCTGCCCACTAGCTGCAGCAGAAGTGGAGGGCTGGTCAATGGACTGGCTAGTGGTAGGGGCCCACTGGTGTGCTGTTGCCTCCCTCATGATGTTGTCCATGTAAACCAGCACCCCTGCTATGGAGAGCAGGGTGGTGTTAATGGCCTGCAAGTCCTCCCTGATCCCCTGATACTGTCCCTCCTGCAGCCGCCTGTTCTCCTGCACCTGTGCATCATTTACAAAAACATAAAAATCAAAACAATGCAAGTTTACCCAAAGTTGCCAGTGGAAATTCAAAAGCAAAACAAGTACCAGCCGCAAGGAGAAACTATGTGAAACTCTGCAAGTGAAAGTTTGGATTGCTAGGGTGGGTGGGTGAAAATAACCAGCCAGAACATGGCCAACCAAGGAGGGCCATGCTGCTACAATTGTTCTGTTCCCTTCATTAGAAAGCCTAGAAATGAGGTTAGTATGGTTGGGTTCCTGATATTTGTGTTTGCAGAGAGATATATTAAAATGAAGCGGATAACAATGTAGACATTTATGTTTCTCCTTTGGCCAATAGGGAGAGTGCATGGATGAGGTTGGTGTCTCTTGACTGCCTAAAACCATCTGTATTGCTACATACACTACGTGCATGCTGCAGCACTACGTGCAAGGTAAACAGTGGTGCAGAGTGTGGACCATTGGCCTCTGCTTTCATTGGCCTTCGCTTCCATTTTGGTTCACGACTCCATTTTGTCGAGTCTGGTTCGGTGCGTAAGGCACTGTTCTGTGTTTTTCCACAAGCTTCGGCAAGCTGAAGGGTGGGGTGTTTTTCTGCTCAACTTCGCTCCATCTGCCTGGTACGAAGGGCGCTATTTACATTCCACGAGCTATCAGTTAGAACAACAGGGGGATGCGCCTGTACACAAGGAGGAATGCAAGCTTCACCTTGGAGTCCTCTCCTGGGAACTTGGCCCGTTCTGAGGAGACGTCTCGAAGGGTGAACAAGGTACCGCCGATTGCACAATTTGTAAAGGAGGGGGTCTTTTTCTAGAAAAGACTCCTGGGCGTTAGTAAATACTATAAAAGTTGGGGGCCTGGATGGGCTGGTTTAGGAACTCTCTTCTGGGTTGGACGCAACGCCAGGAGGACTGATTGTCCCGAACAGAGGCTCCCTGTGTCAGCTGATTTGGGTTCCCCAGCTTTGTGTACGGCGGAGGGATGCAGACGCTCTTTTCGGTGAAGCTTTTCAATTTATTAAGTGTATTGTGTGTGCGCGCGTAATATGTACTTATTCTTGCAGTCATTTTCATGCTATTTAGCATTGAAGTATATTGTGTGTGCGCGCGTAATATGTACTTATTCTTGCAGTCATTTTCATGCTATTGAGCATTGAAGTATATTGTGTGTGCGCGCGTAATATGCACTTATTTTTACAGTAATTTTCATGCTATTGAGCATTGAGGTATATTGTGTGTGCTTGTATTATATGCACTTACTCTTGCAATTATTCACAGAGTGCTTATATCTTTATCATTATTCTCATGTTATTCTCCTGATGTATATATATATATATTAGTGTGGTTTAGTTTTGCTAGCTGAGAACTTGCCCCTTAAATAAACTTGATTACTCTACTTACGAAGGTGTTTGAGAGTGATTGCTTTACATTGTGCCTTAAAATATCCTGAAGTGCATAGTTTTGATATTCTGAAGAGTAAAGCAGCACAAATTGGCGTAGTCGGCAGGATTCGAAAAAAAAAAAGGGAAAATGCTTAATAAGATCAAAGCGAGCTCAAAAGCAGGTTCTCATGTAGCAAATCCAGACATAGAAATACCGGGGTGGGAAACCGCTCCATATAAACGTTTAGCTCAGGAATGGTCACGTTGTGCTGGTTTGTGTGAAAATTGGAATGCGTGTATGTTAAATGTGGAACCTGAAGACCTTCTCATATGTTTACGGAAAGTTTCAATTGACAAGGGAAGGGAGGTTTGTGCGTTGGGGAGGCGAGGCTGGATCTTGCTTTCTGCGTACCGAAAG
Source organism: Pleurodeles waltl (assembly GCF_031143425.1). Taxonomy (NCBI): domain Eukaryota; kingdom Metazoa; phylum Chordata; class Amphibia; order Caudata; family Salamandridae; genus Pleurodeles; species Pleurodeles waltl. The sequence goes on along the minus strand of NC_090445.1, from coordinate 809,094,382 downwards.
TTGTATGAAAAATGTTTACAGTTACAAAAAGACCACGAGCAGCTGGAGAAGGAGTTAGTGGAAGCCCGAAATTCCTCTACCATGCTAGCTTGTCAAAATAAATTATTAAGTGATAAGTTGGAAATGTACCAACTGGTTGCGGAGAGAACGGCTGTTAGCGTAGCTAAATATAAACACAAGAAACGAAGAGGGAAAGTTAATAAAAAGAAGGTGCATTTAGCTATCTCTCAGGCAGGATTAGCCTTTGACCCTGAATTTTGGGATGGAAACATCTGGGATACATCTGATTTTTCAGATGGGTCCGGGGGCGATGACTGCCAAGATGTTAGACAGGAGAAGACAGAGCGCAGGAATGTTGTCCGTGCGCAGCCCATATATCGGCGAAAGTTACAGCATAGCCCAGCTAATCCTGGAGGGGTGATGTTGGATGCCCTGGAGGATTATACACAGCAAGAACTAAGTGATGTGATAGACAGATTTCGACAGAGGTCTGGGGAAACATTGCTTACGTGGTTGGTGCGGGTGCACGATATGGGGGGCCAGGGGGTCCAATTGGATCACGGCGACGCCCCGAGGCTTTGTATGTTAAGTACAGACCCGGTTATTCAAAATGAGTTTAGAACCTATCCAGGGAATGGTCCCATGACCAATTTGTTAGAGCTAGCTGCGCAAGGGTGTGCTCAGAAGTATCCGACAGAGTCAGACTGGCCGCCTAATGATAAACCTTGGTATACTTTGAGAGATGCAGTACAGAGATTTAAGGAAGAAGGGATGAAAACAGCTATCTTTATGGGTAATGCCCATGATTTGATTAATGGAATTTTAAGTGTGTCTGTGCGAAACCGGCTGATTAGGGACGCTCCTCCTGCATATAAGCATGTCATCATGACTTTGTTAATTAATCAGACAGGTAACCCATTGTCTCAGGTGGTAGAAGCGGTGCGTGAGTTAAGTGATTTAGGAGAATGGGCTAAGCCAGAGAGGAATTCACGATCTGAGAATCGTACTGATAACAACAGGGTGACAAGGCGAGACATGTTTCAGGCCTTGATGCGAGATGGGGTGACCAGGAATGAAATTGATGGGATAAGCACCAAGGACATGTGGGAAATGTACCGCAAACGCGGTTTGGATAAAAAGGAGGGGAGTAGGAAAGGGAACAAGAAGGATAACAAAGTGGTGAACCAGAGAAAGGCAGGAGGGGAGGAGCGTGAGGGTGAAAAGGGAGAGAGAGGGAGAAAACCCCACAGTAGAGAGAGATCCCCAGAGGACGGAAATTGGGAGGAAGAGCACAGAAGCGCAGAGGGAACCCGGAGCAGGGAGAGAGACCGGGAACTGACAGGTTCTGGGAAAACTCGAGGAAGAGAGTGGGAGAGGGAGCTGGTAAGCTCAGAGAGGTTGCGAAGCAGAGACAGGGAGGAGGAGTTCCCTGAGAATTACCGCAAACTGTATCCAGATTTGACTTGGGCAGACTCTGATGTGCGCAGAGTGAAAATAGATTAGGAAACAGGCCAAACTCCGGTGCAGGGATGGGCTCGCAAAGATAACAGACCTCATGTCAAAGTAGAAATTTATTGGAAACGTGGAAATGTTCAAAAAGTTCGAGCCCTCGTTGACACCGGAGCGGAGGCCACTTTGATTCATGGCAATCCAAGAAAATTCAGGGGACAGTACTTCACCATTACGGGATTGGGCGGAAAAGAAACCCCGGCAGTGCAGATAGTGGTTCCCATGAAAATAGGGGCACTTCCAAAGAGAGAATACACTGTCCTGATTGTGCCCATTCCCGAATACATTATTGGAATTGACATTTTGAAAGGGATGACCCTACATTTGGAAGATGGATGTTATCAATTTGGTTCCAAAAGATTTATATCAATAGCCGCCGCAAGGGTGGGGCTGTTGAAGATTCCTCCGGTAACACTTCCCCAAGCTACTAAGGTGATTCAAATGAAACAGTACAGAATACCGGGAGGACATGAGGAGATTAGCCAGACTATACATGATTTACTAGAGGCCGGGGTAATAGTTCCCATCACCACTGCGTGGAATAATGCCCTCTGGCCTGTTCGTAAAAGTGATAACAGTTGGAGGATTTGCATTGATTATCGCCAATTGAATAAACATACACCTCCTCTGACTGCAGCGGTCCCAGACACCATTACCTTGATTGAGAACATACAGAAACACAGTGGGACTTGGTATGCAACCATTGACATTGCCAATGCCTTCTTTACGATACCAATAGCTACTGAGAGCCAGCCTCAGCTGGCATTCCAATGGGCGGGGCGTCAGTACACCTTCTGTAGATTACCCATGGGGTATTTACATAGCCCCACTATCTGCCACCGGCTGGTGGCAGAGCATTTGGATGAAGTACCAGTGGTTCCTGGAGTGCAAATTTCTCACTATATAGATGACGTGATGATGCAGGGAGAGACGCAAGAACAGGTGCAAATTCAGCTAGACAGGGTGGTGGAACATCTGCAGAATCAAGGGTGGGAGATTAACCCCGAGAAAGTGCAGGGACCGTCTCAGAGCGTGAAATTTTTGGGCATTCAGTGGAATCAGGGACACAGAGAAGTGTTGCCAAAAGTGAAACAAAAGATTAAGGAATTCGCAGTACCGCGAAATCGGAAGGAAGCCCAGAGTTTTATTGGACTATTCGGGTATTGGAGACAACATATACCCCATTTGTCTCAGATTTTGGCCCCATTGTACAAAGTTACACGAAAGAAAAATGCGTTTGAATGGGGAGAGCAGGAGCAGCGCGCGTTTGAATTGGCGAAAGACGCCGTACAGCATGCTTTGGATTTATGGCCGATTCGAGAGGGAGACATTGAGTGGAATGTGACAGTCCAGGGGCAGTATGCCAATTGGAGTTTATGGCAAAAACAAGGAAGAAAGAGGGTGCCCCTGGGATTTTGGACAAAGAAGTTACCTGAGGCAGGAGAGCGGTATACTCCCTTTGAGAAGCAGCTGCTGGCCTGCTATTGGGCCCTGGTTGATACTGAGCAAATTACACTGGGACACAATGTGATTTTAAGGCCTGAAATTCCCATCATGCAGTGGGTGATGAGTTCCCCAAAAACTCATAGAATTGGACATGCGCAAGAAGCCAGCATTATAAAATGGAAATGGTATGTCCAGGACAGGGCACGAGCGGGTCCAAAAGGGACCGCTGTTTTGCATGAGCAGGTAGCGCAGGCTCCAGTGGAGAATTCCGAAATGTTGCATGATGTACCTTCAGTGTGTGAATCCCCAGTAGGGTGGGGCCAGCCGTTCGCAGACTTGTCTGCAGATGACAAAAAACATGTGTGGTTCACAGATGGTTCAGCAAAATATGTTGGAGCGAAAAGGCACTGGAAGGCAGTGTCCTATAATCCTGTTACCAAGAAGCTTTTGACAACTACAGGACAGGGAAAAAGTAGCCAGTATGCAGAGCTTTATGCCGTGTATCAGGCTTTAAAACAGGAGCTACCCGGAAAATGTCACATTTATACAGATTCCTGGTCTACCGCCAATGGGTTAGCTACTTGGCTTCCCACGTGGCATGCACATCAGTACAAAATCCATAACAAAGAGGTATGGGGGAAGGAGTTATGGCAGGAGATCTGGGAAATGTTACCTCAAAGCACGGTGACTGTCTATCATGTGGACGCTCACTGTCCAACTGATTCATTAGACCGATGGTTCAATTGTCTTGCAGACGATCGAGCCAAGATTCAAGAGGCTGAAGTGGAGGCGCAGAGTTCTGATTTGGTGGGAATGGCTAAATGGGCACACCAGAAATGCGGACATCTTGGAGAAAAGGCTACTCACAGGTGGGCTGAGATTAGAGGGATGCATCTTCCCCTAGATTTGATTAAAACAGCGATCATTGAATGTCCCATTTGTCAGCATGCACAGCACAGACCGGTCCCACAGGTGGTGAGAGGCCAGCTAGGTAGAGGTAAATTGCCAGGACAGATTTGGCAGATTGATTACATTGGACCAATGCCAGTGAGCAGAGGGTGTCAATATGCCTGCACTGTGGTAGACACTTACTCTGGTTATCTCATAGCCTTTCCCTGCAAGCGCGCAACTCAGCAGAGGACCCTGAAAACACTAGATCTGTTGATTCTGTACTATGGAGTGCCACTCCAGATTCAAAGTGATAACGCCAGCCACTTCAAGGGCAGACTAGTGCAGGACTATTGTGCACAACGCAATATGTAGTGGATTTTTCACATACCTTACTACCCACAAGCAGCGGGACTGATTGAGAGAATGAATGGGTTGCTGAAAGAACAATTGCGTAAACTGAATGATGGGACACTGAAGGGGTGGAGGGATAATTTGTATCATGCTTTGCAAATTTTGAACAACCGACCCCTTACAAATGCTGAGACACCTCTCATGAGAATGCTCACACCTGCTTTACAGATTAATCCGTTTACAACGAGCAATACCATTGTGTATTGGGAAACAGCTCCAGGAGCTTTGGCCCCATATCGAGCTACACCAGAATCTGCAGGACTTGACTTACATGCTTTACACATGCATCGATTGAAACCTAGAGACATCACTCTGATTGAAACTGGGGTGGGAATTCAGATTCCCCCTGAGCATTACGGTCTGATCGCCCCTCGATCTGGGCTTGCCTTGAGGGGCATCCAAGTTTTAGGAGGCGTGATAGATGCAGACTACCAAGGCGAGTTGAAAGTCATTCTCTTGAACAGTGGTGACACAGACCTAGTGGTGCAACCTGGTGATCGCGTTGCCCAAATTGTCATCATGCCGGTTTATGGAGGTGTTGTTAAGAAGGGGAGCGCCCCAGCTCTTCTCACTGTGAGAGGCAAAGGAGGGTTCGGATCTACTGACAAGAACCCAGGGGCCAAAGTGTGGATTGAATCCCCAAATAACCCTCCTCAACCCGCTGATGTCATCGCCACTGGACCAGACAATGTCCTGGTAGTTATGCGACCTGGTCAAGACAAATGGGAACATGTTCCCGCTGACAAATGCTATCTGCGAGAATGATAATACGTGTTTTGTCCTTTATTCTTTTCAGATCATCCTGTGGAGTGCCTGTGCCATGAGTGTGGTGTATGGAGCCCGTTCGGGAGACTCCACCGGGGAGCGGGAGGGGCTCATAGCCCAAAAATTCAACCGTCAGCCACAGATGCCAACGCTGCTGCATCAACCGAACAATGTTTGGATTCATCTAGCGCAGGAAGTGCTGAATATATCTCACTTCTGTATGAGTAACATGCAAAGCGTTCAAGATTTGATTACCACTTGTCTAGTGGCAGTGCCCACTCCTGCTGCTGTATTATTACACATCTTTAACAATACAAACCAGGATGGAATGGTGGATGTGAGTGACGTTCGCTCCCATCTGTCACTCTATGAGTACTGCCGTCATTGCCCGGAGGTGGGCAGGCGGTTGTGGAGGAACATGACATCTATACTCACGTTTAACATCTCAAATGGGGATGTGTGCTATTCATTGACCTGTGATCCTATGAAAATAGGTAAATGTGCTCAGCTCAAATTGGAGAAAAGAGACAAAAACTTAACTGCTGCACAACGGACGTTGTGCCACTCACGGACTGACCTAACCTGTTTGAATGTAAATAATTCAATGTTTTGCCAACATGTGGTGCCTGCTGCCAGCCACATTCAAAATGTTAAGTTGCCTAAAGGTTGGCTCTTTTCTTGTGGTAATCTTTCTTTTACTTATATTCCAGCCAATCTAACCGGAGGGCCTTGTGCCTGGTCACGCTTAGGCTTTCTCATGTTTCCTATGGATACTGCTCTACACCCTCGCTATACCAGAGACACTATTCAATTACCTACGGACTGTGATTCTGAAATTTCATTGCTGTCCAAAACAGAATATGTTAGTTTAGCTAGTTCTATCGTAGGGGTGCCAGGACTTGCAGTATATAATACCAGAGTTATTAATAAACTTGCATGTTTAGTAGTCAAGAATATTAACTATACATCAGCTGCCTTAGCTGAGCTGTTATTAGATGTACAGGGAATTAGAAGAGCTGCTTTGCAGAATTGCGCTGCTATTGATTATTTACTGCTTAACCCCTTCTGTGCCGCGGACGTAGTGGTTACGTCCCGCGGCACAGTGCTGCTGTGCCGAGGACGTAACCACTACGTCCTCGGCACACAGCCCAGAGGGAGCGCTCTCGCTCCCTCTGTGTGCTTCCCCCCACCCCCCCAAAGTCAGGGATGGAAGGGGAAGCCCTTCCCCTTCCACCCCCGACCCCCCCACCCCCCCATAATGACGTCAGCGCGCGATCGCGCGCTGACTTCATTATGGGGATTTCGCAGCACAGGAAGCCATTTGCTTCCTGTGCGGCGACGAGGAAAGAGGTGAGTTCCTCTTCCCGGTGGGTGGGGGGTTTGGGCTAAAGAGGCACCGGGGGAAAGGAAAGGCTTTTCCTTTCCCCCGGTGTCTCTTTGAGCATTCCTGCTGCCCGATCGCATTGCGATCGGGCAGCAGGAATGCCCACTAGACACCAGGGATTTTTTTTTTTTGTTGTTTGCTCGTGTTTCTTGCTGGCGGGGAGCGGCCCCTTGGGCAAGGGTCGCTCCCCTTGTGGGGGCAATTAGTTACGGCCATTTCTGCCCCCCTTGGGGGCAGATTGGCCTACTTTTTAGGCGGATCTGCCCCCAAGGGGGGCAGAAACCACTGGATCACCAGGGAATTATATTTTCTGTGCAGGTATGTTGGGAGGGGGTGCCCCCTTGGGCAAGGGGCGCCCCCCCCAAGGGGGCAGAGAACTGTTGGCCATTTCTGCCCCCCTTGGGGGCAGATCGGCCTATTTTTTTTAGGTCCATCTGCCCCCAAGGGGGGCAGAAGCCACTTAGGCACCAGGGATTGTGTGTGTAGTGGATGGGGGGGCGCCCCCTTGGGCAAGGGTCGCTCCCCTTTGGGGGGCATGTCTTTTAGGGCCATTTCTGCCCCCCTTGAGGGCAGATCAGCCTATTATTTTTAGGTTGATCTGCCCCAAGGGGGGCAGAAACCACTAGAACGCCAGGGATGTTTTTTTATGTGTTTATTTTTGTGGGGGGGCGTCCCCATGGGCACGGGGCGCCCCCCCAAGGGGGGCATTGACCTGTTGGCCATTTCTGCCCCCCCTGGGGGCAGATGGGCCTATTTTTCTAGACCCACCTGCCCCCAAGGGGGGCAGAAGCCACGTAGACACCAGGGATAGTGTGTGTGTGTGTGTGTGTTAGTGGATGGGGGGGGGGCTTGGGCAAGGGTCGCCCCCCACTTTGGGGGCACATGTACCCAGGCCATTTCTGCACCCCTTGGAGACAGATCAGCCTATTATTTTTAGGCTGATCTGCCCCCAAGGGGGGCAGAAACCACTAGAACGCCAGGGATTTTTTTTTATGTGTTTATTTTTGTGGGGGGGTGTCCCCTTGGGCACGGGGCGCCCCCCCAAGGGGGGCATTGACCTGTTGGCCATTTCTGCCCCCCCTGGGGGCAGATGGGCCTATTTTTCTAGACCCACCTGCCCCCAAGGGGGGCAGAAGCCACGTAGACACCAGGGATAGTGTGTGTGTGTGTGTGTGTTAGTGGATGGGGGGGGGGCTTGGGCAAGGGTCGCCCCCCACTTTGGGGGCACATGTACCCAGGCCATTTCTGCACCCCTTGGAGACAGATCAGCCTATTATTTTTAGGCTGATCTGCCCCCAAGGGGGGCAGAAACCACTAGAACGCCAGGGTTTTTTTTTAATGTGTTTATTTTTGTGGGGGGGCGTCCCCTTGGGCACGGGGCGCCCCCCCAAGGGGGGCATTGACCTGTTGGCCATTTCTGCCCCCCCTGGGGGCAGATGGGCCTATTTTTCTAGACCCACCTGCCCCCAAGGGGGGCAGAAGCCACGTAGACACCAGGGATAGTGTGTGTGTGTGTGTGTGTTAGTGGATGGGGGGGGGCTTGGGCAAGGGTCGCCCCCCACTTTGGGGGCACATGTACCCAGGCCATTTCTGCACCCCTTGGAGACAGATCAGCCTATTATTTTTAGGCTGATCTGCCCCCAAGGGGGGCAGAAACCACTAGAACGCCAGGGATTTTTTTTTATGTGTTTATTTTTGTGGGGGGGCGTCCGCTCGGGCACGGGGCGCCCCCCCAAGGGGGGCATTGACCTGTTGGCCATTTCTGCCCCCCCTGGGGGCAGATGGGCCTATTTTTCTAGACCCACCTGCCCCCAAGGGGGGCAGAAGCCACGTAGACACCAGGGATAGTGTGTGTGTGTGTGTGTGTGTTAGTGGATGGGGGGGGGCTTGGGCAAGGGTCGCCCCCCACTTTGGGGGCACATGTACCCAGGCCATTTCTGCACCCCTTGGAGACAGATCAGCCTATTATTTTTAGGCTGATCTGCCCCCAAGGGGGGCAGAAACCACTAGAACGCCAGGGTTTTTTTTTTATGTGTTTATTTTTGTGGGGGGGCGTCCCCTTGGGCACGGGGCGCCCCCCCAAGGGGGGCATTGACCTGTTGGCCATTTCTGCCCCCCCTGGGGGCAGATGGGCCTATTTTTCTAGACCCACCTGCCCCCAAGGGGGGCAGAAGCCACGTAGACACCAGGGATAGTGTGTGTGTGTGTGTGTGTTAGTGGATGGGGGGGGGCTTGGGCAAGGGTCGCCCCCCACTTTGGGGGCACATGTACCCAGGCCATTTCTGCACCCCTTGGAGACAGATCAGCCTATTATTTTTAGGCTGATCTGCCCCCAAGGGGGGCAGAAACCACTAGAACGCCAGGGATTTTTTTTATGTGTTTATTTTTGTGGGGGGGCGTCCCCTCGGGCACGGGGCGCCCCCCCAAGGGGGGCATTGACCTGTTGGCCATTTCTGCCCCCCCTGGGGGCAGATGGGCCTATTTTTCTAGACCCACCTGCCCCCAAGGGGGGCAGAAGCCACGTAGACACCAGGGATAGTGTGTGTGTGTGTGTGTGTTAGTGGATGGGGGGGGGTTTGGGCAAGGGTCGCCCCCCACTTTGGGGGCACATGTACCCAGGCCATTTCTGCACCCCTTGGAGACAGATCAGCCTATTATTTTTAGGCTGATCTGCCCCCAAGGGGGGCAGAAACCACTAGAACGCCAGGGATTTTTTTTTATGTGTTTATTTTTGTGGGGGGGCGTCCCCTTGGGCACGGGGCGCCCCCCCAAGGGGGGCATTGACCTGTTGGCCATTTCTGCCCCCCCTGGGGGCAGATGGGCCTATTTTTCTAGACCCACCTGCCCCCAAGGGGGGCAGAAGCCACGTAGACACCAGGGATAGTGTGTGTGTGTGTGTGTGTTAGTGGATGGGGGGGGGCTTGGGCAAGGGTCGCCCCCCACTTTGGGGGCACATGTACCCAGGCCATTTCTGCACCCCTTGGAGACAGATCAGCCTATTATTTTTAGGCTGATCTGCCCCCAAGGGGGGCAGAAACCACTAGAACGCCAGGGATTTTTTTTTATGTGTTTATTTTTGTGGGGGGGCGTCCCCTTGGTCACGGGGCGCCCCCCCAAGGGGGGCATTGACCTGTTGGCCATTTCTACACCCCCTGGGGGCAGATGGGCCTATTTTCTTAGGCCCACCTGCCCCCAAGGGGGCAGAAGCCACTTAGGCACCAGGGATAGTGTTGTGTGTGTTTTTTTTGTTTTTTTTTGTTTGAGGGCTGTCCCCTTTGGCAAGGGTCGCTCTCCATGGGGACACAGTACTAAAGGTATTTTCTGGCTTCCTTGGGGCAGACAGGCCTATTTTTTTAGTAGGCCCATCTGCCCCTATGACAGAATCCACTTAGGCACCAATTTCTAAACTGTTTGATGGTGGGGTGTTTGTCAACTGAAGAAGTCTTTGCATTTGTGATAAAAAAAAAATTCCTCCTTTTTGTTCTAGTTCAAAGCTTTTGCTTTATTTGCTGTGGCTCCTTGCGGTTTTGGCGGTGGTTGACCTGCAGTTTGCACAGTTGCATGTTTTAGGTAAGTAAAAACAATTTACTCCAAAGGAGTATTGTTGCCATGCATGAATGACATGTTTGTAGGGGGTGTACTAAATGCAGGATTGTGTGTGAAATTGTCCTTAGGTTTGTGCACAATGATATTTGTTGTGTCTTATTTCTAATTTGCCTTTCTTTCTTTCTTTTTAGTGGGATATCATTGGTGATTGCTGTGTAGTTGCTGGTGAATCAAGCTTTTTCAGGCAAGTGAGCGGTATAGTTTTTGAGTTTGTAACTCTTACTAACAAAGCTACACTTTGTTACTTGTCTTACACAGTGCTGGTTGTTGGTGGTGAATTTGTCCAGTTAATTTTAGCAGGAGAGATCATGGCTAGCCGCAGGATGACCGCTCAGCAGGTGGTTGGTATGCTTTTTGAGTCACAGTCTGATCATGACTATGAGACGGACTCTGCATCTGAGGCAGAGGAGGAAGTCAGAGATTCTGGCAGTGATGTTTCTGTTGGAGGGGAATCTTCTGATGATGAAGCCACACTCAGTGCAGATGAAGGTTCTGTTTTAGAGGAGGACATTGATGTGCCAATAGTGCAGCAACCTGGGGCTGAAAGGTTTCCCGTTAGAAGACCTGATGTCTGGGTTGCCCCAAACATGTGGCAGCCAGAGTTGCCTGCCTTTACTGGTCTCCCGGGGTGTAACGCCAATACAGAGAACTTTATGCCTATCAATTTCTTTGAGTTATTCATGGATGATGTGTTTTTGGAAGAGATTGTTGAGCAGACTAATTTGTATGCGGAGCAGCATTTGAGGGACAACGCTGCTAGACTTAGGCCACACTCTAGAGCTGCCCAGTGGATTCCCACAAATTTGGAGGAGCTAAAAAAGTTTTTGGGTTTGACTTTTTTGATGGGGTTGATAAGGAAGCCGTCACTGGCTTCTTATTGGTCTACTAGTCCCTTGATGGCAACAGCTATATTTCCAGCTACCATGAGTCGTAATCGGTATTTGCTTCTTCTTAGGATGCTGCATTTTGTTGACAATGCATTAGCCTTGCCACGAGATCACCCAGATTCTGACCGTCTTTTTAAGATTAGGCCTGTCCTTGATCATTTTGTAGATCGGTTTTCGGAGGTCTATGTTCCAGGCAAAGAGATAAGTGTGGACGAGTCTTTGGTCCTCTTCAAGGGTCGTTTGGTTTTTAGGCAGTACATTCCTAGCAAAAGGGCACGATATGGAATTAAATTGTATATGCTGTCTGAAAGTAGGACAGGATATGTGTATAGTTTCCGTGTGTACACTGGTAGGGATTCCAATATTGACCCCCCTGGTTGTCCTCCCACTTTTGGAGTTACTGAGAAAATAGTGTGGGATCTTGGTAGACGACTGTTCAACAAAGGTCACCATTTGTATGTAGATAACTTCTACACTGGTGTGCAGTTGTTCAAGGAATTGTTTAGAGTGGACACAGTTGCTTGTGGCACAATCCGTTCTAACCGGAAAGGCTATCCAAGGGAGCTTGTCTGTAAAAAACTTGAGAGGGGACAGTGCTGTGCCTTGCGGAACGAGGAGCTGCTAGCTTTGAAATTTTCAGACAAGAGGGATGTCTACATGCTAAGTACCATCCATGATGAGAGTACTTCCCCTGTGACTGTTTGGGGCCAGGTTGCTGAAGTGCGCAAACCTGTGTGCATTTTAGATTATAATAAGCACATGGGAGGTGTAGATAGAGTTGACCAGAGGTTGGAACCTTATACTGCTATTCGTAAGTCTTATGTTTGGTATAAGAAGTTAGCACTTCACCTCTTCCACTTAGCAACCTTCAATGCTTTTATTGTGTTTAGGGATAGGTCTCCAGACTCAAAGATGACATTTGTGAAATTTCAGGAGTCAGTGATAGAGAGCCTTATTGTGGTGGAACAGGCCAGAGTTCCTAGAGAAGCAGTGGTGGAGGATGTGGCTAGATTGAAAGATCGCCACTTTGCTGAGCACATTCCTCCCACACCCAAAAAAGACTTTCCAGCTAAGAAATGTAGAGTGTGTTTTCGAAGAGGTATCCGGAGGGAGTCTCGAATGTACTGCCCAGATTGTCCTTCAAAGCCTGGGCTGTGTGTCGGTGCTTGTTTTAAGAATTACCACACCCAGAAGAATTTCTGGGAACAACCATGAGTGTAAACTCATGTCTGTTTTGTATTTTCATGTGTTTAGTTTCATGGTTAGCATTTCTGTCATGTTGTTAGTTAGAGCTTTTGTGTTTGTTGTTTTGTAATTCTTTCTACTTAGTTAGGGGTTCCTCTGTTAAAAAAAAAAAAAATATGATGCCATTGTGTGTGGAGTGGGGCTTGGCTGAGACTGTACATATTGACTTGATGTTGGCTACTGCAACACACTGCAAGCCAAACACCAGTCCACACACTCCCATCAGCTGGTGTGATTGTTGTATCAGGCATGTGGGCGTATGTAAGTGATGGGCCCTTGAGTGGCGCTGTCTGTCGATGTGAGTGTTGTAATGTGCTGGGCCCGTGGCTGGCGGTGTGAATGGCCTTGTGTGTGTCATGTATGAAAGTTGTGTGAATGGACTGTAAAGCGGTTGGTGCCTTGTCGCAGCTTTACAGCTCACGAGCTGTGAGTCATTGGTTCAGTTTTTTGCCTTTCAGTTACTAACAGTGCTTTTCATTTTTGTGAAAGCTCTTGTTAGTAAAATTTGATCCACTGAACCATCACTCACCCTCGTGCCAAATCCAACCAGTATGTGTGGTAAAAATGACCAAACCTGCTCCGCTGTAATCAGGCGTCGCAGCACACCTATGACACGCTAGGTGCCTCAGGTGGGACCCCGATGATGAAGCATGCCACCAACTTGGTTGGTGGGTGAGGGGTCTTTTTCACATAACCTAAGTGTGTTTCTTTTCAAAATTTTAGTGTTTGGCACATCACGGACGTATGTGGGCACATCAAAACGATATATTACAAAACTACCTGTGTTTGGGGGGGGAGAGGGCACCTATGTTTTTGGTCCTGTGTGCGGCCTTCATCTAGGGAAACCTACCAAACCCAGACATTTTTTAAAACTAGACACCCCAAGGAGTCTAGGGAGGAGTGGCTTGCGTGGATCCCCCAACATTTTCTTACCCAGACTCCTCTGTAAACCTCAAAATGTGCTTAAAAAAAGCATATTTTCCGGACTTTTCTTCGTACGATCACCACTCCAGCACAAAATTCCTACTCCCCAGTGTTCCCCTCAGTCTCCCAAATAAAATGACACCTCACGTATGTGGGTCCCCAAAGCAGAGTCAGTCTAAAGATGTATAAAAGAATATGTCCTTATAAACTCGCAGTACTATCCCCTGTATCTCTACAAGTTTTGGGCCTTATTCTGTTGGAGGCACCTGGCCCACCCACACAACTGAGGTATCATTTTTATCGGGAGACTTGGGGGAACGCTGGGTGGAAGGAAATTTGTGGCTCCACTCAGATTCCAGAACTTTCTGTCACCGAAATGTGTGAAAAATGCGTTTTTTTAGCCAATATTTGAGGTTTGGAAAGGATTCTGGGTAACAGAACCTGGTCAGAGCCCCTCAAGTCACCCCATCTTGGATTCCCCTAGGTCTCTAGTTTTCAGAAATGCACAGGTTTGGTAGGTTTCCCTAGGTGCTGGCTGAGCTACAGGCCAAAAACTACAGGTAGGCACTGTTTTCAATGAAAAAATGTGATGTGTCCACGTTGCGCTTTGGGGCGTTTCCTGTCGCGGGCGCTAGGCCTACCCACACAAGTGAGGTATCATTTTTATCGGGAGACATGGGGGAACGCTGGGTGGAATCAAATTTGTGGCTCCTCTCAGATTCCAGAACTTTCTGCCACAGAAATGTGAGGAACATGTGTTTTTTTAGCCAATTTTTGAGCTTTGCAAAGGATTCTGGGTAACAGAACCTGGTCCGAGCCCCGCCAGTCACCCCTCCTTGGATTCCCCTAGGTCTCTAGTTTTCAGAAATGCACAGGTTTGGTAGGTTTCCCTAGGTGGCGGCTGAGCTACAGGCCAAAATCTACAGGTAGGCACTTTGCTAAAAACAGGTCTGTTTTCTGTGATGTGTCCACGTTGCGCTTTGGGGCGTTTCCTGTCGCGGGCGCTAGGCCTACCCACACAAGTGAGGTATCATTTTTATCGGGAGATGTGGGGGAACGCTGGGTGGAAGGAAATTTGTGGCTCCTCTCAGATTCCAGAACTTTCTGCCACAGAAATGTGAGGAACATGTGTTTTTTTAGCCAATTTTTGAGCTTTGCAAAGGATTCTGGGTAACAGAACCTGGTCCGAGCCCCGCCAGTCACCCCTCCTTGGATTCCCCTAGGTCTCTAGTTTTCAGAAATGCACAGGTTTGGTAGGTTTCCCTAGGTGGCGGCTGAGCTACAGGCCAAAATCTACAGGTAGGCACTTCGCTAAAAACAGGTCTGTTTTCTTCCAAAATTTTGGTGGTGTCCACGTTGCGCTTTGGGGCGTTTCCTGTCGCGGGCGCTAGGCCTACCCACGCAAGTGAGGTATCATTTTTATCGGGAGACTTGGGGGAACGCTGGGTGGAAGGAAATTTGTGGCTCCTCCCAGATTCCAGAACTTTCTGCCACAGAAATGTGAGGAACATGTGTTTTTTTAGCCAATTTTTGAGCTTTGCAAAGGATTCTGGGTAACAGAACCTGGTCCGAGCCCCGCCAGTCACCCCTCCTTGGATTCCCCTAGGTCTCTAGTTTTCAGAAATGCACAGGTTTGGTAGGTTTCCCTAGGTGGCGGCTGAGCTACAGGCCAAAATCTACAGGTAGGCACTTTGCTAAAAACAGGTCTGTTTTCTGTGATGTGTCCACGTTGCGCTTTGGGGCGTTTCCTGTCGCGGGCGCTAGGCCTACCCACACAAGTGAGGTATCATTTTTATCGGGAGACGTGGGGGAACGCTGGGTGGAATCAAATTTGTGGCTCCTCTCAGATTCCAGAACTTTCTGCCACAGAAATGTGAGGAACATGTGTTTTTTTAGCCAATTTTTGAGCTTTGCAAAGGATTCTGGGTAACAGAACCTGGTCCGAGCCCCGCCAGTCACCCCTCCTTGGATTCCCCTAGGTCTCTAGTTTTCAGAAATGCACAGGTTTGGTAGGTTTCCCTAGGTGGCGGCTGAGCTACAGGCCAAAATCTACAGGTAGGCACTTCGCTAAAAACAGGTCTGTTTTCTTCCAAAATTTTGGTGGTGTCCACGTTGCGCTTTGGGGCGTTTCCTGTCGCGGGCGCTAGGCCTACCCACGCAAGTGAGGTATCATTTTTATCGGGAGACTTGGGGGAACGCTGGGTGGAAGGAAATTTGTGGCTCCTCCCAGATTCCAGAACTTTCTGCCACAGAAATGTGAGGAACATGTGTTTTTTTAGCCAATTTTTGAGCTTTGCAAAGGATTCTGGGTAACAGAACCTGGTCCGAGCCCCGCCAGTCACCCCTCCTTGGATTCCCCTAGGTCTCTAGTTTTCAGAAATGCACAGGTTTGGTAGGTTTCCCTAGGTGGCGGCTGAGCTACAGGCCAAAATCTACAGGTAGGCACTTTGCTAAAAACAGGTCTGTTTTCTGTGATGTGTCCACGTTGCGCTTTGGGGCGTTTCCTGTCGCGGGCGCTAGGCCTACCCACACAAGTGAGGTATCATTTTTATCGGGAGACGTGGGGGAACGCTGGGTGGAATCAAATTTGTGGCTCCTCTCAGATTCCAGAACTTTCTGCCACAGAAATGTGAGGAACATGTGTTTTTTTAGCCAATTTTTGAGCTTTGCAAAGGATTCTGGGTAACAGAACCTGGTCCGAGCCCCGCCAGTCACCCCTCCTTGGATTCCCCTAGGTCTCTAGTTTTCAGAAATGCACAGGTTTGGTAGGTTTCCCTAGGTGGCGGCTGAGCTACAGGCCAAAATCTACAGGTAGGCACTTCGCTAAAAACAGGTCTGTTTTCTTCCAAAATTTTGGTGGTGTCCACGTTGCGCTTTGGGGCGTTTCCTGTCGCGGGCGCTAGGCCTACCCACGCAAGTGAGGTATCATTTTTATCGGGAGACTTGGGGGAACGCTGGGTGGAAGGAAATTTGTGGCTCCTCCCAGATTCCAGAACTTTCTGCCACAGAAATGTGAGGAACATGTGTTTTTTTAGCCAATTTTTGAGCTTTGCAAAGGATTCTGGGTAACAGAACCTGGTCCGAGCCCCGCCAGTCACCCCTCCTTGGATTCCCCTAGGTCTCTAGTTTTCAGAAATGCACAGGTTTGGTAGGTTTCCCTAGGTGGCGGCTGAGCTACAGGCCAAAATCTACAGGTAGGCACTTTGCTAAAAACAGGTCTGTTTTCTGTGATGTGTCCACGTTGCGCTTTGGGGCGTTTCCTGTCGCGGGCGCTAGGCCTACCCACACAAGTGAGGTATCATTTTTATCGGGAGACGTGGGGGAACGCTGGGTGGAAGGAAATTTGTGGCTCCTCTCAGATTCCAGAACTTTCTGCCACAGAAATGTGAGGAACATGTGTTTTTTTAGCCAATTT
Source organism: Pleurodeles waltl (assembly GCF_031143425.1). Taxonomy (NCBI): domain Eukaryota; kingdom Metazoa; phylum Chordata; class Amphibia; order Caudata; family Salamandridae; genus Pleurodeles; species Pleurodeles waltl. The sequence goes on along the minus strand of NC_090445.1, from coordinate 809,077,899 downwards.
TTGAGCTTTGCAAAGGATTCTGGGTAACAGAACCTGGTCCGAGCCCCGCCAGTCACCCCTCCTTGGATTCCCCTAGGTCTCTAGTTTTCAGAAATGCACAGGTTTGGTAGGTTTCCCTAGGTGGCGGCTGAGCTACAGGCCAAAATCTACAGGTAGGCACTTCGCTAAAAACAGGTCTGTTTTCTTCCAAAATTTTGGTGGTGTCCACGTTGCGCTTTGGGGCGTTTCCTGTCGCGGGCGCTAGGCCTACCCACGCAAGTGAGGTATCATTTTTATCGGGAGACTTGGGGGAACGCTGGGTGGAAGGAAATTTGTGGCTCCTCCCAGATTCCAGAACTTTCTGCCACAGAAATGTGAGGAACATGTGTTTTTTTAGCCAATTTTTGAGCTTTGCAAAGGATTCTGGGTAACAGAACCTGGTCCGAGCCCCGCCAGTCACCCCTCCTTGGATTCCCCTAGGTCTCTAGTTTTCAGAAATGCACAGGTTTGGTAGGTTTCCCTAGGTGGCGGCTGAGCTACAGGCCAAAATCTACAGGTAGGCACTTTGCTAAAAACAGGTCTGTTTTCTGTGATGTGTCCACGTTGCGCTTTGGGGCGTTTCCTGTCGCGGGCGCTAGGCCTACCCACACAAGTGAGGTATCATTTTTATCGGGAGACGTGGGGGAACGCTGGGGGAAGGAAATTTGTGGCTCCTCTCAGATTCCAGAACTTTCTGCCACAGAAATGTGAGGAACATGTGTTTTTTTAGCCAATTTTTGAGCTTTGCAAAGGATTCTGGGTAACAGAACCTGGTCCGAGCCCCGCCAGTCACCCCTCCTTGGATTCCCCTAGGTCTCTAGTTTTCAGAAATGCACAGGTTTGGTAGGTTTCCCTAGGTGGCGGCTGAGCTACAGGCCAAAATCTACAGGTAGGCACTTCGCTAAAAACAGGTCTGTTTTCTTCCAAAATTTTGGTGGTGTCCACGTTGCGCTTTGGGGCGTTTCCTGTCGCGGGCGCTAGGCCTACCCACGCAAGTGAGGTATCATTTTTATCGGGAGACTTGGGGGAACGCTGGGTGGAAGGAAATTTGTGGCTCCTCCCAGATTCCAGAACTTTCTGCCACAGAAATGTGAGGAACATGTGTTTTTTTAGCCAATTTTTGAGCTTTGCAAAGGATTCTGGGTAACAGAACCTGGTCCGAGCCCCGCCAGTCACCCCTCCTTGGATTCCCCTAGGTCTCTAGTTTTCAGAAATGCACAGGTTTGGTAGGTTTCCCTAGGTGGCGGCTGAGCTACAGGCCAAAATCTACAGGTAGGCACTTTGCTAAAAACAGGTCTGTTTTCTGTGATGTGTCCACGTTGCGCTTTGGGGCGTTTCCTGTCGCGGGCGCTAGGCCTACCCACACAAGTGAGGTATCATTTTTATCGGGAGACGTGGGGGAACGCTGGGTGGAAGGAAATTTGTGGCTCCTCTCAGATTCCAGAACTTTCTGCCACAGAAATGTGAGGAACATGTGTTTTTTTAGCCAATTTTTGAGCTTTGCAAAGGATTCTGGGTAACAGAACCTGGTCCGAGCCCCGCCAGTCACCCCTCCTTGGATTCCCCTAGGTCTCTAGTTTTCAGAAATGCACAGGTTTGGTAGGTTTCCCTAGGTGGCGGCTGAGCTACAGGCCAAAATCTACAGGTAGGCACTTCGCTAAAAACAGGTCTGTTTTCTTCCAAAATTTTGGTGGTGTCCACGTTGCGCTTTGGGGCGTTTCCTGTCACGGGCGCTAGGCCTACCCACGCAAGTGAGGTATCATTTTTATCGGGAGACTTGGGGGAACGCTGGGTGGAAGGAAATTTGTGGCTCCTCCCAGATTCCAGAACTTTCTGCCACAGAAATGTGAGGAACATGTGTTTTTTTAGCCAATTTTTGAGCTTTGCAAAGGATTCTGGGTAACAGAACCTGGTCCGAGCCCCGCCAGTCACCCCTCCTTGGATTCCCCTAGGTCTCTAGTTTTCAGAAATGCACAGGTTTGGTAGGTTTCCCTAGGTGGCGGCTGAGCTAGAGGCCAAAATCTACAGGTAGGCACTTTGCTAAAAACAGGTCTGTTTTCTGTGATGTGTCCACGTTGCGCTTTGGGGCGTTTCCTGTCGCGGGCGCTAGGCCTACCCACACAAGTGAGGTATCATTTTTATCGGGAGACGTGGGGGAACGCTGGGTGGAAGGAAATTTGTGGCTCCTCTCAGATTCCAGAACTTTCTGCCACAGAAATGTGAGGAACATGTGTTTTTTTAGCCAATTTTTGAGCTTTGCTAAGGATTCTGGGTAACAGAACCTGGTCCGAGCCCCGCCAGTCACCCCTCCTTGGATTCCCCTAGGTCTCTAGTTTTCAGAAATGTACAGGTTTGGTAGGTTTCCCTAGGTGCCGGCTGAGCTAGAGGCCAAAACCTGCAGGTAGTCACTTCGCAAAAAACACCTCTGTTTTCTTCCAAAATTTTGGTGGTGTCCACGTTGCGCTTTGGGGCGTTTCCTGTCGCGGGCGCTAGGCCTACCCACGCAAGTGAGGTATCATTTTTATCGGGAGACTTGGGGGAACGCTGGGTGGAAGGAAATTTGTGGCTCCTCTCAGATTCCAGAACTTTCTGTCACTCAAATGTGAGGAAAATGCGTTTTTTTAGCCAAAATATGAGGTTTGCAAAGGATTCTGGGTAACAGAACCTGGTCCGAGCCCCGCCAGTCACCCCTCCTTGGATTCCCCTAGGTCTCTAGTTTTCAGAAATGCACAGGTTTGGTAGGTTTCCCTAGGTGGCGGCTGAGCTAGAGGCCAAAATCTACAGGTAGGCACTTTGCTAAAAACAGATCTGTTTTCTGTGATGTGTCCACGTTGCGCTTTGGGGCGTTTCCTGTCGCGGGCGCTAGGCCTACCCACACAAGTGAGGTATCATTTTTATCGGGAGACGTGGGGGAACGCTGGGTGGAAGGAAATTTGTGGCTCCTCTCAGATTCCAGAACTTTCTGCCACAGAAATGTGAGGAACATGTGTTTTTTTAGCCAATTTTTGAGCTTTGCAAAGGATTCTGGGTAACAGAACCTGGTCCGAGCCACACAAATCACCCCATCTTGGATTCCCCTAGGTCTCTAGTTTTCAGAAATGCACAGGTTTGGTAGGTTTCCCTAGGTGGCGGCTGAGCTATAGGCCAAAATCTACAGGTAGGCACTTTGCTAAAAACAGGTCTGTTTTCTGTGATGTGTCCACGTTGCGCTTTGGGGCGTTTCCTGTCGCGGGCGCTAGGCCTACCCACACATGTGAGGTATCATTTTTATCGGGAGACGTGGGGGAACGCTGGGTGGAAGGACATTTGTGGCTCCTCTCAGATTCCAGCACTTTCTGCCACAGAAATGTGAGGAACATGTGTTTTTTTAGCCAATTTTTGAGCTTTGCAAAGGATTCTGGGTAACAGAACCTGGTCCGAGCCACACAAATCACCCCATCTTGGATTCCCCTAGGTCTCTAGTTTTCAGAAATGCACAGGTTTGGTAGGTTTCCCTAGGTGGCGGCTGAGCTAGAGGCCAAAATCTACAGGTAGGCACTTTGCTAAAAACAGGTCTGTTTTCTGTGATGTGTCCACATTGCGCTTTGGGGTGTTTCCTGTCGCGGGCGCTAGGCCTACCCACACAAGTGAGGTATCATTTTTATCGGGAGACGTGGGGGAACGCTGGGTGGAAGGAAATTTGTGGCTCCTCTCAGATTCCAGAACTTTCTGCCACAGAAATGTGAGGAACATGTGTTTTTTTAGCCAATTTTTGAGCTTTGCAAAGGATTCTGGGTAACAGAACCTGGTCCGAGCCACACAAATCACCCCATCTTGGATTCCCCTAGGTCTCTAGTTTTCAGAAATGCACAGGTTTGGTAGGTTTCCCTAGGTGGCGGCTGAGCTAGAGGCCAAAATCTACAGGTAGGCACTTTGCTAAAAACAGGTCTGTTTTCTGTGATGTGTCCACGTTGCGCTTTGGGGCGTTTCCTGTCGCGGGCGCTAGGCCTACCCACACATGTGAGGTATCATTTTTATCGGGAGACGTGGGGGAACGCTGGGTGGAAGGACATTTGTGGCTCCTCTCAGATTCCAGCACTTTCTGCCACAGAAATGTGAGGAACATGTGTTTTTTTAGCCAATTTTTGAGCTTTGCAAAGGATTCTGGGTAACAGAACCTGGTCCGAGCCACACAAATCACCCCATCTTGGATTCCCCTAGGTCTCTAGTTTTCAGAAATGCACAGGTTTGGTAGGTTTCCCTAGGTGGCGGCTGAGCTAGAGGCCAAAATCTACAGGTAGGCACTTTGCTAAAAACAGGTCTGTTTTCTGTGATGTGTCCACATTGCGCTTTGGGGTGTTTCCAGTCGCGGGCGCTAGGCCTACCCACACAAGTGAGGTATCATTTTTATCGGGAGACGTGGGGGAACGCTGGGTGGAAGGAAATTTGTGGCTCCTCTCAGATTCCAGAACTTTCTGCCACAGAAATGTGAGGAACATGTGTTTTTTTAGCCAAATTTTGAGGTTTGCAAAGGATTCTGGGTAACAGAACCTGGTCCGAGCCACACAAATCACCCCATCTTGGATTCCCCTAGGTCTCTAGTTTTCAGAAATGCACAGGTTTGGTAGGTTTCCCTAGGTGGCGGCTGAGCTAGAGGCCAAAATCTACAGGTAGGCACTTTGCTAAAAACAGGTCTGTTTTCTGTGATGTGTCCACGTTGCGCTTTGGTGCGTTTCCTGTCGCGGGCGCTAGGCCTACCCACACAAGTGAGGTATCATTTTTATCGGGAGACTTGGGGGAACATAGAATAGCAAAACAAGTGTTATTGCCCCTTGTCTTTCTCTACATTTTTCCCTTCCAAATGTAAGACAGTGTGTAAAAAAGACGTCTATTTGAGAAATGCCCGGTAATTCACATGCTAGTATGGGCAGCCCGGAATTCAGAGATGTGCAAATAACCACTGCTTCTCAACACCTTATCTTGTGCCCATTTTGGAAATACAAAGGTTTTCTTGATAGCTATTTTTTACTCTTTATATTTCAGCAAATGAATTGCTGTATAACCGGCATAGAATGAAAACCCACTGCAGGGTGCAGGTCATTTATTGGCTCTGGGTACCTAGAGTTCTTGATGAACCTACAAGCCCTATATATCCCCGCAACCAGAAGAGTCCAGCAGACGTAACGGTATATTGCTTTCGAAAATCTGACATTGCAGGAAAAAGTTACAGAGTAAAACTTTGAGAAAAATTGATGTTTTTTTCACCTCAATTTCAATATTTTTCTTTTTCAGTTGCTATTTTCTGTAGGAAACCCTTGTAGGATCTACACAAATTACCCCTTGCTGAATTCAGAATTTTGTCTACTTTTCAGAAATGTTGCGGTTTATGGGATCCAGCGTTGGTTTCATGCCCATTTCTGTCACTGACTGGAAGGAGGCTGAAAGCACAAAAAATCGTAAAAATGGGGTATGTCCCAGTAAAATGCCAAAATTGGGTTGAAAAATTGGGTTTTCTGATTCAAGTCTGCCTGTTCCTGAAAGCTGGGAAGCTGGTGATTTTATCACCGCAAACCCTTTGTTGATGCCCTTTTCAGGGAAAAAACCACAAGCCTTCTTCTGCAGCCCATTTTTCCAAATTTTTTAAAAAAAATGAAATTTTCACTGTTTTTTGGCTAATTTCTTGGCCTCCTTCTGGGGAACCCACAAAGTCTGGGTACCTCTAGAATCCCTAGGATGTTGGAAAAAAAGGACGCAAATTTGGCATGGGTAGCTTATGTGAACAAAAAGTTATGAGGGCCTAAGCGCGAACTGCTCCAAATAGCCAAAAAAAGGCTCGGCACAGGAGGGGGAAAAGGCCTGGCAGCGAAGGGGTTAAACACAACCATGGCTGCAGTGATTTTGAAGGATTATGTTGCTTCAATGTATCCGACCACTCCATATCAATCAACTCCCACATAGAGGCCCTGCATAAGTTGGTGAAGGGGGTGCAGCAGGATGTTGACAAGGGGTGGTGGGATTGGGCTTTTGGATGGCTGCCTAATTTAGGCCAACTGCGTTATATCTTTGGTGTAATCATTATCATAACAGTTATTTTAATTTCATTATGTTGTTGTATTCAGTGTGTGCCTAACCTTCTATCTCAGTTTCGCCCAAGAGCATTGCCATTTCAGCTTATAGGATATACTTAGTTGTAAGTTGGCCAAATGGTCCAAGGGTGGAAATGTATTGCTACATACACTACGTGCATGCGGCAGCACTACGTGCAAGGTAAACAGTGGTGCAGAGTGTGGACCATTGGCCTCTGCTTTCATTGGCCTTCGCTTCCATTTTGGTTCACGACTCCATTTTGTCGAGCCTGGTTCGGTGCGTAAGGCACTGTTCTGTGTTTTTCCACAAGCTTCGGCATGCTGAAGGGTGGGGTGTTTTTCTGCTCAACTTCGCTCCATCTGCCTGGTACGAAGGGCGCTATTTACATTCCACGAGCTATCAGTTAGAACAACAGGGGGATGCGCCTGTACACAAGGAGGAATGCAAGCTTCACCTTGGAGTCCTCTCCTGGGAACTTGGCCCGTTCTGAGGAGACGTCTCGAAGGGTGAACAAGGTACCGCCGATTGCACAATTTGTAAAGGAGGGGGTCTTTTTCTAGAAAAGACTCCTGGGCGTTAGTAAATACTATAAAAGTTGGGGGCCTGGATGGGCTGGTTTAGGAACTCTCTTCTGGGTTGGACGCAACGCCAGGAGGACTGATTGTCCCGAACAGAGGCTCCCTGTGTCAGCTGATTTGGGTTCCCCAGCTTTGTGTACGGCGGAGGGATGCAGACGCTCTTTTCGGTGAAGCTTTTCAATTTATTAAGTGTATTGTGTGTGCGCGCGTAATATGTACTTATTCTTGCAGTCATTTTCATGCTATTGAGCATTGAAGTATATTGTGTGTGCGCGCGTAATATGTACTTATTCTTGCAGTCATTTTCATGCTATTGAGAATTGAAGTATATTGTGTGTGCGCGCGTAATATGCACTTATTTTTACAGTAATTTTCATGCTTTTGAGCATTGAGGTATATTGTGTGTGCTTGTATTATATGCACTTACTCTTGCAATTATTCACAGAGTGCTTATATCTTTATCATTATTCTCATGTTATTCTCCTGATGTATATATATATATATTAGTGTGGTTTAGTTTTGCTAGCTGAGAACTTGCCCCTTAAATAAACTTGATTACTCTACTTACGAAGGTGTTTGAGAGTGATTGCTTTACATTGTGCCTTAAAATATCCTGAAGTGCATAGTTTTGATATTCTGAAGAGTAAAGCAGCACACCATCTTTCAGGAATTTCAAAACACTGGAATGCCTTAGGAATGTAGAATCCTAACAATGTCACCAATTTTCAAGCGTTTAACAGGTATTGTTGATAAATGTTGGAAAATAACTTGGGTGAACTTTATAATTTTTCATCAAGGGTAGCCTACTTCAAGATGGGGTTCATCAGCACCATCTTGAAGTCTAAAGGAACAATCCCAATGTCTTAAAAATAGTTCAGAAGGAAGCATAGACGAGTCACAATTATCTGAGCCATCGTTTTCAGATATTGGTGCTGATTGTCAACAATATTATAGCCTTCTCATATTAACTAAACCTAGCAGGTTTTCAAAGCATGTATGCATAGCAAATGCCAAGTTACATTTCTAATGCAATATGTAGGATCATTCAAATTTGTCCACTGCAGACTACGGAAATGGCATCCATTGTATGCTTTTCTGATTTGGAGAAAAATCAAAAGACAGTCATCCATAAGTGCTTTTCCTGGCTTGTATCTGACATTTCATCCAACCTTTCCCTTCTTTTCATCTTCGTGACGCCTTTGCTCCTCTTTTGTGAATTGGATCTCTATCCCCTGTACTTCTAGAAATATGACCTAGCAAAAATGATTTTTCCTTCCTGGCAACCAAACTGTGGAACTCTCTTACACAATATCTATGGCTTGACACCTTCAGTTCAGGAAAAGACTTATAATATGGCTTTTTATTACTACGTATCTATGTTCCTGGTTGTTTACCTTCTCTGATTTAATGCTGAGGGATCTGTGAGTGGGTAGAGGCTGCACTTTACATATTCTCAATCAGTAATTTAATGGTAAATTGGAGGTTGAGCAAAAAGTTGGTCACCAGTTGTAAGCCTCAAATGGGTTTCTTTATGAGTGAAGAAAATATTTGAGGTTTCAGTTGATTTAGGACTTTGCCTGCTAATCAGCATGGTCGTGTTTGATTTAAGTATGATATAATGTCCTGCTATGCACACAAATACTCAAGTTTTGATTACATATAATTTATATTTAAGTGGAAAAATCTTTCAGAAAGTTCATGGAGACTGTATCCTTAAATTAGTTGTGTATTTTCACCTGCACTTTTGTGCAATTTTACCACCATCAGTAGACTTCTTTACTTTTCATCATTTTATTAGACATCTTCTTTTGTTTTATTGTTTTCTGGTGTACCCTCAGTTTTGGCTGATCATACATTCAGCAATTCATATTTAGGTTGAAATCTTCCCAATATTAAAGCATAAAATGGTGTCATTTTAACTGTTTCTCTCTTAAATCGTTTTCGTCTACAATGCAAGTTAATTTAGAGGGGGGTGGATTCATGAAATCTCTCTTTTAGGTGTTGCTAAATTACAGCAGGTGTATACGAACTTTAATTTTGTGGTGACTTTTTGTCTTATATTGTATTGGGGCCAGAATATAGATTTTGACAGGTCTGTTCGGCAGGGTCCAAGCTGTCAGGCTATATATGGTAGGCCTGAAGTTATGTTTTCTCTACCGCTGTAGTGGATGACATAATATTCTCACAATTTTTAAGAGACCATTAGCCCACATTTGAAATGGTATTTTTATCGTTTTAGCCTAATGTCTTTTAAAATGTGCAACCATCTGTAAATTAACAATTACATTTGAACATGACTTGGCCAATGCATAGTATTTCAATATATGCTATTTGTCACTGCATTGGAACCAACTCCTCTAAATTATGTTGACGAGGCACCTGGCACATCGTAACATGGACCAAAACTAGGAATCGTTATGCAACTGCCCCCGTTCACCTTTCTCATCAAAGCTGACTACAGTGTGGAGCCAAGATTGAACTGTTACCTGCGTGTTCTTGTGAATCAACAGGTTTGATAAATGTATTTTCCAAATAACTATAACAATGCTTCTATTTTCAAACCTTCTTCAACCACTTAGAAGAGTGTGTAACATAGCCAGAAAGCAGTCCAGTGAGAAATTTCGATAATAAAAAAATTGTGATTTGTTGACTCCACATGGTTTCTGTCTTCTTTTTTATTTTATTACTATGGAATTTATAATATTCTCAGATACGTTTAGGGGTTGTTTCCAAAGTCACTATTTACTGAAGAAGATTATAGTATTTTGTATTTGTTTTTTTAAAGTAATTATGGACAAAAAAATGCTTAACTTTGCTTAAAAATACTTTGATATGCTTTAAATGACACCCATCCGAGAACCTTTTTTAATGTATTCAACAGGTTGAATTAAAATGCAGAATCTTCATCACATTTAAGAAATACCTGAGCTAGGCAAGTGAAGCAGAAATGTTGGCATATGAAGGTGCTCATAGCGGACTTATAGGTAAAGATGGGGAATGTCAGATTTTCAGTGGACATTGAAAATATCAGAGACAGAGGATGATAGTATAACACATTTACAGTAAACGTCTAGACATGCATCCCTAAAGTGAAATTTGGCTACATCATCATTAGGAGCCAAACAAGGTACTTACGCTGAGATTAAAGATCGCCCCACAACAAATCATCCATATCAGCCGAATGGTCGTCTGAAATCTGAATAAAAAAATCAAAACATAAAAGAAAGCCTTAGCTAATATCGTAAATTAACTATTACGGAAAAAATTATCTGAAGGACGTGGCAATTGTGGCTGACACATAGATGAAGGAAATGAATGCACTTATCTTGACAAACTATGTGAGGCCTTTGCGCTGGGAGATGATTTTAAAAAAGTACGTTAGATCCGTAAATTATATACCAATGAAGATGAGGTAAGACAATCGGATGGCATGTGAATTATGCCCTCTGACAATTGAAACTAGACTGGAATGTTTAACGCATACCACTGTTCACTTGCCATGCCAGCAAAGAGAAATTAATCTCTGTTGTGGAAAAGAATGTAAAGGTGTTTTGGTTTAGGACATGTTGTACAAAATGTGTGAAACGTCATGCACACCACATACCGTCATAGCTGTATAAATATGAGAAATGTCAACATGTGAAAGATGGCTCGATGTGCGTTTTCAGAAATAGTTGTGAACAATTTAAGGTTTCTCAAAAATCGTCGGCCGCTACTTCATTTTCTTGTGAGACTAGCAGAGCGCATCTGGGGGCATATTTATACTCCGTTTGCGCCGGAATTGCGTCGTTTTTTTTTAACGCAATTTCGACGCAAAACTAACTCTATATTTATACTTTGGCGTTAGACACGTCTAGCGCCAAAGTCCATGAAGTTTGCGTCATTTTTTAGCGTGGACACCTACTTTGCGTTAATTATATGCAAGGTAGGCGTTCCCGTCTAAAAAATTGACTCCGCGGCACGTGCGTCGGATTTATACTCCTGGGCAAAATTCACGCCCGGGAGTGGGCGGGTCAAAAAAAATGACGTACGGCCGCTTTTGCATCGTTTTTTAGCGCCTGCAAAAGGCAGGCGTTAAGGGACCTGTGGGCTCGAAAGGAGCCCAGAGGTGCCCTCCCATGCCCCCAGGGACACCCCCTGTCACCCTTGCCCACCCCAGGAGGACACCCAAGGATGGAGGGACCCATCCCTGGAAACCTCAGGTAAGTTCAGGTAAGTATAATTGTTTTTTTTTTTTTGGGTGGCATAGGGGGGCCTGATTTGTGCCCCCCTACATGCCACTATGCCCAATGACCATGCCCAGGGGACATAAGTCCCCTGGGCATGGCCATTGGGCAAGGGGCATGACTCCTGTCTTTGCTAAGACAGGAGTCATTTCTATGGGGGTTCGGAGTAAAAAAAAAATGTCGCAAATCGGGTTGCGGTGCAAAATTTGCCTCAGCCTGACTTGCCCCATTTTTTGGCGCCCAAGCTCCATTTTCCCCTACGCCGGCGCTACCTGGTGTACGTCGTTTTTTTTAACGCACACCAGCCGGCGCCGGCGGCTAACGCCGGCTAACGTCATTCAATAAATACGGCGCCCGCATGGCGCTTCAGAATGGCGTTAGCCGGCGCTAATTTTTTTGACGCAAAACTGCGTTAGCGCAGTTTTGCGTCAAAAAGTATAAATATGGGCCCTGATCTCTTCTTTCACGTCAGTATTGCTCTAGATTCTTACATGGCTCTAACAATTGCAAGACTCAGCAATTCAATAAAATATGTTAGGAAAGTTGCCTTCTTTAATTATAAATGCTTCTGTAAATAGCAAGTTTCTGTTTCTTATACTGATAAAATGTAATACAATATATTAAACATACAAATAAGGTGTTTCTTTAAATGTTATATATAATGATATTGCTTCGTTTTCCTTCATATGCTACGAATTACTTCCAATTAAGTATACAAGCTAAGAGTCCAATGTTAAATCATTTGCCCTCCTTTGCACATATTTTTATTTAATATCTAAATTCACCTTTTGGGCTCATAAGCAGTGTGCTTGCCAAGAGTGTGTACATTTTGTTTTTAATGCAACGTTTTCCGGTTTGCTACTTCTGCAATAGTGCGTTATCTGTGCAAAACTCTAACTGACAACGGTAAACCCAGAAAATTCACACATTTGAAAAATTAAAGAAAGTCCTGAATTTAAAGAAACGTAAAGGCCCTTCAGTGTGTTTGCGTGTATGAATATGGTAGTTGCGTAGCAAAAGTCCTCTCCCAAAGGTAGAGGACTCTACTGGGTCAAAGGCAAAGTTTGAGTGAACACGTAATTCTGAAGGTGAATGGTTTCTAAGAGCAAAAGTGGGTTGTTATGGGAGGCACAAAAGACTGTTTTCCACAAAACAGCAGGAAGCCTAAAGGGCTGTGTCGCTTCATTAGAAATCATATATAACTAGCAATAATTATCCCCATAGCTTGGTGAGAGGGCAGTAGGCTATAACTAGCGGCCGTGGCCTTGGAAAAACTGGAGAGGTTTAATGTCTGCACTGAATTAGAGCGAGCAAATTAATTTTTTTCAAGATGAGCTTAAGGGGATGTTGTCCTCCAAATAAAGTTTAAAAAAGATCGTCAAATAATGTATTCTAAAGTGTTTTTCACATAAAACCGCATACCACCATAGGCACTGACAGGGCATTAATTAAATATGGGTGTACATTCATGCTGCCTGCTCTCCAGGATTTGGCACAATTTTTTCAAAGTGTGCAGTGAATGCCCCCTTATGTCATAACTTTATTGTGCACGAAGCACGATTTTGTGTGGATGCTCCCCGAATATGCTGCAGAGGAAGCCCTTATGCCAATAGTTACATGAAACCTACCAGTGTCAGACGTTTGCCATTGACTTCATCTATATACCTTGGATGGCCCAGATGTCAAAAAATGCTACTAAGTCAAAAGCATCGTTTCGATGTGGTTGCCCTTCCTTCTCCTCCACCACTATCAGAGACGTGTGCCCTCCTTAATGGCAAGAAGTACATCCGGTATGTTAGTGCCATTATCTTGGCATGAGTGTCCCATATTCAAAGAATTATCTCTACTGAACCATTGCCAGCATTTTAGCATTCAGTCACTCTTAATCTCACGCATTCATTCTCACTCATGCTTATTCTCACTCACAATCTAAGTCTAACCATGCTATATCTCAATAGTTCATGGTTATGTTCACTCACTCCCTATTACAGGGAAGATTGAGGACACCAAGAACATCTAATTTCAAATAAAAGTGGAGTAGAAAGAAAACCAAAGGCAACGTGGAATACAATAACCTATACTATTTAGCCCTTAACCAGGTGAAAACGTGACCAGAGTAAATTCTACTCAATTCATATATATTTAAATACATTGGGTTCAAGCATTCTTATTCCATCACTGTCACCAGCATGGCACAGACCCATGGACAGGCAATGTGAGAAGTTTGCTCTTCCATCAGCCTCAACTCCGGGGGTCCCAGTCTTGTCCCTTCATGAACACCTCAAAACTTGAACTGAGCCATACAGTCATATGTTACGTGAAAAAAACATACATACATGCAGCATCAACAAAGTGCAGATACTCTCGTAGATTGCACACTAGTGAATGAGATTATGAAAAATGTCTGACACTCACTTAAGCATGGGTCAAAGGGTGACAGCCATCCTACCAGTACTAACTTTTAATTACCTTTGTTGATGGTGCAGGAAATTATTTGAGTAGAGCTCCTTCGCTCAGAGTAACCAACAGCCACTGGGTAACATCCTCCATTGTTGATTGAACAGTTTGTGAGCTTCCCCTTTATTTTGGCACACCATTGCGTTGGCTAGGGAAGCAAACAAACAAATGTGGTCTGCATGAGTGAACTGGAGATTATTGGGTGCACTGGAGTAAAACGATCATCCAGAAAATTCAATGTTGAAAAAGGTACTATGTTCTTTCATTCCTCCACCCAGTCAATGACCTAAGAAAGACAGTATATTTTCATGATGTTTCTCTTGTTGCTACTCTAATAAATTGATGCTAATGAAGCATTGTAGTATAAATCTTATTTTTGCTTTTAATGTGAAAAGAGACCACCTCACTTCTGGAAAGCATTTGAGTGAGACCGAGGGTGCAGAAGCCCTTTCAGAAAGGCACGTGTTTTGAGTGTCTTCAGTAAGGCCACAGGAAATGGGACTTAGTGTGCCCTGAGAAGGCGCTCATTATTGGGCATTCTACAGGAATGCATTGTGTAGTGCTCAGGGGTAGTATCAAGGAAGATACAATAGAGCATTCCCTGGACTCTCTTAGGCCCATATTTATAGTTTTTGATGCAAAACTGCGCCGATGCAGTTTTGTGTTAAAAATATTACCGCCGGCTAACGCCATGTCTTTGAGACGTGCAGGCATCAAATTTATACTTTGACGCACGGCGGCGCAAACCACAGGTGTGAGTCATTTTTTTTTACTCAATCCAATATGTCAAGTCGGAAAGGAAAATGACGTTAACGCAGCGAAAATGACTGTGAGCCAGTTTACGATGTTGCAAACTGGATAAACGCCGTTTTTTGATGCAAGTGCATCAAAAAGTTGCCCAAACACAGCAAAATCTGCTAAGGAGAGCCAAAATGGATCCCAGATGCTTGCACAGACCCCCGCAATATGACAACAGACCAGGAACCAGCCAGGAGGACCCACACAAGGCCCAGGACAGGGAGAAGAAGAAAAGAAAGTGTCGCTTCAGTGCAGAGGAGCAGGAAATTTGGTGAAAGAGGTGACGGAACACCAGCACCAACTTTTTGTCACCTCAAAGTTGCCAATCAGTAGGAGAGAGGCAATATGGCAACAAATTGTTGACAAGATTAACAGTGTGGCAGAAGTACGGAGAACAGTCATCGAGTGCAATAAACGCTGGCATGACTGCAAGCACAGGACCAAGGAAAAGATGGCCAGGAACAGGAAGGCAGCACTGCAGACTGGAGGTGGGAGTCTAGCCCCGCAGGAGGCCCTGGACCACATGGAGGAGATGGTCTCAGCCGTCATCCCTGAGGAGATCGTCACAGGGATACAAGGACAGGACAGCGCAGGTTACCAGGGGACAACCCACATGAAGGGTACGTCGCATGAGGAATTACAATGCACAAATGTTAACTGTAAGCTGGGAGGGTGGACATACCTATTACACAATGCATGTAAGTCATGATATTCAGGGAGTGGCATGGGTAAAGGAGCACGGCACGGGGCATGGCCAGTTCAGAGGAAACCTGGGGCACAATAAAACACTATACCAACAACTTTGCATGGGGGTATGCTGCCATGTCAAGGATGTTGCAAAGTTAAAGCCAGGCCAGGAGGGCAGGGTACAACGTAAAACTGGCAGCTCGTCACATGTCAGCCAGTATTCTCCCTACATTAACTAGGGCCCCATTAACAACCTCTGGCCATATCTGCAAGTGGAATGTAACATTGACAACAGTTGCCGCTACCACCTCTGCTGTGTGTTCAGGTCACGTAGCTAATGGCAGTAACGTCCCCATGGATCAAACACACCCAAATTAGAGGGTTCAGGATGACAACGTTATCAATCCCTTGAAATCAATACAAATGTTCCAATCCTGTCAAATGTGATTGTCCAAAGTTGCTACAGACATCAGCCATTGTCATTAACATTAGGAGGTACAGAGCACTAATGTCATACCCATGCTGCATATGTCAGGGTCCACCCTGTGCCTGGGTCACAATAGCTCCAATGACATCATGCAACATCCCAAATGTCATACAGCTCAGACAACAGCATTGAGGGGGATGACACATGTAACTGGTTATAGAAATACACCCGCACAGTCAGAGGAGGAAATGGAACACTGCTCGGACAATCAGTGCAATCCAATGTACCACACATTCCACAACATCAGCAGTACACATTACCAATGCTGACATCCATATCGTGCCATAACAATGCTCTACATAGTATATGCTAGATCTCAACAACATATAGGTGGATGTGAAAGATCAGAGACTGGGGCAGTTCCAGATTGTTAAGTGTGGTGCTAGTGCCATCAGAACACCCACAGCCAGTGAAAGGCCTCACCATGAGAATGGAAGTAGACAGAAAGTTGAGTAGGACAAGAAGGTGGTAATTCACAATTTGGCCTGAACCAACACCTAGAGGATGTGATGCTGACAAGTCCACAAACTGACCACAATACATGTGACATGCAGGTAGGGCATAGGCCTGGGAGAATGCTAATATTAAAGACAGGAACAATGAACAGGAACCAAGATCACAATGTCAAAATAATCAGAAGGCAGGCATGTCACATTACAAATCCCACAACACAGACACACTAATTGTACCATATCTCATTGCAGAGGACGATGGCTCTCCTGCTGACATGCCTGTCCAGAACTACCCTGATGACATGGATGACGAGCTGACAAACATCAGCCAGCAGACCCTCCAAGATGTCCTTGGAACCCTCCAGACCCCACCTTCAGTCACAAGGAGGAGCACAGAACTAGCAGCCATCACAGAGGACTCACCGCCCACCGCAATTGTATGACCTGCCAGCTCCAACACAGGCTAGGACTCTAACGACCCTGGCACCAGATTTGACGAACTGTAGTTGGAGTACAGTGGGAGCTGGCCAAGGAGGTGCAGGTGGGGATGCATAATATGGCAGCCAGCCTAGAGGGGGTGCGTTCGTGCATGATGTCAACTGAAGAACATGCAGCAGCTATGCAAGGGCGAACAACAATCTTGCAGGAACTTGAAAAAAGGTTGAAAGAAATCCACACAGCTGTAATAGAGTTGACCCAACACCTACAACAACAATCCTGTAAACTCGTGCACAAATGCAATATTGAACCTCTCAGGGCCGACCTGGCAGCCTACCACCGTGATGTGGCTGCTATTCTTAAGAACCAGCAGCTCCTCCTTGCTGCAGTACTGCCCTTAAGAGCCCCACAGTTGGCAGCTACCGGGATGTCTGACTCCACATCTTCAAACACTGAGGTGTGTGTTGCCCCTTCACAACCACCACCACCAAGGGCAGAGGAGACATCACACACATCAGAAGATGAAGACGTGGAACAGATCACCTTCACCCGTAAGAGTACCCAGTAGCACTAGTCCCTGCCACATGGCCACTTATTACCAAGGTCCTGTGCTTTGTAATATGCCAGTCTTGCAACAACTGTACTCAAGCACTGTTGTTCAACCCACTGTTTATCTTGTCACCCTGCCCTGTGATTGTCTCTCACTACCTCATTGGCAAATCCTGTCCCTCAGCAATGTCTGACACTTCACCCCAGCATGTCTAATGACATGTCCTTTTGCACTTGTGTAGGATCACAATGGAAGTTGTCACACTAATGGACTCACAATCATGGACAATCTAGACATAGCACTATAGCACTTTTAAATAAATAGCACTTGCACAACAACTTTGTCTCTGTGTAACGTGACACATCAATCGTGATGGGCATCAGTGATGTTTAGCTCAGGTCAATGATTATTGATTGTCAATACACCTGACCTGAACAAATCTTGGTTTATAACTATGCACAGTAGTCTGGATTGTACCATCATCTGCCCTTCCTGAGGGTTCTTTCATAGGAAAATAGAAACTATACACCATAATGCTGTGTTGGACAGGATAACACTTCCTCAAGGGATGTGTAAGCCAGAAAATAGTGCCTTCAATTTTTTCTAAAAGTCAAAACTTACGTATGTGACATTTGCCCCAATTTTTTGCTAACACGCACCATACAGCATGAATGCATGTGTATGTGTTTCCATAGAAATAAGTCACCGGGCTGAACATTGTAACAAATGATAGGTGTGAGTTATATATACCATACTACATGAGAGCATACTACCACTCACCTTATAAGGATTTGCTTGGACATCAGGCTGCAGGCAGACTTAACATAGGGGGTGATTCTGACCCCGGCGGTCACGGACCGCCGGGGCCAGGGTCGGCGGGAGCACCGCCAACAGGCTGGCGGTGCCCCGCAGGGCATTCTGACCGCGGCGGTTTGGCCGTGGTCAGAAAGGGAAAACCGGCGGTCTCCCGCCGGTTTTCCGCTGCCCTGCGCCGCCATGGGGATTCTGACACCCCATACCGCCATCCTGTTCCTGGCGGTTCTCCCGCCAGGAACAGGATGGCGGTATGGGGTGTCGCGGGGCCCCTGGGGGCCCCTGCAGTGCCCATGCCAATGGCAGGGGCACTGCAGGGGCCCCCGTAAGAGGGCCCCAAAAAGAATTTCAGTGTCTGCTTTGCAGACACTGAAATTTGCGACGGGTGCAACTGCACCCGTCGCACCTTCCCACTCCGCCGGCTCAATTCTGAGCCGGCGTCCTCGTGGGAAGGGTTTTTTGCACTGGGCTGGCGGGCGGCCTTTTGGCGGTCGCCCGCCAGCCCAGTGCAAAAGCCAAAATACCCTCAGCGGTCTTTCGACGAGGGGGGGAAGTCTGGCGAGCGGATGACCCCCATAGTGTCCTCAGTACCAAATCTGGTAGCAAAGTATGTGACATTGAAAGCAGACATAACAAAATACCCACACTTTGGGATCCATAGTAACCGTGAGTGATGGGTGCAATGGATGGCCGAATCTTAGCTAAGTAGCTTTGGTGTAGCTGCCAATGTAACAGCTCAGTTGGGATATGGTTGCAGCATGGAACACAAAAGCTAATACAAAAGAGACACTATTCACTCATGCCAAGGCCCTGATCTACAAGCATTTGACACATACTATAAAGGGTTACCTAGATATTTATTAAACAGTAAAAACAGAAGTTAAAACCAGGGGAAACACCTTACCCAACCTAAACTACTCTAACTACACATTAACCACAACTGTCCCTAACTAACCTAAGCTAAACTTACTTATCACATTTAACAAAATGATCTAAACATCAACCCCCCCTTCCCTCTTATAAGACGGGACACATGGAGGACAACATATACTAACCTAAGCACACACTATCGTATACTAAACAAATATATATATATATATATATATATTTTTTTAAACACCAAAACCCCAACATAGTCAGCCGCCGGCCGACCCACACACATAATAAAAAACAGCTGTAAAAAGTATGATACCCCGCCCCCCACCCACTACTACTAACTAAACTAACAGCCTATACTGACCTAACACTAAGCCCCCTAAACCCACTAATTTAAGGAACCAGGAAAGAGGAGGGAGGGGAGGGAATCATGGCTGAGTATAAGGTCAACAAGTTGGCCCTCCACAGGGTCTTTTTGATGGCACGCACCCTCCGATTCACTTGTGCCACCTCCTGCTGCAGCCTGGTCATTTTAAGCAACACACGGTCCAAGTTCCGTTGCATCTGGTTAAAAGCTGCAGGGTCTATGACTGCAGCAAGGGTGGTCTGGGTGCCAGTGGGGAAAGTATGGGCCCTTGTCAGTGCCATGTCTGTAGGAGGAGGTGCAGGTGGTGCTGTGACAGGTCCTGGAGCTGTGGATGTTGATGGTCCAGCAAAGGTCCGTGCTAATGTTGGTGCCACTTGGGTGGTAGTGGTGGTGCTGGTGGTGGTGCCTGTGGTGGACACGGAAGGGCCCCCTTGGGCAAATGCCCTCCACACTCTGGAGGCTCTTTCATGGCGATAACGCCTTGCCATGTTGCGGAACCCAGACTCCACATCCAGAATGTGGCGGTAACGCATTGCTCTGCGCTGAAACTCTCGAATCTGGATGGGAGTCATATTGGCAGCTGTTAAGACATAGAAAACAAAACACAAGGTACTTCATTGTGTGAAATGGCTCAAGAAGTAAATCAGACAATACATCAAATGTACCTGAAACAGCCCAAATCATCATAAAGGTTACTCATTGTCCCTCAGGCAGTACATGCCAAGCCAGTCTATACTTGTCCTATCATCATACAGCACATCAAAACCCTTAAAGATGGGTAACAACTGTATTGACTTTGGTATCATTGTTCAGCCATTTGTCAGATAAAAATCATGCTGCAAATCCTCCACCACTAACAGGCCAACAAATTACTATGGCGGTCATTACAACATTGGCGGTAAAAGCTGAATACCGCCGTGCAAAAGACCACCAACACACCGCCACGACCGCGGAATTCCGCCACGGTCATTATGACCCAAAGCCCGCAATCCGCCAAAATCTAGACACCCACACAAGTCCGCCACACCAAAGGTCAGTGATAAACTGGCGATAACAAAACCTCCACCATCACGCCAACAGGAATACGCCCACACTATCACGACCCACAAATCCATGCGGTGGTCTTTCAACTGCGGTATTCCATTGGCGGTATACACCGCCGCGCTCAAAATACACACACATATACAAAACACTAACACATTGGACAATTCAAAATACACACACCTGAGACACATACACACACCACTCCCAAACACCCAATACAATATAAAACACACACCCATATCACCCACAATCCCCTACGACCACAATTATGACTGAAGGCCACAGAGAGACGCCACCATCTACAAACCAGCATCCACAGGCACTCAACACCATCACTCACACAACATCCATGCACCTCACACAACACACCACTAAAAATCACCCAACACATCACAACACACCCCACCCCACACATCACCCACACCACACAATGGCCCCGCAAAGACACCCAGGCTCTCTGAGGTGGAACTCAGGGTCATCGTGGAGGAAATCATCCGGGTAGAGCCACAGCTATTCGGATCACAGGTGCAGCACACTTCCATAGCTAGGAAGATGGAGCTATGGCAAAGAATAGTGGACACGGTCAACGCAGTGGGACAGCACCCAAGAAATAGGGATGACATCAGGAAGAGGGGGAATGACCTACGGGGAAGGTGCGTTCCGTGGTCTCAAGATACCACATCCCGGTACAGAGGACTGGCGGTGGACCCCCACCTCCTCCCCCACAACTAACAACATGGGAGGAGCAGGTCTTCGCTATTCTGCATCCTGAGGGCCTCGCAGGAGTAGCTGGAGGAATGGACTCTGGTAAGTCAAATCTTTATCATTACATCCCCCGCCCTACCTGCATGCCATCACATACCCCCACCCTCGTCCTCACCCCCATCACTCCTACTCCTCACACATGTCCCAATATCACAAACCACCCATCCCAACACCAAGCCCTGCATGCAGCACCAAAGCATGGACACCCATCACCAATGCATGGCCACTGCACATACCCATACACCCCTCTGAAACCATCACCACACAAGGTACTACACAGGAATGCAAGCACTGGGGTACACTGTCACCCACCTATTGCACACCATGGCACATACAGATGCAATAATCATGCCTTTACACCCCTGCAGGACCCCTACCCAACGTCACCGGACAGGAGAGTCCAGACATGTCCACTCCACCCACAGAAGAGGCCCACAGTGATGACAGCAGCTCTGTTCAACTGGATCTAGATGACCAGCCCAGACCATCTTGGACCTCGGGACAGTCGGTTCCACTCACACTGGCACAGGCCACTACAGAGCTTGCCCGCTCTGGAAACACCAGCACAGCACCCACCCAGCGGGCCCATACCTCTGTCCCTTCACGTCAATCAGCAGTGTGTCCACCACTACAGGGAACCCAGGCTAACCCACCACCTCAACAACACCAGGGACCTGGGGGCAGTGGTAGTGGGCACACGGTTCAGGGGACAGAGGCCTAGGAACACAGGGGAACTGGGAGGGCTGCTGTGCGACAGGGAGAGGACCGGCCCAGGGAACCCACTCTCCACGAGGCCCTCTCCAACATCATGGGAGCCTACCACCATTCCCAGGAGATGATGGCAATGGTAATGGCCAAGTTTTAGGAGACCCAGTGGCTGCAGGAGGAACGGTATTTGGGCTTCGGGGAGGAACTCAGATCCATCAATTCCACCCTGGGCACCATTGTAGGGGTGCTGAAGGAACTCCTCAGCACCAGGAGGGACACCGTGGCACAACAAGTGGCCCCTGACACTAGCCTGGACGATGGACTGCCAACCACCTCCGCCAGCGCTAGTGGACAGGAGGCACCGCCACAGGACCACCACACCAGCACCCCGCCCCCTGGAGAGGGAGAACCACCATGCAAACAGTCCCTGAGATCCAGGACAAAGACAGAGAACGATGCCAAGACCCCTGCCAAGAAATGAGACCACCCTGATTGTCATCCTTTTGCCCCAACTTGTCACCCTGTCCATACTTAAACTGCCCCAGCTCCACTTCCTATGCCCCTTTGGACAATGCACCTGTGAGACTAATAGACTGGACTCTGCCATGGACATTCCTCTACCATCACCCCTCACCAGTTTACAACCCCCTCCAATATTGAGCACTTAAATAAACACCCTTAAAGCCCAAAACAATCTGGAGTCTGTCTGTGATTTCAAAATAGTGTATTAGAAATTAGAGTGGCAAAATGCTCTTTCAAATGTAATGTCAACATACCTATGTCACACAGATCTAGTCCATGAGGAAACAAAGCAGATGTCACACTGTGGGACCCACATCTGTGAAATCGTAAGGGAAAGTGACAACTTAGTGACCATACATTGGGTGAAAATGACAGACAGATGAGAGGTAGTGGATTAAAATCAGATGTAGCAGGCAGTGTTGTCGTCTTACCTGTGTCGCACTGGAAGTATTGCAGGATCATCGTGCTCCTGTTGTCGATGTCCTCTTCTTCTGCTTCCTCGTCTTCACTGTCCACACGATCCACAGCTGCCACAGCACCTCCATCTGGACCATCCACCTGCAGAAAAGGTACCTGCCGTCGCAAAACCAGGTTGTGAAGCATACAGCAGGCCACGATGATCTGGCACACCTTCTCTGGTGAGTAGAATAGGGAACCACCTGTCATATGGAGGCACCGGAACCTCGCCTTCAGGAGGCAGAATATAATCCTCCTAGTTTGCCCGTGGGCTTCATTGTAGCGTTCCTCTGCCCTTGTCCTGGGATTCCTCACTGGGGTCAGTAGCCATGACAGGTTGGGGTAACCAGAGTCACCTGCAAATGGCGATGGACAACTATTAGACACACACTGACTCATAGGGACATCCACAGACCCAGACAACTATTCCCACTGATTTGGGTCCAGGTGCTCACCTATTAGCCACACCCGGTGCCTCTGGAGTTGCCCCATCACATAAGGGATGCTGCTATTCCGCAGGATGTAAGCGTCATGCACTGAGCCAGGGAATTTTGCATTAACATGGGAGATGTACTGGTCTGCCAAATACACCATCTGCACATTCATGGAATGGTAACTCTTCAGGTTTCTGTACACCTGTGGGGGGGGACCAAGGCCACATGTGTCCCATCAATGGCACCTAGGATGCTGGGGATATGTCCCAGGGCTTAGAAGTCACCTTTCACTGTAGGCAAATCTTCCACCTGAGGGAAAACGATGTAGCTCTGCATGTGTTTCAGCGGGGCAGACAACACTCTTGACAACACGTTGGAAAACATAGGCTGGGACATCCCTGATGCTATGGCCACTGTTGTTTGAAATGACCCAATTGCTAGGAAATGGAGTACTGACAGCACCTGCACTTGAGGGGGGATTCCTGTGGGATGGCGGATAGCTGACATCAGGACTGGCTCTAGGCACACAGTTCCTGGATTGTGGCATGATCAAGCCTGTAGGTGATGATCACATGTCTTTCCTCCATTGTCGAAAAGTCCACCAGCAGTCTGTACACCGGAGGATGCCGCCATCTCCTCACATGCCCCAACGGACGGTGCCAATGGAGGAGAACAACGAGCAGAGAGTCAACCAACTCTGAGGTACGTAAACACAGCTTATTCTGAAAATATTCATAAATCGAAATTTGCCTGTATGAGTGGTTAGGCAAGGGCTAGGTATGTGTAACGCAGTCAAAAATAATGCCATGTGGGCCCCTGAAAGGGCGGCTGCCTGACCTGTAAAGTGGGACAGGGGGATATGAGGTAACTGCGCTGGCGTTGTACACCGTTGTGGTAGTCGGTCAAAGACCGCGGTGCAATTCTGCATTGGTAAACATTGGGCCCTATGGGTCCCAGGAGCCAATGGCGATGTATGCCGCCGGTGATGGTATGCACCGCTGCGGACCTGACCGCCATTTTCTATCTATTCAATCACTCGATACCTGATCTTCGCAGGAGAGGACCTACACTGCAAGTGCTGCTGTGACCTCAGTCCGGAAGAGACAATGGTTCGTGTGTCTGGGGAAAGGGCCCCTGCCTTCAGCACGGAGGAGTTGGAGAAACTCATGGATGGGGTCCTCCCCCAGTACATGCTACTCTACGGTCCTCCAGACAAACAGGTAAGTACACTATGAGCATGCTGTATGGGCAATGCCTTTGTGGAGTGGTGTGGATGAAAGATAGGGGTGGGGGTGAGAATGAGGCGTGCATGAAACGACGGTGAGTGCATGTGCGTCATGGCAAGGGTAGGGATGCGGGCCAATGACTGTGACGGTGCAGTTGGTAAATACTTCTCTTTTCCCCTGTACAATTCCTGTAGGTCAGCGCCCACCAGAAGAAGGACATCTGGCATGCCATCGCCAATGAAGTCCGGACCCTGGGGGTCTACCACAGACGGAGCACCCACTGCTGGAAAAGATGGGAGGACTTTCGCCGCTGGAGCAAGAAGACGGTGGAGGCCCAGCTGGCGATGGCCTCCCAAAGTGGGAGGGGTGCCCGTCACACCATGACCCCCCTGATGTTCAGGATCCTGGTGGTGGCGTATCCGGACTTGGATGGGCGCTTGAGGGCATCACAGCAGACACAAGGGGGAGAGTACACTCTCATTCTTCTGATTCAGTGCACATTTTAGGTGTCTGGGTGGGGGAGGTGGGCTGTGGGTTCCCCTAGGCCAGGGCGAGTTTGCTATTTAAGTTGCCTTCTTCAGGCAGGCCGTGTGGCACCCCACCCCACCTGTGTACAGTGCCAACTACACCTAGTCAGGCTTCTGTGACATCCATGTGTGCAGAAATCAGCCATAGCCTTGTAAGCCATGTCCCAGGGATTGAATAG